>NC_092343.1:400675070-400990070 GCF_046630445.1 Rutidosis leptorrhynchoides
ATCAGTTTCCAGTAAGTTCATCAGGCATCTTTGAAACATCCATGTATCCTCCATCTTCCCCAAAGCTTCATGATAAACATACTACCTGGGAAGATGACTCAGTAGCCCGTGGTGAGCCAGACATCAGAAAGATGAATCCTGATGAAAGAGAAGCCTACAGACTGCAAATCACTATTCCAGAATTGCTTGAGCAAAGACAAGCAGAGCTTACTGAACGAATTCACCAAGTCAGATTGCTGCATCATCCTCTTGATCGGCCACTCTACATTACTGCCTTAACCTATGGCATTGATATTGGCGTGTACTTAAGTAACAGTGGTCTTAGGCTCTCTACTGCTACAGAAAGAATTCAATTTGAAGATGCTCACCAGCTGGGTATGGATCTAAGGGAGTATCGTGCTGCCCTTAGAACTGAAGAGGGTAGGAAGATGATTGAAGCAGTAAGATCCCTGAATATTTCTCCTGATGATTATATGTTGGGCTTAGTTGCTGAAAGGCAAACCAAGGAGGCTGCTGATGCTGAACTTGCTGAACGGTTAAGGCTTCAGGATATTGAAGACAGATTGGCTGCTGACAGAAAGCAACAGGCTGAGTCTCTCGAACTAGCCAAAGCCATTGTCAAAGAACAGGATAAAGCACTTGATAAGATGGAAGCTGCTGAAAAGGCACCTGCTACTGCTCCTATAGTACCTGATCGTACTATTGAGTTTCCTGATAATTATTTTAGGAGTAGGTATGGTGATGTGATGAATAGGAGATCTAATTCCAGCAGAATTATCAAGGTGCACAGAGGGTCAAAAAGGGCATTCAATGTTGTCAGGGAGAACAATGTTCAAGAGAGGATAAGTTTTGATGATTTAAGAACGCTTGGATTTAGTGAATGGATGGAAATCTTGGAGTATTTCATTGGCAAAGGTGAGAGTGCCATTAAAAGTGCTCTTAAGACTGAACTCCAACAGTTGTTCAATAAAGCAACTGAAATGTCCCGTTCTTATTGATTAAAAACGTTCCATATTAATTGATTTCGTTGCGAGGTTTTGACCTCTATATGAGACGTTTTTCAAAGACTGCATTCATTTTTAAAACAAACCATAACCTTTATTTCATAGATAAAGGTTTTAAAAAGCTTTACGTAGATTATCAAATAATGATAATCTAAAATATCCTATTTACACACGACCATTACATAATGGTTTACAATACAAATATGTTACAACAAAATAAGTTTCTTGAATGCAGTTTTTACACAATATCATACAAGCATGGACTCCAAATCTCGTCCTTATTTAAGTATGCGACAGCGGGAGCTCTTAATAATCACCTGAGAATAAACATGCTTAAAACGTCAACAAAAATGTTGGTGAGTTATAGGTTTAACCTATATTTATCAAATCATAATAATAGACCACAAGATTTCATATTTCAATACACATCCCATACATAGAGATAAAAATCATTCATATGGTGAACACCTGGTAACCGACATTAACAAGATGCATATATAAGAATATCCCCATCATTCCGGGACACCCTTCGGATATGATATAAATTTCGAAGTACTAAAGCATCCGGTACTTTGGATGGGGCTTGTTGGGCCCGATAGATCTATCTTTAGGATTCGCGTCAATTAGGGTGTCTGTTCCCTAATTCTTAGATTACCAGACTTAATAAAAAGGGGCATATTCGATTTCGATAATTCAACCATAGAATGTAGTTTCACGTACTTGTGTCTATTTTGTAAATCATTTATAAAACCTGCATGTATTCTCATCCCAAAAATATTAGATTTTAAAAGTGGGACTATAACTCACTTTCACAGATTTTTACTTCGTCGGGAAGTAAGACTTGGCCACTGGTTGATTCACGAACCTATAACAATATATACATATATATCAAAGTATGTTTAAAATATATTTACAACACTTTTAATATATTTTGATGTTTTAAGTTTATTAAGTCAGCTGTCCTCGTTAGTAACCTACAACTAGTTGTCCACAGTTAGATGTACAGAAATAAATCGATAAATATTATCTTGAATCAATCCACGACCCAGTGTATACGTATCTCAGTATTGATCACAACTCAAATTATATATATTTTGGAATCAACCTCAACCCTGTATAGCTAACTCCAACATTCACATATAGAGTGTCTATGGTTGTTCCGAAATATATATAGATGTGTCGACATGATAGGTCGAAACATTGTATACGTGTCTATGGTATCTCAAGATTACATAATATACAATACAAGTTGATTAAGTTATGGTTGGAATAGATTTGTTACCAATTTTCACGTAGCTAAAATGAGAAAAATTATCCAATCTTGTTTTACCCATAACTTCTTCATTTTAAATCCGTTTTGAGTGAATCAAATTGCTATGGTTTCATATTGAACTCTATTTTATGAATATAAACAGAAAAGTATAGGTTTATAGTCGGAAAAATAAGTTACAAGTTGTTTTTGTAAAGGTAGTCATTTCAGTCGAAAGAACGATGTCTAGATGACCATTTTAGAAAACATACTTCCACTTTGAGTTTAACCATAATTTTTGGATATAGTTTCATGTTCATAATAAAAATCATTTTCTCAGAATAACAACTTTTAAATCAAAGTTTATCATAGTTTTTAATTAACTAACCCAAAACAGCCCGCGGTGTTACTACGACGGCGTAAATCCGGTTTTACGGTGTTTTTCGTGTTTCCAGGTTTTAAATCATTAAGTTAGCATATCATATAGATATATAACATGTGTTTATTTGATTTTAAAAGTCAAGTTAGAAGGATTAACTTTTGTTTACGAACAAGTTTAGAATTAACTAAACTATGTTCTAGTGATTACAAGTTTAAACCTTCGAATAAGATAGTTTTATATATTTGAATCGAATGATGTTATGAACATCATTACTACCTTAAGTTCCTTGGATAAACCTACTGGAAAAAAGAAAAATGGATCTAGCTTCAATGGATTCTTGGATGGCTCGAAGTTCTTGAAGCAGAATCATGACACGAAAACAAGTTCAAGTAAGATCATCACTTGAAATAAGATTGTTATAGTTATAGAAATTGAACCAAAGTTTGAATATGATTATTACCTTGTATTAGAATGATAACCTACTGTAAGAAACAAAGATTTCTTGAGGTTGGATGATCACCTTACAAGATTGGAAGTGAGCTAGCAAACTTGAAAGTATTCTTGATTTTATGAAACTAGAACTTTTGGAATTTATGAAGATCACTTAGAACTTGAAGATAGAACTTGAGAGAGATCAATTAGATGAAGAAAATTGAAGAATGAAAGTGTTTGTAGGTGTTTTTAGTCGTTGGTGTATGGATTAGATATAAAGGATATGTAATTTTGTTTTCATGTAAATAAGTCATAAATGATTACTCATATTTTTGTAATTTTATGAGATATTTCATGCTAGTTGCCAAATGATGGTTCCCACATGTGTTAGGTGACTCACATGGGCTGCTAAGAGCTGATCATTGGAGTATATATACCAATAGTACATACATCTAAAAGCTGTGTATTGTACGAGTACGAATACGGGTGCATACGAGTAGAATTGTTGATGAAACTGAACGAGGATGTAATTGTAAGCATTGTTGTTAAGTAGAAGTATTTTGATAAGTGTCTTGAAGTCTTTAAAAAGTGTATGAATACATATTAAAACACTACATGTATATACATTTTAACTGAGTCGTTAAGTCATCGTTAGTCGTTACATGTAAATGTTGTTTTGAAACCTTTAGGTTAACGATCTTGTTAAATGTTGTTAACCCAATGTTTATAATATCAAAAGAGATTTTAAATTATTATATTATCATGATATTATGATGTACGAATATCTCTTAATATGATATATATACATTAAATGTCGTTACAACGATAATCGTTACATATATGTCTCGTTTCAAAATCATTAAGTTAGTAGTCTTGTTTTTACATATGTAGTTCATTGTTAATATACTTAATGATATGTTTACTTATCATAATATCATGTTAACTATATATATATCCATATATATGTCATCATATAGTTTTTACAAGTTTTAACGTTCGTGAATCACCGGTCAACTTGGGTGGTCAATTGTCTATATGAAACCTATTTCAATTAATCAAGTCTTAACAAGTTTGATTGCTTAACATGTTGGAAACATTTAATCATGTAAATATCAATCTCAATTAATATATATAAACATGGAAAGTTCGGGTCACTACAGTACCTACCCGTTAAATAAATTTCGTCCCGAAATTTTAAGCTGTTGAAGGTGTTGACGAATCTTCTGGAAATAGATGCGGGTATTTCTTCTTCATCTGATCTTCACGCTCCCAGGTGAACTCGGGTCCTCTACGAGCATTCCATTGAACCTTAACAATCGGTATCTTGTTTTGTTTAAGTCTTTTAACCTCACGATCCATTATTTTGACGGGTTCTTCAATGAATTGAAGTTTTTCATTGATTTGGATTTCGTCCAATGGAATAGTGAGATCTTCTTTAGCAAAACATTTCTTCAAATTTGAGACGTGGAAAGTGTTATGTACAGCCGCGAGTTGTTGAGGTAACTCCAGTTGGTAAGCTACTGGTCCGACACGATCTAAAATCTTGAATGGTCCAATGTACCTTGGATTTAGTTTCCCCCGTTTACCAAATCGAACAACGCCTTTCCAAGGTGAAACCTTAAGCATGACCATTTCTCCAATTTCAAACTCTATATCTTTTCTTTTACTGTCCGCGTAGCTCTTTTGTCGACTCTGGGCGATTTTCAATCTTTGTTGAATTTGGATGATCTTCTCGGTAGTTTCTTGTATTATCTCCGGACCCGTAATCTGTCTATCCCCCACTTCACTCCAACAAATTAGAGACCTGCACTTTCTACCATAAAGTGCTTCAAACGGCGCCATCTCAATGCTTGAATGGTAGCTGTTGTTGTAGGAAAATTCTGCTAACGGTAGATGTCGATCCCAACTATTTCCGAAATCAATAACACATGCTCGTAGCATGTCTTCAAGCGTTTGTATCGTCCTTTCGCTCTGCCCATCAGTTTGTGGATGATAGGCAGTACTCATATCTAGACGAGTTCCCAATGCTTGCTGTAATGTCTGCCAGAATCTTGAAATAAATCTGCCATCCCTATCAGAGATAATAGAGATTGGTATTCCATGTCTGGAGACGACTTCCTTCAAATACAGTCGTGCTAACTTCTCCATCTTGTCATCTTCTCTTATTGGCAGGAAGTGTGCTGATTTGGTGAGACGATCAACTATTACCCAAATAGTATCATAACCACTTGCAGTCCTTGGCAATTTAGTGATGAAATCCATGGTAATGTTTTCCCATTTCCATTCCGGGATTTCGGGTTGTTGAAGTAGACCTGATGGTTTCTGATGCTTAGCTTTGACCTTAGAACACGTCAAACATTCTCCTACGTATTTAGCAACATTGGCTTTCATACCCGGCCACCAAAAATGTTTCTTGAGATCCTTGTACATCTTCCCCGTTCCAGGATGAATTGAGTATCTGGTTTTATGAGCTTCTCTAAGTACCATTTCTCTCATATCTCCAAATTTTGGTACCCAAATCCTTTCAGCCCTATACCGGGTTTCGTCTTCCCGAATATTAAGATGCTTCTCCGATCCTTTGGGTATTTCATCCTTTAAATTTCCCTCTTTTAAAACTCCTTATTGCGCCTCCTTTATTTGAGTAGTAAGGTTATTATGAATCATTATATTCATAGATTTTACTCGAATGGGTTCTCTGTCCTTCCTGCTCAAGGCATCGGCTACCACATTTGCCTTCCCCGGGTGGTAACGAATCTCAAAGTCGTAATCATTCAACAATTCAATCCACCTACGCTGCCTCATATTCAGTTGTTTCTGATTAAATATGTGTTGAAGACTTTTGTGGTCGGTATATATAATACTTTTGACCCCATATAAGTAGTGCCTCCAAGTCTTTAATGCAAAAACAACCGCCCCTAATTCCAAATCATGCGTCGTATAATTTTGCTCGTGAATCTTCAATTGTCTAGATGCATAAGCAATCACCTTCGTCCGTTGCATTAATACACAACCGAGACCTTGCTTTGATGCGTCACAATAAATCACAAAATCATCATTCCCTTCAGGCAATGACAATATAGGTGTCGTAGTTAGCTTTTTCTTCAATAACTGAAATGCTTTCTCTTGTTCATCATTCCATTCAAATTTCTTCCCTTTATGCGTTAATGCAGTCAAGGGTTTTGCTATTCTGGAAAAGTCTTGGATGAACCTTCTGTAGTAACCAGCTAGTCCTAAAAACTGGCGTATGTGTTTTGGAGTTTTTGGGGTTTCCCACTTTTCAACAGTTTCTATCTTTGCCGGATCCACCTTAATACCTTCTTTGTTCACTATGTGACCGAGGAATTGAACTTCTTCCAACCAAAATGCACACTTTGAAAACTTAGCGTACAGATTTTCTTTCCTCAATACTTCTAGCACTTTTCTCAAATGTTCTTCGCGCTCTTGATCATTCTTTGAGTAAATAAGTATGTCATCGATGAAAACAATGACAAACTTGTCAAGATATGGCCCACACACTCGGTTCATAAGGTCCATGAACACAGCTGGTGCATTAGTTAAACCAAACGGCATGACCATAAACTCGTAATGACCGTAACGTGTTCTGAAAGCAGTCTTTGGAATATCATCTTCTTTCACCCGCATTTGATGATACCCGGAACGTATGTCAATCTTTGAATAAACAGACGAGCCTTGTAGTTGATCAAATAAGTCGTCGATTCTCGGTAGTGGGTAACGGTTCTTGATGGTAAGTTTGTTCAACTCTCGGTAGTCGATACACAACCTGAATGTACCATCTTTCTTCTTGACAAATAAAACAGGAGCTCCCCACGGTGATGTGCTTGGTCAAATGAAACCACGCTCTAAAAGTTCTTGTAATTGGCTTTACAGTTCTTTCATCTCGCTGGGTGCGAGTCTGTAAGGAGCACGAGCTATTGGTGCAGCTCCTGGTACAAGATCTATTTGAAATTCAACGGATCGATGTGGGGGTAATCCCGGTAATTCTTTCGGAAATACATCGGAAAATTCTTTTGCAATGGGAACATCATTGATGCTCTTTTCTTCAGTTTGTACTTTCTCGACGTGTGCTAGAACAGCATAGCAACCTTTTCTTATTAGTTTTTGTGCCTTCAAATTACTAATAAGATGTAGCTTCGTGTTGCCCTTTTCTCCGTACACCATTAAGGGTTTTCCTTTTTCTCGTATAATGCGAATTGCATTTTTGTAACAAACGATCTCTGCTTTCACTTCTTTCAACCAGTCCATACCGATTATCACATCAAAACTCCCTAACTCTACTGGTATCAAATCAATCTTAAATGTTTCGCTAACCAGTTTAATTTCTCGATTCCGACATATATTATCTGCTGAAATTAATTTACCATTTGCTAATTCGAGTAAAAATTTACTATCCAAAGGCGTCAATGGACAACTTAATTTAGCACAAAAATCTCTACTCATATAGCTTCTATCCGCACCCGAATCAAATAAAACGTAAGCAGATTTATTGTCAATAAGAAACGTACCCGTAACAAGCTCCGGGTCTTCCTGTGCCTCTGCCGCATTAATATTGAAAACTCTTCCGCGGCCTTGTCCATTCGTGTTCTCCTGGTTTGGGCAATTTCTAATAATGTGGCCTGGTTTTCCACATTTATAACAAACTACGTTGGCATAACTTGCTCCGACACTACTTGCTCCGCCATTACTCGTTTCGACACCATTTGTTCCTTTCGTTCTATTAACCCCTGGTCCGTAGACCTCACATTTCGCCGCGCTATGACCATTTCTTTTACACTTGTTGCAGAATTTGGTGCAGAACCCCGAGTGATACTTTTCACACCTTTGGCATAGCTGCTTCTGATTGTTGTTGTTGCGGTTATTATTGTTGTTGGGATGATTGTTGTAGTTGCCGTTGTTGTTGTTGTTGTTTTTGTTGTTGTTGTTGGGCCGTTTGTTGTAGTTGCGATTGATGTTGCGATTGTTGGGATAATTGTTGTGATTATTGTTGTAATTGATGTTGTTGTATTGGTGATTCTTATCACCGTTTTCCTCCCACTTTCTTTTGACTTGCTTCACATTGGCCTCTTCAGCAGTCTGTTCTTTAATTCTTTCTTCAATCTGGTTCACTAGTTTGTGCGCCATTCTACATGCCTGTTGTATGGAGGAGGGCTCGTGTGAACTTATATCTTCTTGGATTCTTTCCGGTAATCCTTTCACAAACGCGTCGATCTTCTCTTCCTCATCTTCGAATGCTCCCGGACACAATAGGCACAATTCTGTGAATCGTCTTTCGTACGTGGTAATATCAAATCCTTGGGTTCGTAACCCTCTAAGTTCTGTCTTGAGCTTATTGACCTCGGTTCTGGGACGGTACTTCTCGTTCATCAAGTGCATGAATACTGACCACGGTAGTGCGTACGCATCGTCTTGTCCCACTTGCTCTAGATAGGTATTCCACCATGTTAACGCAGAACCTGTGAAGGTATGTGTAGCGTACTTCACTTTGTCCTCTTCAGTACACTTACTTATGGAAAACACCGATTCGACCTTCTCGGTCCAACGTTTCAATCCGATCGGTCCTTCGGTTCCATCAAATTCCAAAGGTTTGCAGGCAGTGAATTCTTTGTAGGTGCATCCTACACGATTTCCTGTACTGCTAGATCCAAGGTTATTGTTGGTATGTAGCGCAGCTTGTACTGCGGCTATGTTTGAAGCTAGAAAAGTACGGAATTCCTCTTCATTCATATTCACGGTGTGTCGAGTAATCGGTGCCATTTCCTTCAAAATAGTCAAATGGAACAAGTTAATCATACAGAATATTAAGAGTAGTTAATAGTATTTCGTAGCATAATATGAACTCATTTATAAAAGCTTTTTCTTCATATTAGCGTTTTATAAGTTTAAATTCGGGTAGTACCTACCCGTTAAGTTCATACTTAGTAGCTAATATACAATTCAACTACTACAATTCTATATGAAAAACTGATTATAATTATATTTCGCGTTCAAACTTTTACACAATATTTTACAAACTTACAATACCGCTTATTTTACATATAGCATGAAATATAGCACACAATAAATTTGATACAAGATGGTTGTGAAGATAATTCTAGCTAGTACACAAGTCGTTCAGCAAAGGCAATAAAGACACGTAATTCATACGTCCAGAAACAAGTCATGCATTCTGGTTTTACTAGGATTACTTCCCATCCTTGGTCTTGTGGAACATAACCGTTATGGCCGTTGATAAGACAGCGTTTTGTAACGTCGTCAAAGGGACGAGGGTTACGTAATGTCCAACAGTCCCGTAACAATCTAAAAACCTCATTTCTTACCCCAATTACCGACTCTGTCACTTGTGGGAACGTTTTGTTTAATAGTTGTAGCCCGATGTTCTTGTTCTCACTTTGGTGAGAAGCGAACATTACTAATCCGTAAGCATAACATGCTTCTTTATGTTGCATGTTAGCCGCTTTTTCTAAATCACGAAGTCCAATATTCGGATATATTGAGTCAAAATAATTTCTTAACCCATTGCGTAAAATAGCATTTGGGTTCCCCGCAATATATGCGTCAAAGTAAACACATCGTAACTTATGGATTTCCCAATGTGATATCCCCCATCTTTCGAACGAAAGCCTTTTATAAACCAAGGCATTCTTGGAACGTTCTTCGAATGTCTTACAAACTGATCTCGCCTTAAATAGTTGTGCCGAAGAATTCTGACCGACTCTAGACAAGATTTCATCAATCATGTCTCCGGGTAGGTCTCTTAAAATATTGGGTTGTCTATCCATTTTGTGTTTTTATACTGTAAAATAGACAAGAGTTAGATTCATAAAAAAAAATACTTATTAATACAAGCAATTTTTACATATATCATAAAGCATAAGCACACTATATTACTTATATTACACCACACGAATACAACTATCTTATTCCGACTCGCTTGTTTCTTCTTCTTCGGTTTTGGTTCGTTTTGCCAAGTTTCTAGGGATATATGATGTTCCCCTAATACGAGCCGTCGTTATCCACATTGGTTTAGAAAAACCTGGTGGTTTAGAGGTTCCCGGGTCATTGTTACAACTTAAGGACTTCGGGGGTTGACGATACATATAAAGTTCATCGGGGTTGGAATTAGATTTCTCTATTTTTATGCCCTTTCCCTTATTATTTTCTTTTGCCTTTTTAAATTCAGTTGGGGTAATTTCTATAACATCATCGGAATTCTCGTCGGAATCCGATTCATCGGAGAATTGGTAATCCTCCCAATATTTTGCTTCCTTGGCGGAAACACCATTGACCATAATTAACTTTGGTCGGTTGGTTGAGGATTTTCTTTTACTTAACCGTTTTATTATTTTCCCCACCGGTTCTATTTCTTCATCCGGTTCCGATTCTTCTTCCGGTTCCGATTCTTCTTCCGGTTCCGACTCTTCTTCCGGTTCCTCTTCGGGAACTTGTGAATCAATCCACGAATCATTCCAATATACATTTGACTCTTCATTATTATTAGGTGAGTCAATGTGACTTGTTCTAGAGGTAGATGATAATGCTAAAAACGAACATATATTTCATAGCATTATTCCTCAAGAAAGACAAGCTTTTAGTTGCAATTGTTCTATTTACAAGTGATATTCGTTTAAATAATAAAAAGTGAAGACAAAAGACAGATTCGACGAATTGAAGACGCAAACGACCAAAAAGCTCAAAAGTACAAAAGACAATCAAAAAGGTTCCAATTATTGATAAGAAACGTCTCGAAATTACAAGAGTACAAGATTCAAAACGCAAAGTACAAAATATAAAATTGTACGCAAGGACGTTCGAAAATCCGGAACCGGGACCAGAGTCAACTCTTAACGCTCGACGCAACGGACTAAAAATTACAAGTTAACTATGTATATAAATATAATATAATATATAATTAATTATATTAATTATATATATATTATATATATAATAAAAACCGTCGGCAGAGAAAGACTCCAAGATGTGAGCTGGAATTTCAAACTCCGCGACTCGCGGAGTTTGAAGGAAAAATTCACCGCGAGTCGCGGAGCCCCAAAAATCAAAAATCCCTATAAAGCAAACCGAATTCTGATCAAAATTTCATATTCTATTTCTCTCTTCTCTCATATATACGATATATATATATATATATATATATAATTTATATTTTAATTTTAATTTTAATTATAATTCTAATAATAAGGGTATGTTAGCTAATATTGTAAGGGTGTAAGTCGAAATTCTGTCCGTGTAACGCTACGCTATTTTTAAATCATTGTAAGTTATGTTCAACCTTTTTACATTAATGTCTCGTAGCTAAGTTATTATTATGCTTATTTAAAACGAAGTAATCATGATGTTGGGCTAATTACTAAAATTGGGTAATTGGGCTTTGTACCATAATTGGGGTTTGGACAAAAGAACGACACTTGTGGAAATTAGACTATGGGCTATTAATGGGCTTTATATTTGTTTAACTAAATGATAGTTTGTTAATGTTAATATAAAGATTTACAATTGGGCGTCCCTATAAATTACCATATACACTCGATCGGACACGATGGGCGGGGTATTTATATGTACGAATAATCGTTCATTTAACCGGACACGGGAATGGATTAATAGCCACTAGAATAATTAAAACAGGGGTGAAATTACATTCAAGGGTAATTGGTGTAATTGTTAACAAAGTAGTAAAACCTTGGTTTACACGCAGTCGATAACCTGGTGTATTCATTAAACAAAGTATTAAAACCTTGTTACAATTCGAATCCCCAATTAGTTGGAATATTTAACTTCGGGTATAAGAATAATTTGATGAGGACACTCGCACTTTATATTTATGACTGATGGACTGTTATGGACAAAAACCAGACGGACATATTAAATAATCCAGGACAAAGGACAATTAACCCATGGGCATAAAACTAAAATCAACACGTCAAACATCATGATTACGGAAGTTTAAATAAGCATAATTCTTTTATTTCATATTTAATTTCCTTTATTTTATATTTAATTGCACTTCTAATTATCGCACTTTTATTTATTGTTATTTAATCGCACTTTTAATTATCGTACTCTTTAATTATCGCAATTTTATTTTACCGCACTTTTATTATTCGCAATTTCATTATCGTTATTTACTTTACGCTTTAATTTAAGTCTTTTATTTATTTAATATTTTACATTAGGTTTTAACTGCGACTAAAGTCTTAAAATCGACAAACCGGTCATTAAACGGTAAAAACCCCCCTTTATAATAATAATATTACTTATATATATATTTGTATTTTTAATAAAAGTAAACTAATATAGCGTTGAGCTTTGTTTAAAGATTTCCCTGTGGAACGAACCGGACTTACTAAAAACTACACTACTGTACGATTAGGTACACTGTCTATAAGTGTTGTAGCAAGGTTTAAGTATATCCATTCTATAAATAAATAAATATCTTGTGTAAAATTGTATCGTATTTAATAGTATTTCCTGCTAAAATTAATAACTATTTTATATACACCTCGCATAACATCAAGTATTTTTGGCGCCGCTGCCGGGGAACACTCTTAAACGCCGGAAGCGCAACGCTAATATAAAAAAAAAAAAAGATTTTTAGTTACTTTTATTAAAATTCGTTTTGTAAAAATACGTTTTAAATATTCGAAAAATATAAAAAGAAAAACAAAAATATAAGTATTTTTAAGATTTTGTTAAATATTTAAGTTTTATAAGTTTCTTTATTTTTATTTTAGTTTATAAAAATATAAGTTTTAATATCTTTTATTTAATTAAAAAACAGAAAACAGAAAATAAAAAAAAAAATAAATAAAGAAAAAACGCGTCGAATATTGAAAGCTGTCATCTGAATTCTGGAACCCCGCGACTCGCGGGGTTTGAAGCATAAAATACCGCGATTCGCGGAGACCATCTGACACACGGACAGAAGCCCTAATCCTGCATTAATTACGATTATTAATTATTTATTATTATTATTATTTAACCCTAATTATTATTATTATTATTATTAGTTTTATTTTTACTTTTACTTTTTATTTAATTTATGTATTTAGTATTAATTAGTTTTATTAAATTGTAAAATTAGTAGTTTTATTAAATAAAATAATATAAAAATAATATTTTTATAAAAATTGTACTTTTTACAACTTTTTATATATTTTTATATTTTGTCCCTTTTTAATCATTGTAGCGTAATATTTGTATTTTAGCTCATATTTAATTTTAAACTTAGTTTTTGCTATAGTTATTTTTACTCCTAGATTTTTAGGCTTTGCCGTAGAATTCCTTAAGTGCTTTTTCTTTAAACTAAGATTTAGGTGCTTTAGAATTTTGCGACGCCATTTTAAGTTTTAGTTTCTTTTTAAGTTATTTCCATTTGGGATTTAGTTTTTCCTGTAAGCTTTAATATTTTTAGAAACCTTTTACTATGTATCAATTATCATTCCAATTAGTAATTTCAATTTGCGATTATAATTTTAAGTTAGTTGTAGTAATAAGGTTAGGTTAGTCAAGTATTTTTAAGCTTTTATAAGTTTCTTTTATTTTTCCGTCACCTTTTATTTTTCAACCATTTTTTTCTTTTTCGACCTTTTTCGACGAACTCTTTTTCTTTCTTATTTCTCGCTATTCTAGTTTTAGGACATAGATTTTTATTCTACTTCTTATCTAAATTTCTTAAAATTACGAAAATTTATTTTGAGTGGTTAAATTGATAGACATCAAAATTTTCTGGTTCGTAGTAATAGTTGGATTTGTACGTGGACCGGGTTATTGGAGCCAAACAGTCCTCAATTATATTGAGACCAAACGAATCCTGCCCCTCTGCTGCATCTTTTGGCTATTCGAAACGTGGGCAAAATCAGAAAAGTCTATTGATTGGATAACTTATTATAATTTTTCTTTCCTTTTAAAAACTAATAGGATATTCAGTGAATGCACCGAGCAAGACGTTCACCACCTTTTGTACGTTCACCACCTGTAACTAGATCAAGACATTTAGCAAATATTGTCGCCGTTGATTTTTCTTTAGAATCGTCATCTAGTCGAACAAGAACTCCAACTCAAATTTCCGATAATCCATCTTTTGAACCCGACTTCACAATTAAGAACCCGGAGCATATTCAAGGACAATTCCAAGATCTTGAACCACTAATTATTCCTCCTGAGCCACAAACCATTAAATCAGAATCCTCTAGTGATTCGTATTCAACAAATTCAATTATGGAAGTAACGGAACCTCTAAGTATGGAAGATCAAATGAGAGCCACACGCACGGGCCAAGGTCACGCCATTATTAAGCCAGAAGTTAATGCGCCAGATTATGAAATCAAAGGACAAATTCTACACATGGTAACTAACCAATGCCAATTCAGTGGTGCACCGAATGAAGATCCTAACGAACACCTTCGTACGTTTAAAAGAATTTGTACACTATTCAAAATCCGAGAAGTGGAAGATGAGCAGATCTATCTCATGTTGTTTCCTTGGACTTTAAAAGGAGAAGCCAAAGATTGGTTAGAATCGTTACCTGAAGGGGCGATTGACACATGGGATGTCTTAGTTGAAAATTTTCTTCAAAGATTCTTTCCGGCATCTAAAGCCGTGAGACTTCAAGGAGAAATTGTTACGTTCACACAAAAGCCAAATGAAACATTATATGAGGCGTGGACAAGATTCGGAAGGATGTTGAGAGGATGTCCTCAACACGGTTTAGACACTTATCAAATAGTACAAATATTCTACCAAGGTGTCAACGTTGCTACACGAAAAGACATCGACATAACAGCTGGTGGTTCCATTATGAAGAAAACCGCAACTGAAGCTTACAAAATTATTGATAACACAGCCTCCCACTCTCATGAGTGGCACCAAGAAAAAGATATTTTTCGTTCATCTAAAGTGGCTAGAGCCGATTCTAGCCATGACTTTGATTCCGTTTCAGCAAAAATAGATGCTTTCGAAAGACGAAAGGAAAAGATGAATAAAGATATTCACGCAATACGAATCAGTTGTGAGCTATGCGGTGGACCACACTTATTGAAAGATTGTCACATTGAACCAACATTGGAACAACGAGAGAATGTTTCCTATATGAACCAAAGGCCTGGAAATAATTATCAAAATAATTATCAACCGCCAAAGCTAAACTTCAATCGAAATCAAAACATTCTTTACAATCCAAAAGGACCCGAAAATAACTGGTATAACCAACAAGGTCCGATTAACCAACCAACTCAAAACAACACTTTCAATCAACAAAGACCTGGCTTATATAAACCACAACAACAAACCGAAGAGAAAAAGTCAAATATGGAAGACGTGGTATTCAAGCTAGTTGAATCTCAAACACAATTTATTGAAACTCAAACCCAAACGAACGAGAGATTTGATCAGTCATTAAGAACTCAACAAGCTTCCATTTTGAATCTAGAAAAACACGTAGGTACTCTTGCTAGCATGATGAGTGAGAGGGAACAAGGAAAGCTACCAAGTAATACTGAAGTAAATCCTCGAAATGAGAATGTTAATATGGTTTCAACGAATTCTGAAAAACCAGGACCAGAAGATGGGAAGGTTTTAGATGAGAGTAACAATGAAGAAGTTACACCACCACCACCCGAGTATGTAAAGCCAGTGGTGGCACCATACAAACCACCCATCCCGTTTCCAAGAAAAGGAGTTGAGTATGAGCAAGTAATAAGTAATAAAGATTGTGATACTTCTGGAAAGAAGAAGAAAAAGAATAAGAAAGTACAAGAAACAAAAGCCGTAGAAGTAAACCCGGTGAAGACAGTTCCACCAAAACCTCCACCTAGGGTAGGTGATCCAGGTGAATTTATTGTTCCCTGTCTACTTAGTGATTGTGTCATGTATGATGCACTAGCAGATTTAGGTGCAAGTGTAAGTGTTATGCCTCTTTCATTATATAAGAGATTAGGAGTAGGTAAGTTAAGTCCAACGGATATGAGTGTTCGACTCTTTGATCAAACCATTAAGCACCCAGTTGGAATTGCTGACAACCTACCCGTTCAAGTAGGCAATTTAACCTTTCTAGTCGAATTTATTGTCATTGACATAGAAGAGGACCCAAACATTCCTCTAATTTTAGGTCGGCCATTCTTAGCGTCCACCAAGGCGTTATTTGATGTAGGAAATGGAAGAATGACACTTAAAAGTGGTGACAAATCGATCACCTTTATGATTCGAAAGTCTAAATCTCCACCAGCCAAAACCGTTGAACCAGTAAAAACAATTGGTAAGAACCATGTGTTTTTACCAACTCCAACGGTAATACTTAGCAATAATGAAACGCCTAAGTGTGGGGAAAATGAAGTAACACCTAATGATGACATGATAACAAAGAACCCCGTTGTTGATACGAAATTAAATGATCCCGTTATTAATAGTTCAATGAAGAAACTTATTAAACGGATTCGCGATGCTAGAACCAAGGGGAACTTTAAGTTATGTAACCGGTTAGTATCCAATCTATCACTTAAAGAAAAGGAGAAACTAGTTGAAATTGTGGAAATTACACAGGAATCCGACCAATGGCTTAAAGAAAAAGTCACGGATATGCAAGTTGATTATGGACCAAGAGAAATTAACGATGAAGTTAATCACAATTTTGACACCACGGCTACCTAAGTGTGGGGAGATTCAAATGTTCTAAAAAAAAATGCTATCTAGAGTTAGTTGTTCTGTTCTCTTGTAGTTCTGAGAATGGAACCCGATTGGTCTTTCCCTAGCAGACCCTAAAGAACTAGTCTTCTACCCCCATTCTGAATTTTTATTTTTTTAGGTTTTTACGAAATGAAGACTGCCTGTGAACTAAACCATGGTCTAATGCTACACGCTTTGATCACTAAACATAATAATGACATACTACCGAGTGAAATAGTATCAGTAATCAGAGAAAGAATGGACGGAGTTAGAAAAGAATCCAGATGCGAAGATAATAAGTTACAATTTGGTAAAGGAAAATCAAAATCCGCAGCGAAAAGAAGAGCACGACACCTAGAAAGATGTCACAAATGCGGAAAATGGTCACATGGAGCCATGGAAAATCAATTAAACCGACTATCTTATGAATGGGATAGATCATATAACTAAGAAATCTATTTCACAGGTATGTCTGTACAGTTTTTATTTTTATTTTTATTTTTAACCTTTTGATAATAAACGCTAATTTGTTCGCTAAAAAGTATTAAATTGGTATTGAATAAAATTAGGTTTGGCGACCGAAATTATTGATATCATTCAAAAATTTATTACATCACTGCGAAATTTAACGTTTATTCTTAAGGTATAAATATCTTTAATCAATCAAACCAAAATATTTCAAAAATTCGTCATGAGTTAAATTAGGTCTTGGAACCGAAATAACTTTACCGAAAAGAGGGGCGCATATTTTTGATAATATTTGATTGATTAAAGTGGGATAAAAAGACAAAAAGATTTTTAAATTTATTTTTACCATGTTTTTAAAATTAATATTTAAATCTTAAATTAATATTGTAAACTCTGTAAAAACAATATATTTAAAATTGTAAATATTTGAAAAATTAATATAAGTTTGATATGAATTTATAAATTTTTAAATTAAGTTTGGTGTGAACTTTTAATTTTTAAAATATAAATTTTTAATTTTATGCATTTCAAATTTTAAGTTAGGTGTGAATTTTTAATATTAATTTTGAATTTTATATTTAAGTTGTGTGAATTTAAAAACAAAAATTTACTTTATCTCATTAAGTTAAGAATATGATTTTTAAAATTCGTCGTAAGTTGAATGAAATGTCCCGTTCTTATTGATTAAAAACGTTCCATATTAATTGATTTCGTTGCGAGGTTTTGACCTCTATATGAGACATTTTTCAAAGACTGCATTCATTTTTAAAACAAACCATAACCTTTATTTCATAGATAAAGGTTTTAAAAAGCTTTACGTAGATTATCAAATAATGATAATCTAAAATATCCTGTTTACACACGACCATTACATAATGGTTTACAATACAAATATGTTACAACAAAATAAGTTTCTTGAATGCAGTTTTTACACAATATCATACAAGCATGGACTCCAAATCTCGTCCTTATTTAAGTATGCGACAGCGGAAGCTCTTAATAATCACCTGAGAATAAACATGCTTAAAACGTCAACAAAAATGTTGGTGAGTTATAGGGTTAACCTATATATATCAAATCATAATAATAGACCACAAGATTTCATATTTCAATACACATCCCATACATAGAGATAAAAATCATTCATATGGTGAACACCTGGTAACCAACATTAACAAGATGCATATATAAGAATATCCCCATCATTCCGGGACACCCTTCGGATATGATATAAATTTCGAAGTACTAAAGCATCCGGTACTTTGGATGGGGTTTGTTAGGCCCAATAGATCTATCTTTAGGATTCGTGTCAATTAGGGTGTCTGTTCCCTAATTCTTAGATTACCAGACTTAATAAAAAGGGGCATATTCGATTTCGATAATTCAACCATAGAATGTAGTTTCACGTACTTGTGTCTATTTTGTAAATCATTTATAAAACCTGCATGTATTCTCATCCCAAAAATATTAGATTTTAAAAGTGGGACTATAACTCACTTTCACAGATTTTTACTTCGTCGGGAAGTAAGACTTGGCCACTGGTTGATTCACGAACCTATAACAATATATACATATATATCAAAGTATGTTCAAAATATATTTACAACACTTTTAATATATTTTGATGTTTTAAGTTTATTAAGTCAGCTGTCCTCGTTAGTAACCTACAACTAGTTGTCCACAGTTAGATGTACAGAAATAAATCGATAAATATTATCTTGAATCAATCCACGAACCAGTGTATACGTATCTCAGTATTGATCACAACTCAAACTATATATATTTTGGAATCAACCTCAACCCTGTATAGCTAACTCCAACATTCACATATAGAGTGTCTATGGTTGTTCCGAAATATATATAGATGTGTCGAAATGATAGGTCGAAACATTGTATACGTGTCTATGGTATCTCAAGATTACATAATATACAATACAAGTTGATTAAGTTATGGTTGGAATAGATTTGTTACCAATTTTCACGTAGCTAAAATGAGAAAAATTATCCAATCTTGTTTTACCCATAACTTCTTCATTTTAAATCCGTTTTGAGTGAATCAAATTGCTATGGTTTCATATTGAACTCTATTTTATGAATCTAAACATAAAAGTATAGGTTTATAGTCGTAAAAATAAGTTACAAGTCATTTTTGTAAAGGTAGTCATTTCAGTCGAAAGAACGACGTCTAGATGACCATTTTAGAAAACATACTTCCACTTTGAGTTTAATCATAATTTTTGGATATAGTTTCATGTTCATAATAAAAATCATTTTCTCAGAATAACAACTTTTAAATCAAAGTTTATCATAGTTTTTAATTAACTAACCCAAAATAGCCCGCGGTGTTACTACGACGGCGTAAATCCGGTTTTACGGTGTTTTTCGTGTTTCCAGGTTTTAAATCATTAAGTTAGCATATCATATAGATATAGAACATGAGTTTAGTTGATTTTAAAAGTCAAGTTAGAAGGATTAACTTTTGTTTGCGAACAAGTTTAGAATTAACTAAACTATGTTCTAGTGATTACAAGTTTAAACCTTCGAATAAGATAGCTTTATATGTATGAATCAAATGATGTTATGAACATCATTACTACCTTAATTTCCTTGGATAAACCTACTGGAAAAGAGAAAAATGGATCTAGCTTTAATGGATCCTTGGATGGCTCGAAGTTCTTGAAGCAGAATCATGACACGAAAACAAGTTCAAGTAAGATCATCACTTGAAATAAGATTGTTATAGTTATAGAAATTGAACCAAAGTTTGAATATGATTATTACCTTGTATTAGAATGATAACCTACTGTAAGAAACAAAGATTTCTTAAGGTTGGATGATCACCTTACAAGATTGGAAGTGAGCTAGCAAACTTGAAAGTATTCTTGATTTTATGAAACTAGAACTTTTGGAATTTATGAAGAACACTTAGAACTTGAAGATAGAACTTGAGAGAGATCAATTAGATGAAGAAAATTGAAGAATGAAAGTGTTTGTAGGTGTTTTTGGTCGTTGGTGTATGGATTAGATATAAAGGATATGTAATTTTGTTTTCATGTAAATAAGTCATGAATGATTACTCATATTTTTGTAATTTTATGAGATATTTCATGCTAGTTGCCAAATGATGGTTCCCACATGTGTTAGGTGACTCACATGGGCTGCTAAGAGCTGATCATTGGAGTGTATATACCAATAGTACATACATCTAAAAGCTGTGTATTGTACGAGTACGAATACGGGTGCATACGAGTAGAATTGTTGATGAAATTGAACGAGGATGTAATTGTAAGCATTTTTGTTAAGTAGAAGTATTTTGATAAGTATATTGAAGTCTTTCAAAAGTGTATAAATACATATTAAAACACTACATGTATATACATTTTAACTGAGTCGTTAAGTCATCGTTAGTCGTTACATGTAAGTGTTGTTTTGAAACCTTTAGGTTAACGATCTTGTTAAATGTTGTTAACCCAATGTTTATAATATCAAATGAGATTTTAAATTATTATATTATCATGATATTATCATGTATGAATATCTCTTAATATGATATATATACATTAAATGTCTTTACAACGATAATCGTTACATATATGTCTCGTTTAAAAATCATTAAGTTAGTAGTCTTGTTTTTACATATGTAGTTCATTGTTAATATACTTTATGATATGTTTTCTTATCATAGTATCATGTTAACTATATATATATATCCATTTATATGTCATCATATAGTTTTTACAAGTTTTAACGTTCGTGAATCACCGATCAACTTGGGTGGTCAATTGTCTATATGAAACATATTTCAATTAATCAAGTCTTAACAAGTTTGATTGCTTAACATGTTGGAAACATTTAATCATATAAATATCAATCTCAATTAATATATATAAACATGGAAAAGTTCGGGTCACTACAGTACCTACCCGTTAAATAAATTTCGTCCCGAAATTTTAAGCTGTTGAAGGTGTTGACGAATCTTCTGGAAATAGATGCGGGTATTTCTTATTCATCTGATCTTCACACTCCCAGGTGAACTCGGGTCCTCTACGAGCATTCCATTGAACCTTAACAATTGGTATCTTGTTTTGCTTAAGTCTTTTAACCTCACGATCCATTATTTCGACGGGTTCTTCGATGAATTGGAGTTTTTTGTTGATTTGGATTTCATCTAACGGAATAGTGAGATCTTCTTTAGCAAATCATTTCTTCAAATTCGAGACGTGGAAAGTGTTATGTACAGCCGCGAGTTGTTGAGGTAACTCAAGTCGGTAAGCTACTGGTCCGACACGATCAAT
Organism: Rutidosis leptorrhynchoides; assembly: GCF_046630445.1. Lineage (NCBI taxonomy): Eukaryota > Viridiplantae > Streptophyta > Magnoliopsida > Asterales > Asteraceae > Rutidosis > Rutidosis leptorrhynchoides. The sequence goes on from NC_092343.1 coordinate 400,696,593, forward strand.
AATCTTGAATGGTCCAATATACCTTGGATTTAATTTCCCTCGTTTACCAAATCGAACAACGCCTTTCCAAGGTGCAACTTTAAGCATGACCATCTCTCCAATTTCAAATTCTATATCTTTTCTTTTAATGTCAGCGTAGCTCTTTTGTCGACTTTGGGCGGTTTTCAACCGTTGTTGAATTTGGATGATCTTCTCGGTAGTTTCTTGTATAATCTCCGGACCCGTAATCTGTCTATCCCCCACTTCACTCCAATAAATCGGAGACCTGCACTTTCTACCATAAAGTGCTTCAAACGGCGCCATCTCAATGCTTGAATGGTAGCTGTTGTTGTAGGAAAATTCTGCTAACGGTAGATGTCGATCCCAACTGTTTCCGAAATCAATAACACATGCTCGTAGCATGTCTTCAAGCGTTTGTATCGTCCTTTCGCTCTGCCCATCAGTTTGTGGATGATAGGCAGTACTCATGTCTAGACGAGTTCCTAATGCTTGTTGTAATGTCTGCCAGAATCTTGAAATAAATCTACCATCCCTATCAGAGATAATAGAGATTGGTATTCCATGTCTGGAGACGACTTCCTTCAAATACAGTCGTGCTAACTTCTCCATCTTGTCATCTTCTCTTATTGGCAGGAAGTGTGCTGATTTGGTGAGACGATCAACTATTACCCAAATAGTATCAAAACCACTTGCAGTCCTTGGCAATTTAGTGATGAAATCCATGGTAATGTTTTCCCATTTCCATTCCGGGATTTTGGGTTGTTGAAGTAGACCTGATGGTTTCTGATGCTCAGCTTTGACCTTAGAACATGTCAAACATTCTCCTACGTATTTAGCAACATCGGCTTTCATACCCGGCCACCAAAAATGTTTCTTGAGATCCTTGTACATCTTCCCCGTTCCAGGATGTATTGAGTATCTGATTTTATGAGCTTCTCTAAGTACCATTTCTCTCATATCTCCAAATTTTGGTACCCAAATCCTTTCAGCCCTATACCGGGTTCCGTCTTCCCGAATATTAAGATGCTTCTCCGATCCTTTGGGTATTTCATCCTTTAAATTTCCCTCTTTTAAAACTCCTTGTTGTGCCTCCTTTATTTGAGTAGTAATGTTATTATGAATCATTATATTCATAGATTTTACTCGAATGGGTTCTCTGTCCTTCCTGCTCAAGGCATCGGCTACCACATTTGCCTTCCCCGGGTGGTAACGAATCTCAAAGTCGTAATCATTCAATAATTCAATCCACCTACGCTGCCTCATATTCAGTTGTTTCTGATTAAATATGTGTTGAAGACTTTTGTGGTCGGTATATATAATACTTTTGACCCCATATAAGTAGTGCCTCCAAGTCTTTAATGCAAAAACAACCGCGCCTAATTCCAAATCATGCGTCGTATAATTTTGTTCGTGAATCTTCAATTGTCTAGACGCATAAGCAATCACCTTCGTTCGTTGCATTAATACACAACCGAGACCTTGCTTTGATGCATCACAATAAATCACAAAATCATCATTCCCTTCAGGCAATGACAATATAGGTGCCGTAGTTAGCTTTTTCTTCAATAACAGAAACGCTTTCTCTTGTTCATCATTCCATTCAAATTTCTTCCCTTTATGCGTTAATGCAGTCAAGGGTTTTGCTATTCTGGAAAAGTCTTGGATGAACCTTCTGTAGTAACCAGCTAGTCTTAAAAACTGGCGTATGTGTTTCGGAGTTTTCGGGGTTTCCCACTTTTCAACAGTTTCTATCTTTGCCGGATCCACCTTAATACCTTCTTTGTTCACTATGTGACCGAGGAATTGAACTTCTTCTAACAAAAATGCACACTTTGAAAACTTAGCGTACAGTTTTTCCTTCCTCAATACTTCTAACACCTTTCTCAAATGTTCACCGTGTTCTTGGTCATTCTTTGAGTAAATAAGTATGTCATCAATGAAAACAATGACAAACTTGTCAAGGTATGGTCCACACACTCGGTTCATAAGGTCCATGAACACAGCGGGTGCATTAGTTAAACCAAACGGCGTGACCATAAACTCGTAATGACCGTAACGTGTTCTGAAAGCAGCCTTTGGAATATCATCTTCTTTCACCCGCATTTGATGATACCCGGAACGTAAGTCAATCTTTGAATAAACAGACGAGCCTTGTAGTTGATCAAATAAGTCGTCGATTCTCAGTAGTGGGTAGCGGTTCTTGATGGTAAGTTTGTTCAACTCTCGGTAGTCGATACACAACCTGAATGTACCATCTTTCTTCTTGACAAACAAAACAGGAGCTCCCCACGGTGATGTGCTTGGTCGAATGAAACCACGCTCTAAAAGTTCTTGTAATTGGCTTTGTAGTTCTTTCATCTCGCTGGGTGCGAGTCTGTAAGGAGCACGAGCTATTGGTGCAGCTCCTGGTACAAGATCTATTTGAAATTCAACGGATCGATGTGGGGGTAATCCCGGTAATTCTTTCGGAAATACATCAGGAAATTCTTTTGCGACGGGAACATCATTGATGCTCTTTTCTTCAGTTTGTACTTTCTCGACGTGTGCTAGAACAGCATAGCAACCTTTTCTTATTAGTTTTTGTGCCTTCAAATTACTAATAAGATGTAGCTTCGTGTTGCCCTTTTCTCCGTACACCATTAAGGGTTTTCCTTTTTCTCGTATAATGCGAATTGCATTTTTGTAACAAACGATCTCTGCTTTCACTTCTTTCAACCAGTCCATACCGATTATCACATCAAAACTCCCTAACTCTACTGGTATCAAATCAATCTTAAATGTTTCGCTAACCAGTTTAATTTCTCGATTTCGACATATATTATCTGCTGAAATTAATTTACCATTTGCTAATTCGAGTAAAAATTTACTATCCAAAGGCGTCAATGGACAACTTAATTTAGCACAAAAATCTCTACTCATATAGCTTCTATCCGCACCCGAATCAAATAAAACGTAAGCAGATTTATTGTCAATAAGAAACGTACCCGTAACAAGCTCCGGGTCTTCCTGTGCCTCTGCCGCATTAATATTGAAAACTCTTCCACGGCCTTGTCCATTCGTGTTCTCCTGGTTCGGGCAATTTCTAATAATGTGGCCTGGTTTTCCACATTTATAACAAACTACATTGGCATAACTTGCTCCGACACTACTTGCTCCACCATTACTCGTTCCGACACCATTTGTTCCTTTCGTTCTATTAACCCCTGGTCCGTAGACCTCACACTTCGCCGCGCTATGACCATTTCTTTTACACTTGTTGCAAAATTTGGTGCATAACCCCGAGTGATTCTTTTCACACCTTTGGCATAGCTGCTTCTGATTGTTGTTGTTGTTGCGGTTATTATTGTTGTTGGGATGATTGTTGTAGTTGCTGTTGTTGTTGTTGTTGTTGTTGTTGTTGTTGGGCCATTTGTTGTAGTTGCGATTGATGTTGCGATTGTTGGGATAATTGTTGCGATTATTGTTGTAATTGTTGTTGTTGTTGTATTGGTGATTCTTATCACCGTTTTCCTCCCACTTTCTTTTGACTTGCTTCACATTAGCCTCTTCAGCAGTCTGTTCTTTAATTCTTTCTTCAATTTGGTTCACGAGTTTGTGAGCCATTCTACATGCCTGTTGTATGGAGGCGGGCTCGTGTGAACTTATATCTTCTTGGATTCTTTCCGGTAATCCTTTCACAAACGCGTCGATCTTCTCTTCCTCATCTTCGAATGCTCCCGGACACAATAGGCACAATTCTGTGAATCGTCTTTCGTACGTGGTAATATCAAATCCTTGGGTTCGTAACCCTCTAAGTTCTGTCTTGAGCTTATTGACCTCGGTTCTGGGACGGTACTTCTCGTTCATCAAGTGCTTGAATGCTGACCACGGTAGTGCGTACGCATCGTCTTGTCCCACTTGCTCTAGATAGGTATTCCACCATGTTAACGCAGAACCTGTGAAGGTATGCGTAGCGTACTTTACTTTGTCCTCTTCAGTACACTTACTTATGGCAAACACCGATTCGACCTTCTCGGTCCACCGTTTCAATCCGATCGGTCCTTCGGTTCCATCAAATTCCAAAGGTTTGCAGGCAGTGAATTCTTTGTAGGTGCATCCTACACGATTTCCTGTACTGCTAGATCCAAGGTTATTGTTGGTATGTAGCGCAGCCTGTACTGCGGCTATGTTTGAAGCTAGAAAAGTACGGAATTCCTCTTCATTCATATTCACGGTGTGTCGAGTAGTCGGTGCCATTTCCTTCAAAATAGTTAAATGGAACAAGTTAATCATACAGAATATTAAGAGTAGTTAATAGTATTTCGTAGCATAATATGAACTCATTTATAAAAGCTTTTTCTTCATATTAGCGTTTTATAAGTTTAAATTCGGGTAGTACCTACCCGTTAAGTTCATACTTAGTAGCTAATATACAATTCAACTACTACAATTCTATATGAAAAACTGATTATAATAATATTTCGCGTTCAAACTTTTATACAATATTTTACAAACTTACAATACCGCTTATTTTACATAAAGCATGAAATATAGCACACAATAACTTTGATACAAGATAGTTGTGAAGACAATTCTAGCTAGTACACAAGTCGTTCAGCAAAGGCAATAAAGACACGTAATTCATACGTCCAGAAACAAGTCATGCATTCTGGTTTTACTAGGACTACTTCCCATCCTTGGTCTTGTGCAACATAACCGTTATGGCCGTTGATAAGACAGCGTGTTGTAACGTCATCAAAGGGACGAGGGTTATGTAATGTCCAACAGTCCCGTAATAATCTAAAAACCTCATTTCTTACCCCAATTACCTACTCCGTCACTTGTGGAAACGTTTTGTTTAATAGTTGTAGCCCGATGTTCTTGTTCTCACTTTGGTGAGAAGCGAACATTACTAATCCATAAGCATAACATGCTTCTTTATGTTGCATGTTAGCCGCTTTTTCTAAATCACGAAGTCCAATATTCGGATATATTGAGTCAAAATAATTTCTTAACCCGTTGCGTAAAATAGCATTTGGGTTCCCCGCAATATATGCGTCAAAGTAAACACATCGTAACTTATGGGTTTCCCAATGTGATATCCCCCATCTTTCAAACGAAAGTCTCTTATAAACCAAGACATTCTTGGAACGTTCTTCGAATGTCTTACAAACTGATCTCGCCTTAAATAGCTGTGCCGAAGAATTCTGGCCGACTCTAGACAAGATTTCATCAATCATGTCTCCGGGTAGGTCTCTTAAAATATTGGGTTGTCTATCCATTTTGTGTTTTTAAACTGTAAAATAGACAAGAGTTAGATTCATAAAAAAAATACTTATTAATACAAGCAATTTTTACATATATCATAAAGCATAAGCACACTATATTACATATATTACACCACACGAATACAACTATCTTATTCCGACTTGCTCGTTTCTTCTTCTTCGGTTTTGGTTCGTTTTGCCAAGTTTCTAGGGATATATGATGTTCCCCTAATACGAGCCGTAATTTTCCACATTGGTTTAGAAAAACCTGGTGGTTTAGAGGTTCCTGGGTCATTGTTACAACTTAAGGACTTCGGGGGTTGACGATACATATAAAGTTCATCGGGGTTGGAATTAGATTTCTCTATTTTTATGCCCTTTCACTTATTATTTTCTTTTGCCTTTTTAAATTCAGTTGGGGTAATTTCTATAACATCATCGGAATTCTCGTCGGAATCCGATTCATCGGAGAATTGGTAATCCTCCCAATATTTTGCTTCCTTGGCGGCAACACCATTGACCATAATTAACCTTGGTCGGTTGGTTGAGGATTTTCTTTTACTTAACCGTTTTATTATTTCCCCCACCGGTTCTATTTCTTCATCCGGTTCCGATTCTTCTTCCGGTTCCGATTCTTCTTCCGGTTCCGACTCTTCTTCCGGTTCCTCTTCGGGAACTTGTGAATCAGTCCACGAATCATTCCAATTTACATTTGACTCTTCATTATTATTAGGTGAGTCAATGGGACTTGTTCTATAGGTAGACATCTATCACATAATATCAAACGCGTTAAGAGATTAATATATCACATAATATTCACATGTTAAAAATATATAGTTTTTAACAAAATTTGTTAAGCAATCATTTTTCAAATAAACACGGTCGAAGTCCAGACTCACTAATGCATCCTAACAAACTCGATAAGACACACTAATGCAAAATTCTGGTTCTCTAAGACCAACGCTCGGATACCAACTGAAATGTCCCGTTCTTATTGATTAAAAACGTTCCATATTAATTGATTTCGTTGCGAGGTTTTGACCTCTATATGAGACATTTTTCAAAGACTGCATTCATTTTTAAAACAAACCATAACCTTTATTTCATAGATAAAGGTTTTAAAAAGCTTTACGTAGATTATCAAATAATGATAATCTAAAATATCCTGTTTACACACGACCATTACATAATGGTTTACAATACAAATATGTTACAACAAAATAAGTTTCTTGAATGCAGTTTTTACACAATATCATACAAGCATGGACTCCAAATCTCGTCCTTATTTAAGTATGCGACAGCGGAAGCTCTTAATAATCACCTGAGAATAAACATGCTTAAAACGTCAACAAAAATGTTGGTGAGTTATAGGGTTAACCTATATATATCAAATCATAATAATAGACCACAAGATTTCATATTTCAATACACATCCCATACATAGAGATAAAAATCATTCATATGGTGAACACCTGGTAACCAACATTAACAAGATGCATATATAAGAATATCCCCATCATTCCGGGACACCCTTCGGATATGATATAAATTTCGAAGTACTAAAGCATCCGGTACTTTGGATGGGGTTTGTTAGGCCCAATAGATATATCTTTAGGATTCGCGTCAATTAGGGTGTCTGTTCCCTAATTCTTAGATTACCAGACTTAATAAAAAGGGGCATATTCGATTTCGATAATTCAACCATAGAATGTAGTTTCACGTACTTGTGTCTATTTTGTAAATCATTTATAAAACCTGCATGTATTCTCATCCCAAAAATATTAGATTTTAAAAGTGGGACTATAACTCACTTTCACAGATTTTTACTTCGTCGGGAAGTAAGACTTGGCCACTGGTTGATTCACGAACCTATAACAATATATACATATATATCAAAGTATGTTCAAAATATATTTACAACACTTTTAATATATTTTGATGTTTTAAGTTTATTAAGTCAGCTGTCCTCGTTAGTAACCTACAACTAGTTGTCCACAGTTAGATGTACAGAAATAAATCGATAAATATTATCTTGAATCAATCCACGACCCAGTGTATACGTATCTCAGTATTGATCACAACTCAAACTATATATATTTTGGAATCAACCTCAACCCTGTATAGCTAACTCCAACATTCACATATAGAGTGTCTATGGTTGTTCCGAAATATATATAGATGTGTCGAAATGATAGGTCGAAACATTGTATACGTGTCTATGGTATCTCAAGATTACATAATATACAATACAAGTTGATTAAGTTATGGTTGGAATAGATTTGTTACCAATTTTCACGTAGCTAAAATGAGAAAAATTATCCAATCTTGTTTTACCCATAACTTCTTCATTTTAAATCCGTTTTGAGTGAATCAAATTGCTATGGTTTCATATTGAACTCTATTTTATGAATCTAAACAGAAAAGTATAGGTTTATAGTCGTAAAAATAAGTTACAAGTCGTTTTTGTAAAGGTAGTCATTTCAGTCGAAAGAACGACGTCTAGATGACCATTTTAGAAAACATACTTCCACTTTGAGTTTAATCATAATTTTTGGATATAGTTTCATGTTCATAATAAAAATCATTTTCTCAGAATAACAACTTTTAAATCAAAGTTTATCATAGTTTTTAATTAACTAACCCAAAATAGCCCGCGGTGTTACTACGACGGCGTAAATCCGGTTTTACGGTGTTTTTCGTGTTTCCAGGTTTTAAATCATTAAGTTAGCATATCATATAGATATAGAACATGTGTTTAGTTGATTTTAAAAGTCAAGTTAGAAGGATTAACTTTTGTTTGCGAACAAGTTTAGAATTAACTAAACTATGTTCTAGTGATTACAAGTTTAAACCTTCGAATAAGATAGCTTTATATGTATGAATCGAATGATGTTATGAACATCATTACTACCTTAATTTCCTTGGATAAACCTACTGGAAAAGAGAAAAATGGATCTAGCTTCAATGGATCCTTGGATGGCTCGAAGTTCTTGAAGCAGAATCATGACACGAAAACAAGTTCAAGTAAGATCATCACTTGAAATAAGATTGTTATAGTTATAGAAATTGAACCAAAGTTTGAATATGATTATTACCTTGTATTAGAATGATAACCTACTGTAAGAAACAAAGATTTCTTAAGGTTGGATGATCACCTTACAAGATTGGAAGTGAGCTAGCAAACTTGAAAGTATTCTTGATTTTATGAAACTAGAACTTTTGGAATTTATGAAGAACACTTAGAACTTGAAGATAGAACTTGAGAGAGATCAATTAGATGAAGAAAATTGAAGAATGAAAGTGTTTGTAGGTGTTTTTGGTCGTTGGTGTATGGATTAGATATAAAGGATATGTAATTTTGTTTTCATGTAAATAAGTCATGAATGATTACTCATATTTTTGTAATTTTATGAGATATTTCATGCTAGTTGCCAAATGATGGTTCCCACATGTGTTAGGTGACTCACATGGGCTGCTAAGAGCTGATCATTGGAGTGTATATACCAATAGTACATACATCTAAAAGCTGTGTATTGTACGAGTACGAATACGGGTGCATACGAGTAGAATTGTTGATGAAATTGAACGAGGATGTAATTGTAAGCATTTTTGTTAAGTAGAAGTATTTTGATAAGTATATTGAAGTCTTTCAAAAGTGTATAAATACATATTAAAACACTACATGTATATACATTTTAACTGAGTCGTTAAGTCATCGTTAGTCGTTACATGTAAGTGTTGTTTTGAAACCTTTAGGTTAACGATCTTGTTAAATGTTGTTAACCCAATGTTTATAATATCAAATGAGATTTTAAATTATTATATTATCATGATATTATCATGTATGAATATCTCTTAATATGATATATATACATTAAATGTCTTTACAACGATAATCGTTACATATATGTCTCGTTTAAAAATTATTAAGTTAGTAGTCTTGTTTTTACATATGTAGTTCATTGTTAATATACTTTATGATATGTTTTCTTATCATAGTATCATGTTAACTATATATATATCCATTTATATGTCATCATATAGTTTTTACAAGTTTTAACGTTCGTGAATCACCGATCAACTTGGGTGGTCAATTGTCTATATGAAACATATTTCAATTAATCAAGTCTTAACAAGTTTGATTGCTTAACATGTTGGAAACATTTAATCATATAAATATCAATCTCAATTAATATATATAAACATGGAAAAGTTCGGGTCACTACATTGAAGACTAGGTCTTTGAACCGAAATTGCTTTACCCGAGGGAGGGACGAGAAATTTTATTATCATTATTTTTAATCTTATTAATTTAAAGTATGCCAAAAACATTAAAAAAAACCCAAAAATCTTAGCTTTTAAAATAATCGCTACAAAAAGACAAATTTTAAAATTTTGTCGAAGGACGGACTAGGACATCGATCCGAAACGACCTCGTCCTAAATAACAAGGGAAACAAAATTTTAAAATTAAGTACTTAATTGTTTCAAAAGTTAATGATTAAAAAAAAAAAAAAAAAACAAAAAAAAAAACAACTCCGCGACTCGCGGAGTTTGGAGGGTAAATCCCCGCGACTCGCGGAGGAGTCGGATTACAGAAAAAAAAAAAATAAGAGCTGCAACAGCTCAGTTTCAACCCCAAAACAGAAAAACTGCTGCGAAAAACTCCGAAAAACCACCCAAAAACACCCCAAAAATCACAATTTTTAACCGTTAATCACCAAATCTTTTGCTAAAATCATGTTGAGAAGGATGCTATCTAAGAATTACTCAAGAAAAACGGTAAATTTCTACACCTAAACACCATTTAATCCGAAATTTTGTGTTCTTGAGCAAATTTTTCCCCAATTTGATTTTGATGCTTTTTAGTGTAATTAAGCTTAAATTGTTTATGTATTATGCTTGTATAACCTAGATTGATGCTGTTTAACATGATTAGAAGCCTTAAACTTAAAATTTTGAGTAATCTAGGATTTGTGTTCTTGAGCAAATTTGGGGCTTTTTGATATAAACAGGTTATGGCCGATTTTTGTCATGAATTGTTGCTAAATTGAGTAGTGTAACATGTCTAGGTAGTTAAATGATCCAAACTTTGAGCCTAAACATGATTTTGAGAATTAAAGTGGACTTTTTCAAGTCTAAAATTCATGAACTTGATTTTTGAAAGATAATGCCATTTGAGACTTGTTTAATTGCTAGTAATGATTATTTTGACATGTTATTTGAGTTGAATGCTTATGAACTTGGCGAACATTTTCGTATATGCTTATTTGAAAAAGTGTAGATTTGATGAAAATATGAAAATGAGCTTAAGTTTGATATAAATTGATAATGTCATTGTAATTATTTTGATTGATGATTTTGCTGACACTAATGCATATTTGGATGCACAAAAATTGTGTTTGATGTGTTTTGCAGAATGAAAGGGGTGAATCTTCATCCCAAGCCCGCAATGCTCCTGCTGAGAATTTGGAACAACAGGAGATGGATAACTACTACAAGCAGGATATACCTCATCCAGTCATGACCTTTTCCGATATGCACTTGGAAGAGTTGCACCCGAACCTGAGATTTGACAGACTTTGGATAGATTATCCAAAATATCAACGGGGTTTGCATACTCTTCATTCTAAGGTTGTTGAGGTACCGAGGGTCATAGAATGGGGACCCTTAGAAGCTGTAGAATTGGCCGGGCCAATTAGGGAATTACTTGTACAGAGGTATGGTAATTCTTCTTTTAATGACTGGGTATGTTTATTCACCATACGTAGACCTGTATATAAAGTATGGTGTGAAGAATTGTTATGTAGTATAGAGTTGAATGATCGGGTAGCGAGTTTAACCGATCGTTCTTTTATTAGATTTTTGTTAGGCGGTTCGATGCGCCACATGTCTTTACTGGACATGGCTCAGGCTTTACGTATATATACGCCTGAGGAGTTAGCGTCTGCCGATTGTAGAGGATTGATACTAAACGGTAGAAAGATAGATGAAAATTTTGATACACACGGTGTGTGGAGTCAAATGACAAGCCATCACCGTTTCAAAGGGGGAAATTACTCTTATTTGGATATAGATAGAGCCGAATTAAGAGTGATACATAGGTTTTTAGCTAATTCGATTACACAAAGGGGTAAGAACAAAGAAAAAGTAAATGAACAGGATTTGTTTTACCATATGTGTATTCGAGACCCACAAAGCGCTGTAAGTATACCATATTGTGTGGGTTATTATTTATCAGCTATGGTTCGGGGGATGCGACCACATAGCATAATAGGAGGTGGTATTTTTATTACTTTGATTGGTGAATATCTCGGTGTGGATATAAGTCGGGGGGGATTATTAGTAGAAGAACCGGAACCCCGCGATACTATAGGTTTAAATGTATACCATGGTGCGAAAATTTTGAAGAGGCGAAATAACGCCGCAGTACGATACCATGGTAGACATCCACAGGTGGAGAGAAACCAGCAGCAAGGTAATGTAGGAGGGGGGAATGAGATGCAAGAAATGCATAGGTTTATAGCTTCTCAGGAATACGAAAATGCTAGACAGAGAGCATTTGAAGATTGGCAAGTTCATCAGAACCAGATCATAGCTCATTGCCAACATATAGGTAGAAACTATATTCCTACACCGAAACCCATCTTCCCTCCTTGGTCTATAGAGATGCAGCCACCATATCCTACGTATGACCCTGCCGAAGCATTCTATAGCACTTATGGTTATGCCTGGAACCCCTATTGGTACCAATATCATCCTTAGTTTACTTATTTTTTATTTTTTTTATTTTGTAATTTGTAATTATTGATACATTTAATATTTTTGTTAATATTGTAATCATTTTTATAATTATCTAACTTTTATTCTTAGATTTTAATAATTTTTTGAATGTGGGGTAATATACCAAACTTCAAAAATATGTATATATGTTTGCAGTTTATCTTATGTACACAACAGGGTAAAACAACGCATTTTCAAAGACTGGCATCAAGTTCAGCAAAAGCAACTAATTTTGACGACAAGATGCAAAATATATGTGAAATAACAACAAGACGGAATGAACAAATGATGTGCACCATTTATCATTTAGCAAACAAACGCCAATATATTTGGAAACTTTGGTAAAAATTTAATCATTTTCACACAAATCACCCTCAATAATTTAAATTGTTACTGATTTCTTGCAAATGAGGGCATTGCAAGATCTTAAGTGTGGGAAGGGGTTAAATTCTTTCGGATTTTAAAATTTTTTTACTTTATACACTTGGTTACCATTAAAAATACTAGTAAAGCAGTAGTTGTATTAGAATCTAGTGCTCTCTGATAAAAAAAAGAACAGCCCTAGTCTTATATACTGACTACCCAATTCTAGTAAAATTTTTCAATTAAATGAATTCAAATCATGTTTATACATATTTATGAACGATAAAACTAGGTTTTAACACCGAAATTATTGTTATCTCAGAAAGAACATAAATTAAGAAACAAACTAAAATGTCAAAATTCATTTAAAATGGAATAGAGGACGATAAAAAGAAAAATAAAAAGCCAAGTGTGGGAAAATTTACCAAGTTATTTTAAACATATGTCACATAAATCTGTAACAAATAACTGAAAATGCTTTTGTTTTGGACTAAATTAACTATTTTACCCGGTAAATTGTAATAAAGATGAAAGAAAGATGGATCTACACGATGAATCAATTCCATCATTAAAAGGAAGTAAAGTCTTCCGAAAAAGACACGCGCTTCTTGATTTAGGTCAGGAAGTTGTCGTCCAGACCAGCTGTAGGTTGACGAAAAATCTAGAAAAGTCATCTCTAAAATCAGCAGGAAATCCACGAACCTCAGCATCAAACAGGGTCGCCAAGTGGTCGGACTTATCCTAACCATGAGAGGATCTGTCTCGTAAAATGGGGAGGGCGCCGTGCAAATTAGCTTGATAAGACTAATGAATCAGACCCCCAGAAAGGATAATCTCCTCAAAGATTAAAAATCAGCTTTTAAGCCTGATATTACTCAATCCTTGAGATTGACTTTAAAGATTGAGAATTACAACTCATGGAATTCGATGATATCTAAACTCGAGCTTGAACGAGAAAATATTTTGATCAAAAATAAAACCGATTTGTTTTCTGAAAACCCTATTTTCAATGCGTTCATTACCATTGAACGTAAAATCCTAGAAATTTACCTGGAATTCATTAAGTCACCTGAACTAAATCGGGTGTCAACCGTAAGAACGGTGGTTGCATAATGGTCAAAGACATGACCTTGTGCCATACCGAAAAATTATAAGGGTGAGCTTTACTATTGCTCCTACCAAGGATAGTAATTGCGTCCGACACGTTATAGACCATAATCAAAAGCATGTCACGGGACATTGCCTTAACAGTTGCTTGTTCAACGCTTTCCTTTACAACCGAACGGTAGTTTGCCGAAAGGTAATATACGGAACAAGTAAACTGGATGTGTTGCTTTCCAAATACAAGGTTAGCAAGTGGGTGACACAAAACAGCAAGTTTTGAGCTAAAATTTTCAAATCTGAAACCCACCAAACCCACAAAAATATTTTGCAAACACCGGTAAAGGGTTATTCCGGAAAACTTATCTAGGGTAAAAAACTAGATTTCAAAAGATCAAATGTTTTCATAAAGATCCAATTTCCTTAATGGATCTAAATTTTTATAGTCATGTGGGACTGTAAACCATATCGTTACTACCATTGTTTATACCGCCGTATAAAAATCACTGATGTACAAAGAGTGAAGAATAAAGAAGTGATTCTAGTATTTCAAGACAATATTGCTTGAGGACAAGCAACGCTCAAGTGTGGGAATATTTGATAATGCTAAAAACGAACATATATTTCATAGCATTATTCCTCAAGAAAGACAAGCTTTTAGTTGCAATAGTTCTATTTACAAGTGATATTCGTTTAAATAATAAAAAGTGAAGACAAAAGACAGATTCGACGAATTGAAGACGCAAACGACCAAAAAGCTCAAAAGTACAAAAGACAATCAAAAAGGTTCCAATTATTGATAAGAAACGTCTCGAAATTACAAGAGTACAAGATTCAAAACGCAAAGTACAAAATATAAAATTGTACGCAAGGACGTTCGAAAATCCAGAACCGGGACCAGAGTCAACTCTTAACGCTCGATGCAACGGACTAAAAATTACAAGTTAACTATGTATATAAATATAATATAATATATAATTAATTATATTAATTATATATATATATTATATATATAATAAAAACCGTCGGCAGAGAAAGACTCCAAGATGTGAGCTGGAATTTCAAACTCCGCGACTCGCGGAGTTTGAAGGCAAAATTCACCGCGAGTCGCGGAGCCCCAAAAATCAAAAATCCCTATAAAGCAAACCGAATTCTGATCAAAATTTCATATTCTATTTCTCTCTTCTCTCATATATACGATATATATATATATATATATATATATATATATATATATATAATTTATATTTTAATTTTAATTTTAATTATAATTCTAATAATAAGGGTATGTTAGCGAATATTGTAAGGGTGTAAGTCGAAATTCTGTCCGTGTAACGCTACGCTATTTTTAAATCATTGTAAGTTATGTTCAACCTTTTTACATTAATGTCTCGTAGCTAACTTATTATTATGCTTATTTAAAACGAAGTAATCATGATGTTGGGCTAATTACTAAAATTGGGTAATTGGGCTTTGTACCATAATTGGGGTTTGGACAAAAGAACGACACTTGTGGAAATTAGACTATGGGCTATTAATGGGCTTTATATTTGTTTAACTAAATGATAGTTTGTTAATGTTAATATAAAGATTTACAATTGGGCGTCCCTATAAATTACCATATACACTCGATCGGACACGATGGGCGGGGTATTTATATGTACGAATAATCGTTCATTTAACCGGACACGCGAATGGATTAATAGCCACTAGAATAATTAAAACAGGGGTGAAATTACATTCAAGGGTAATTGGTGTAATTGTTAACAAAGTAGTAAAACCTTGGTTTACACGCAGTCGATAACCTGGTGTATTCATTAAACAAAGTATTAAAACCTTGTTACAATTCGAATCCCCAATTAGTTGGAATATTTAACTTCGGGTATAAGAATAATTTGATGAGGACACTCGCACTTTATATTTATGACTGATGGACTGTTATGGACAAAAACCAGACGGACATATTAAATAATCCAGGACAAAGGACAATTAACCTATGGGCATAAAACTAAAATCAACACGTCAAACATCATGATTACGGAAGTTTAAATAAGCATAATTCTTTTATTTCATATTTAATTTCCTTTATTTTATATTTAATTGCACTTCTAATTATCGTACTTTTATTTATTGTTATTTAATCGCACTTTTAATTATCGTACTCTTTAATTATCACAATTTTATTTTACCGCACTTTTATTATTCGCAATTTCATTATCGTTATTTACTTTACGCTTTAATTTAAGTCTTTTATTTATTTAATATTTTACATTAGGTTTTAACTGCGACTAAAGTCTTAAAATCGACAAACCGGTCATTAAACGGTAAAAACCCCCCTTTATAATAATAATATTACTTATATATATATTTGTATTTTTAATAAAAGTAAACTAATATAGCGTTGAGCTTTGTTTAAAGATTTCCCTGTGGAACGAACCGGACTTACTAAAAACTACACTACTGTACGATTAGGTACACTGCCTATAAGTGTTGTAGCAAGGTTTAAGTATATCCATTCTATAAATAAATAAATATCTTGTGTAAAATTGTATCGTATTTAATAGTATTTCCTGCTAAAATTAATAACTATTTTATATACTTAAACCTTGCTACAACACTTATAGGCAGTGTACCTAATCGTACAGTAGTGTAGTTTTTAGTAAGTCCGGTTCGTTCCACAGGGAAATCTTTAAACAAAGCTCAACGCTATATTAGTTTACTTTTATTAAAAATACAAATATATATATATAAGTAATATTATTATTATAAAGGGGGGTATTTACCGTTTAATGACCGGTTTGTCGATTTTAAGACTTTAGTCGCAGTTAAAACCTAATGTAAAATATTAAATAAATAAAAGACTTAAATTAAAGCGTAAAGTAAATAACGATAATGAAATTGCGAATAATAAAAGTGCGGTAAAATAAAATTGCGATAATTAAAGAGTACGATAATTAAAAGTGCGATTAAATAACAATAAATAAAAGTGCGATAATTAGAAGTGCAATTAAATATAAAATAAAGGAAATTAAATATGAAATAAAAGAATTATGCTTATTTAAACTTCCGTAATCATGATGTTTGACGTGTTGATTTTAGTTT
The DNA here is from genome assembly GCF_046630445.1 of Rutidosis leptorrhynchoides. Taxonomy (NCBI): domain Eukaryota; kingdom Viridiplantae; phylum Streptophyta; class Magnoliopsida; order Asterales; family Asteraceae; genus Rutidosis; species Rutidosis leptorrhynchoides. The sequence goes on from NC_092343.1 coordinate 400,713,187, forward strand.
TATGCCCATGGGTTAATTGTCCTTTGTCCTGGATTATTTAATATGTCCGTCTGGTTTTTGTCCATAACAGTCCATCAGTCATAAATATAAAGTGCGAGTGTCCTCATCAAATTATTCTTATACCCGAAGTTAAATATTCCAACTAATTGGGGATTCGAATTGTAACAAGGTTTTAATACTTTGTTTAATGAATACACCAGGTTATCGATTGCGTGTAAACCAAGGTTTTACTACTTTGTTAACAATTACACCAATTACCCTTGAATGTAATTTCACCCCTGTTTTAATTATTCTAGTGGCTATTAATCCATTCCCGTGTCCGGTTAAATGAACGATTATTCGTACATATAAATACCCCGCCCATCGTGTCCGATCGAGTGTATATGGTAATTTATAGGGACGCCCAATTGTAAATCTTTATATTAACATTAACAAACTATCATTTAGTTAAACAAATATAAAGCCCATTAATAGCCCATAGTCTAATTTCTACAAGTGTCGTTCTTTTGTCCAAACCCCAATTATGGTACAAAGCCCAATTACCCAATTTTAGTAATTAGCCCAACATCATGATTACTTCGTTTTAAATAAGCATAATAATAACTTAGCTACGAGACATTAATGTAAAAAGGTTGAACATAACTTACAATGATTTAAAAATAGCGTAGCGTTACACGGACAGAATTTCGACTTACACCCTTACAATATTCGCTAACATACCCTTATTATTAGAATTATAATTAAAATTAAAATTAAAATATAAATTATATATATATATATCGTATATATGAGAGAAGAGAGAAATAGAATATGAAATTTTGATCAGAATTCGGTTTGCTTTATAGGGATTTTTGATTTTTGGGGCTCCGCGACTCGCGGTGAATTTTGCCTTCAAACTCCGCGAGTCGCGGAGTTTGAAATTCCAGCTCACATCTTGGAGTCTTTCTCTGCCGACGGTTTTTATTATATATATAATATATATATAATTAATATAATTAATTATATATTATATTATATTTATATACATAGTTAACTTGTAATTTTTAGTCCGTTGCGTCGAGCGTTAAGAGTTGACTCTGGTCCCGGTTCCGGATTTTCGAACGTCCTTGCGTACAATTTTATATTTTGTAATTTGCGTTTTGAATCTTGTACTCTTGTAATTTCGAGACGTTTCTTATCAATAATTGGAACCTTTTTGATTGTCTTTTGTACTTTTGAGCTTTTTGGTCGTTTGCGTCTTCAATTCGTCGAATCTGTCTTTTGTCTTCACTTTTTATTATTTAAACGAATATCACTTGTAAATAGAACAATTGCAACTAAAAGCTTGTCTTTCTTGAGGAATAATGCTATGAAATATATGTTCGTTTTTAGCATTATCAGTAGACATCTATCACATAATATCAAACGCGTTAAGAGATTAATATATCACATAATATTCACATGTTAAAAATATATAGTTTCCAACAAAATTTGTTAAGCAATCATTTTTCAAGTAAACACGGTCGAAGTCCAGACTCACTAATGCATCCTAACAAACTCGATAAGACACACTGATGCAAAATTCTGGTTCTCTAAGACCAACGCTCTGATGCCAACTGAAATGTCCCGTTCTTATTGATTAAAAACGTTCCATATTATTTGATTTCGTTGCGAGGTTTTGACCTCTATATGAGACGTTTTTCAAAGACTGCATTCATTTTTAAAACAAACCATAACCTTTATTTCATAGATAAAGGTTTTAAAAAGCTTTACGTAGATTATCAAATAATGATAATCTAAATTATCCTGTTTACACACGACCATTACATAATGGTTTACAATACAAATATGTTACAACAAAATAAGTTTCTTGAATGCAGTTTTTACACAATATCATACAAGCATGGACTCCAAATCTCGTCCTTATTTAAGTATGCGACAGCGGGAGCTCTTAATAATCACCTGAGAATAAACATGCTTAAAACGTCAACAAAAATGTTGGTGAGTTATAGGTTTAACCTATATTTATCAAATCATAATAATAGACCACAAGATTTCATATTTCAATACACATCCCATACATAGAGATAAAAATCATTCATATGGTGAACACCTGGTAACCGACATTAACAAGATGCATATATAAGAATATCCCCATCATTCCGGGACACCCTTCGGATATGATATAAATTTCGAAGTACTAAAGCATCCGGTACTTTGGATGGGGCTTGTTGGGCCCGATAGATCTATCTTTAGGATTCGCGTCAATTAGGGTGTCTGTTCCCTAATTCTTAGATTACCAGACTTAATAAAAAGGGGCATATTCGATTTCGATAATTCAACCATAGAATGTAGTTTCACGTACTTGTGTCTATTTTGTAAATCATTTATAAAACCTGCATGTATTCTCATCCCAAAAATATTAGATTTTAAAAGTGGGACTATAACTCACTTTCACAGATTTTTACTTCGTCGGGAAGTAAGACTTGGCCACTGGTTGATTCACGAACCTATAACAATATATACATATATATCAAAGTATGTTCAAAATATATTTACAACACTTTTAATATATTTTGATGTTTTAAGTTTATTAAGTCAGCTGTCCTCGTTAGTAACCTACAACTAGTTGTCCACAGTTAGATGTACAGAAATAAATCGATAAATATTATCTTGAATCAATCCACGACCCAGTGTATACGTATCTCAGTATTGATCACAACTCAAATTATATATATTTTGGAATCAACCTCAACCCTGTATAGCTAACTCCAACATTCACATATAGAGTGTCTATGGTTGTTCCGAAATATATATAGATGTGTCGACATGATAGGTTGAAACATTGTATACGTGTCTATGGTATCTCAAGATTACATAATATACAATACAAGTTGATTAAGTTATGGTTGGAATAGATTTGTTACCAATTTTCACGTAGCTAAAATGAGAAAAATTATCCAATCTTATTTTACCCATAACTTCTTCATTTTAAATCCGTTTTGAGTGAATCAAATTGCTATGGTTTCATATTGAACTCTATTTTATGAATCTAAACAGAAAAGTATAGGTTTATAGTCGGAAAAATAAGTTACAAGTTGTTTTTGTAAAGGTAGTCATTTCAGTCGAAAGAACGATGTCTAGATGACCATTTTAGAAAACATACTTCCACTTTGAGTTTAACCATAATTTTTGGATATAGTTTCATGTTCATAATAAAAATCATTTTCTTAGAATAACAACTTTTAAATCAAAGTTTATCATAGTTTTTAATTAACTAACCCAAAACAGCCCGCGGTGTTACTACGACGGCGTAAATCCGGTTTTACGGTGTTTTTCGTGTTTCCAGGTTTTAAATCATTAAGTTAGCATATCATATAGATATATAACATGTGTTTAGTTGATTTTAAAAGTCAAGTTAGAAGGATTAACTTTTGTTTGCGAACAAGTTTAGAATTAACTAAACTATGTTCTAGTGATTACAAGTTTAAACCTTCGAATAAGATAGTTTTATATATATGAATCGAATGATGTTATGAACATCATTACTACCTTAAGTTCCTTGGATAAACCTACTGGAAAAGAGAAAAATGGATCTAGCTTCAATGGATTCTTGGATGGCTCGAAGTTCTTGAAGCAGAATCATGACACGAAAACAAGTTCAAGTAAGATCATCACTTGAAATAAGATTGTTATAGTTATAGAAATTGAACCAAAGTTTGAATATGATTATTACCTTGTATTAGAATGATAACCTACTGTAAGAAACAAAGATTTCTTGAGGTTGGATGATCACCTTACAAGATTGGAAGTGAGCTAGCAAACTTGAAAGTATTCTTGATTTTATGAAACTAGAACTTTTGGAATTTATGAAGATCACTTAGAACTTGAAGATAGAACTTGAGAGAGATCAATTAGATGAAGAAAATTGAAGAATGAAAGTGTTTGTAGGTGTTTTTAGTCGTTGGTGTATGGATTAGATATAAAGGATATGTAATTTTGTTTTCATGTAAATAAGTCATAAATGATTACTCATATTTTTGTAATTTTATGAGATATTTCATGCTAGTTGCCAAATGATGGTTCCCACATGTGTTAGGTGACTCACATGGGCTGCTAAGAGCTGATCATTGGAGTATATATACCAATAGTACATACATCTAAAAGCTGTGTATTGTACGAGTACGAATACGGGTGCATACGAGTAGAATTGTTGATGAAACTGAACGAGGATGTAATTGTAAGCATTGTTGTTAAGTAGAAGTATTTTGATAAGTGTCTTGAAGTCTTTCAAAAGTGTATGAATACATATTAAAACACTACATGTATATACATTTTAACTGAGTCGTTAAGTCATCGTTAGTCGTTACATGTAAATGTTGTTTTGAAACCTTTAGGTTAACGATCTTGTTAAATGTTGTTAACCCAATGTTTATAATATCAAAAGAGATTTTAAATTATTATATTATCATGATATTATGATGTACGAATATCTCTTAATATGATATATATACATTAAATGTCGTTACAACGATAATCGTTACATATATGTCTCGTTTCAAAATCATTAAGTTAGTAGTCTTGTTTTTACATATGTAGTTCATTGTTAATATACTTAATGATATGTTTACTTATCATAATATCATGTTAATTATATATATATCCATATATATGTCATCATATAGTTTTTACAAGTTTTAACGTTCGTGAATCACCGGTCAACGTGGGTGGTCAATTGTCTATATGAAACCTATTTCAATTAATCAAGTCTTAACAAGTTTGATTGCTTAACATGTTGGAAACATTTAATCATGTAAATATCAATCTCAATTAATATATATAAACATGGAAAAGTTCGGGTCACTACAGCAACAAAGTTTGGGAATGCACCAGTAGTGAATGTAGAAGAAGTTCTTTCTCAAAAACTTAAAAGAAAGCAATCTACTGGTGAAGGCCCACACAGAACAGGTCCAATCATTCTACCTCCCAGTATTCCTGTATATGACCCTGCTGAACTACCTTACCTGTTCCCTGAAGCCTGGAAAATCAAACAAGAGGAGCTATCTGAAGAAGAACGAGAAAAGGATAAAAATAAAGATAGATAGTCTCCTATGTGCTTGAATTGTATCTTTTGTAATTTACTTTTCATTATGACATTTCTGTAATTATTGTATATATTCTGATGTAATAAAAGTAAAGTGAGTTTATCTTCAAAATCATATCGAATTATAAGATATAGATAACTCAGCAAAAGATCCCAGAACAAACTTGAAAAAGGGACAAATTTACTGCCTATTTTCACTAGGTTCCTTAGTGCTGGCTTTACTGTTTTCTCTACATGTCATAAGTTTTGTCATCATCAAATAGGGGGAGATTGTTGAGTCCCCAAAATAATTAAGGATTTAATTATGACAAAACAGTATTTATTTGCACTAAAATGTTATGTGCAGCCAGCACATGTTTGTTTATGTATAGTCAGCTAATATAGCTGTGTCGAGTGTTTAGTATGCTACCTAGTCTACCAGCACAAGGTAGAATGTATTCTTCAAATCAGCACAGGATGTGCACTTAGCAAATCAAGAATATCAAGTGACTCAGCATATGAAGAACCAGTAAGTCTGGATAGCAGCATATAACACAAGACAGCCATGCTCCATTACAAGCATGGTAGTTTCCCTGAGTGGTCTACATCAGATGTACTATTCAACAGAAGTCGAAGACAAAGTTGAACAGAAAAGGACACGCGTCGACGGCTGACAAGTGACCTTACAAGACCACGTGGGAATGCAGAAGTTTAACCTATGTGCAGACATGGGTTATTCGTTATCAACGCCTAGGGAACACAACATTCTATTTATTTAAACAAATAGTGATGCCAAACCGAATTGGGGTGTTCCTGCAAATAGCTACCAAAGAGGAAAGAAAGGGAGCACGCCTCCTTACACAATTGTCCCATCAAGTACAGACATTCTATGTACCAGTGGACAATAGATCAATTACACGGATAATAGGACTACTATATATTGTTGTATCCACTATCGTAACAACTAGTGGTGTGGGTTTATTTGTTTAGAGTCCAAACCGTGTAATAGCTTTTAGTTTATCTCTTAGCTATATTCTAGGTAATCTGTATCAACCAACTATCATTCCGTCAAGGATAGTTGTGATTCTTTCTGATTTAATCAATAAAGAATAACCGTTGAAAATTACATGTGACTCTATCTAATTTACATACAGAATACCAATCGTGTTTAACTTTCAAGTTAATTAAGAAAAGAATTGTATTAACCCCTCCTCTACAATACTCCTGTTGTTATTAAGGGACTAACAGTGATTGCGCTTCTACCGCAACAAGTATTCTATATCAAATGCAAGATTACCAGATACAAATTACGAAAAAATGCCTTGGGTTGAATTTTCTAGTGAAAGTACGAATTCGACTTCACCGTAACAACAAAAAGATTGATTTTCTTTATTTTAGATCCCCAACTCCATGGAATTTACATGACATCAAACATGTCCAAAGCAAAGGGAAGATGAATGGAGGGAGTTCCTATCAATTTGAAATTTTAAGTTATGAAGGAACCATGGCTGGCCTTGTTGTATGTGGCGTCGAGTTTCGGCCAAAGAACTAATGCATCAAGAACTTTATGACATATAGTTTTCAAATATAGAATTCTGTAATCTTGTATATGGTTGATCTATTCTATTCCTACCAATTTTTTCTACCTGTAATAGCATGTGATATATCACTAGGAAAAACGACATGGGATTTAGGAAGTTGTTTTCTAATTCGCAACATAAATTTGTAAACTTCCATGCGAAAATAAGTTCTATAAGATTGATGCAAGTCCAGTCCAGTGCCGCCGCTTCCTTTTTGGTGGCTTTTAGCCTCAATCAAGTAACATATTTTCTCTTGAAATTATCCCTAGCAATCAGCTATGTGATAAAAAAAATGGGTTGCTGGGTTTGAAGAAACTTATCTTGTGGGTTGGAAGGGAAACCTGCAAATCTAAAAGGAGGTTGAACATGTATAACTTAGAATGTTAGGAAATATTAAAAAAAAAAGGTCCAATAGCTTGGTCTGACTTAAACCTCCACAAACGCAAGAATGCAGAGGTGGGTGCTATCACCCTACTAGTGTGAAAATATTTTAAACGATTTACTCTTGAACATAACTCTTAAACATATAGGACAGCACTAAGTTAAACTATAGGACCTATATATTTTTAAAAAGTGTACTAATGAAAGATGTAGAATTTAGTAAACGTAATACTCTGTCAAATATGATTGCATTTTTTCACTATGAGTTTATTCACTTTCTTTTGGAGTTTTTTCTTTTATTTGATTGTGCTTGTCTTTTTATTGGAGGTGGATAACTGTGCATATGATGAAACTTACAGCTAGAAAATGTTGTAGAAATGCTTTATGTCATTTCTTGTTGGGGTGGTTATGGTTTGTGATTTATATGCACAACTCTGGCTGCCATGTCAAGGTAATCCCCATTATTGGGATGATAAATGGGTTCTACATCGATCTTTGAACCTATGTGTCATATGATTAGAGTCCGTATGTCTGTTTTTGTTACATGCTTCCTGAATCTCTTGGAATTTGAAGAGTATAACTGGGTCTTATTTGCCACTGCTTTTGGGTATTGGGTCATTATTACTGCTGCTGCATAATATCGGGTCAATTTTGCTGCTATATATGCATTTTGGGTCGAATTTGCCATTGTATCTGTGATTTGGGTCATGTTTGTTATTGTTTACTTAAATCGGGTCAAAAATGGTGTTGGATAACATCTATGGGTCAGAGTGCACACTGCAGTTGGTTTTTGGGTCAAGATTGCTATTGTAAAGTTGATTTGGGTCACTATTGCTACTGCTTCTGGTCAACAATCTAATCTATATTTAGAAGTCAATTTTCGTGGAGAGAGATATTCCCAATTATTGAGCCTATGGTAACAAAAGATGATACATATATATACGCTCATTTTCATGTAACAAACACTTGTACTTTTCGCTGTTTTGATGAAAAACAAAATGCTTATATGTTAATTTCAAGAAGATGAGTAGATTAATATAGGTTTTTTTTTTTTCGATATGCACTTTTTTAACTGATTTTGTTGATGATTTAGGATGACACAGAGTGTAGCTATTAAAATAATAAGCTCAGGGTGTTTAGCAAAATATTAAGCACTTTTTAAACTTATTTTTTTGATGATTTAGGATGACATGGAATTTAGTTAATGAAACATTGAACTTAGGATGTTTAGTAAATATTAAGCACCTCTTTAGAGTTGATATAAGTTTGTTGAGGGGTGTTTAGTTATTTCAGTTTCAATATATCTTCTCGGTTTTTTTTTTTTTTTTAATTAATTATATATAACCAATGTATCATGTTTGGAGTTTTATACTTGAATGGAAATTGACATAATGATTATACTCCCTCATTTTTTATATAATTTGCTACATGTGAATTTGCGATGTCAAAATTGATATTTACATTTTGAAAAAAAAGGACATAATGTTCATACTCACTCATTTCCTGTAAGATTTGTTACATGTGAATTTGTGACTGTTGTCGTACGTCCTCAAGAGTTGAAGGTGCTCATGCCAAACTGAAAATGTATTTACAAGCTTCTATATGTGATTTTCATCAAGTGGAACAAAAAATTAGTCTCGAGTAAAACTAGAATTTCATGAGATTAAAGTGCAACTTGCAAGTGAGATAATTCAAATTCCTCACAACTGCAACATGCCTCTTTTTAGAGAGCTTGTAGGTCGTGTATCGTGAGTTGGTTTAGAAGAAAATTTTTTAGCAATAAAAAAAGTAAAACATGTAATGTTTCTATTTATATTATTATTTTTATATCTTTTAGTTTGTCTATATTAATTGTCATTTGATATTAGGCACCTTTAAACACTTTATGACAACTATCGGTCTTCCGTGTGCTCATAAGATTTTGATGTCCAAGGACCAACACTCACATTGGATCTTATTCATCCACAATGGAGAATTGATACCTTGTCTTTGAATTCAGAAATCGAGTCCCAAAACGATAACGAAAACAAATTTACCAAGATTTTTAACGAGCTGGATTTAAAGTACAAAACATGGCCGTTAAACAAGAAAGAGCATGCTTCTTCTATTATCACAAAAAATGTTAAACGAATCAGATACGTTCTTTAAGCCGGTGATTCAACGATCAAAAGGAAGGCCACCAAAACATAAAAATGAAAAAGGAAAAACTTCTTCGACACGAAATTCTTCAAAATTTGAGTATGTTGAATCTTCACGAACACACAATTCTTCAAATTCTACCTTTATAGCCCGAAATGACAGTGAAGTTGCCGAAGAGAGTAGTTATGTTCATCTTGAAGACATCTTAATCGATTTAAATGCGTATCCGAGCATTCCAGGTAATTAATGCCCTTTAGAGTCACGAAGTTTTATTTTATTATGAAATCTTTTTGTACGTAATTGATGTATTGTACACGAATTTTTATGACATGCATTGTTCTACATATATAACACACGTATAGAAAACAAAGAGTTATTAGGTTCAGGTGAAAAAGGTGATTTGGATTTTCGTTAGAGATGGTGGTCATTTCCGATTATCCGTAGTTTATTTTCTTTGGGACGTCTAGATGTATTTTGTTTAAATTATGAATTGTTTTTTCAATCAATCTGGATTGTGTATGATATGCCTTATTCGAGATAGGCACAATCTTCTTGAGAAAATAAGAGAAAAGAAGAATTGAATTTGTTTATTGATGAATGAATGATCTGTTTACAAGTATTGAACACTATTTAATACACTTGGTAACTAACTCTAACAACTTGCCAGCTAGACGACACTAGTAACTAACTACTAACAGACTCGATACTAGCTGCTAGTTCTTCACTTCTTGTGTCCAGTCCATTGATAGTCTTGTTGGGTCTTTTATCTTTCGTTTGGGCCTTCCCGTAATGGACTCCTCCTCTATTGGGCTTGTATCTGCATTAGGCCCAATACTCTCCTCTTGACCCCTTCTTGAGTCATCAACGTTATCATTGCCCCTTTCTTTTTCAAAAACCATGTCCTCATGGTTCCCGGTCACCTGCATCTTTTCAAAATCAACCACATCAATCCAGGTCAATTCTTCACTCGGTAACATCTCCCACTTAACCAAAACCTGTGAGATCCAATTGCCATCTCTTAAAATTTCCCTTGTATCCAACACGTGTTGGGAGCTAAAATTGGGCCTACGTAATTATCAGATTCCGGCAACGGTACACATGCAATTGACTCATCACTTCTGAATTTCTTCAACAATGAGACGTGGAACACTGGATGAATTCTAGAAGAACTAGGTAACTCCAATTTTTATGCTACTGGACCAATTTTAGCCAAAATTTTGTAAGGGCCAAAATACCTTTTGCTCAATTTTTGATTCAATTTCTTAACTACAGACAATTGCCTGTAAGGGTGTAATTATAACCATACTCTGTCACCCTCCTTAAACTCCAATTATGTGCGATGTTTATCTACAATTAACTTCATTTTAGTATTTTCTTGAGATAAAGCTTCTCTTAGATGTCGAATCTGCAAGTGTCTGTCCACTAACACTGAATGTAAAGCCTCTACATTAGTAGAAGTATTAAAGTAATCGAACATCACTGGAGGTTTTCTGCCAAACATTGCTTCAAAAGGGCTTATCCCAGTGGCTGTATGAACTACAGTGTTGTAGTGTAGCTCAGCTAATGACAAAAACTTTGACCATTGTTTAAGGCACTCAGCCACAAAACATCTCAAATATTGCTCTAAACGTCTATTGATTACTTCAGTTTGTCCATCCATCTGTGGATGATAGGAAGAAGATAACTTTCATTTTAGTGTTGTGAATTTTGCAAAGCTCGGTCCAAAACTTACTAATAAACACTTTATCTCTATCAGAGACAATAGACTTTGGCATTCCATGATATTTGCAAACCATCTCAAAAAATAAAGCAACCACTTTAGGAGCATTATATTTTGCATTAAGACCACCAAAATGAACTCCTTTTGAGAGTCTATCCACCACTACACAAATAACAGTGTACCCATTTGAATTAGGCAACCCAGTAATGAAATCCATACTCAAGTCCTCCCATACTTGAACTGGAATGTTCAGTGGTTGCAACAAACCATAAGGTGCAACATTCAATGTTTTAACTTGTTGACAAATTAAATAATTTTTGATAAAATTCTCCATATCTTGTTTCATCCCTGACCAATAAAAATTGGTTGCCAATCTCAGGTAACTTCTCTGCACACCAACATGACCACCCAATGGTGTTGAATGATACTCTTCCAATAACAAGGACCTCACTTGAGCTACAACAGGTATATCAAACCATCTTTAATGTGCCAAAAAGGTTTCTCTTGTGGATTATTTTGAATAACATATATCAATTGTTGAGCTTGAGAATCATCTGCAATAATTTTCTTGAGATCTTCAACTAAAGTAAACTTGACTGCAGATAATACCATGAATGAGCATTCATGTGGAGGCATTCTTGATAATGCATCAGCTGTAACATTGGTAACCCCAGGTTTGGACACAATATCATAGTGGTAACCCAATAACTTGGTGAGATAATGTTGTTGTTCTGGTGTTTGAATGGTCTGATCCATCAGATTTTTCAAACTTTTGTGGTCAGTATAGATTGTAAACTTGCTTTCAAGTAAGTATTGTCTCCATTTAGCAATTGCTGCAGTAATAGCATAAAGTTCCCTAATATAGGTAGAAGACCTTTGTAATCTGTTGGTTGAATGTGGGTTAATGCACTAAACAATAAACTTAAGTATGATTAACCAAAGTGTGAATAACTAAAGAATATGTTTTGATGATGACACATACATATGTATAAGTGATGACTGACATCTTAACATAAAACACGCAAGGTCAATAATCCATACTTTATCTTGCAAATGACCAAGTCAAACATAGGTTAAAGAATGAAATTAAAACTTCAGGTAAACACACGGTCGAGGTACGGTTGACCGCATAGTCAACCGTGAAAACCCAAACTGAATTGCAACGCAGTTTTGTGATTACATGTTGCACGATGCGACCGCAGTTTCTTCTGTCACCGTTTTTGACCAAATAAAGTTTCACTAGTTCCCGACATCTATAATTCATGAAACCTTTCTCAACATACTTAGAATAGATGCCTTCTCCATACTCAATTGAGTTTTGGTCATAGAAACACTAATTGTGATTAATTACGCCTAATGACATCTTAATAACAAATTAACCAAGATTAGGCATAACACATAAGTGTTAATCAACAACTTGTGATTTTAATTCTTATCTATATATCCTTAGTATGATCATCAAGTACCAACACACTTAAGCCAACGTCACTAGAACAATGATTGCTATTAGAAATGACTTAGTGATTAATTAAGGCTAAATGAAGAACAATGCTCTCAAGGTTAAACTAGAAATGACTTGTAATCCTAAAACACACTTAGATACATTTAGGATGGTCACCAAGTCCCAACTAGAGATTGCTCTTCCCTTGTGCATGTGTTGAACATTAATGTGTGCTTACACATTAATCATGTAATGTGTTATATTGCACATTATACTTATTAAGTGCTTGAATTATAAGTTGTGCAAGTATCTATATGATTGATCTTAGAATAACTATCTCTTGCTATGTGAGTATTACTTGCTACTTTCTAATATGCCTAATACTTTTAAACTTGTCAACTTGATTAATATGTTTGCTATGTGCTCATTAGTTAGGATTCAAGTAACTAATCTACTCCAATAGATTAAGTGTAAAATGGTTCACAATGAAACTATAGTCAATTGTCTATTTGGTCTAGTCTAAGTAACTAAGTGTGATTGCTTATTCAAGAATGAATTAACTTTAATGCCTCTACATACTTCATGATTATCTTATAGAGACATTATTCAATTAATCCCTAACTAAACTCAAATGAAACATGACTTGTGATTAATTGGAACTAGGAAGTTAATGACATAGTGACTAGCCTTTAGAATTGAACCAAGAGCATTAATGTGACTAATAAGTCTTGACCAAACTGAAATTTCTCTAAATATCAATCAAGACACTTCTCTAAGAATGTTGGGTTTGCCACTTTTGGAATGATTAGTCACTTTTATGCAATAAGACCAAATCTCACACACTTAATGCATATAGTACATGTATAGGATGTTTGGTTTCTTTTGCAGGAGCTAGAAGGAGTAAAGGTGCCAAAATGTGGTGTTTAAATCTGAGTCAAACGGCTATACAACGGATACCAATTTTGGACTGGAGCACGCACGGTCGCACCACGGTCAACCGTGCAGGTAACCGTGTGTCAACGGCTACTTTTTGAATCTCACTATAAAAGGCAAACATTTAAGTGCATTTGAAGATGACCCTCTTGCACATTTCAAAGGCTTATCTCCAGTGATCACAAGTGCATCAATTACTACAAAAAATGTGATCAAGCAAGAGAAGATTCTATGATCTTATTGATATAGAATTGGGTTGTTGTAAACTTACTAATCAAAATCATTTATCTTGTGAGTTTACTTAATGTAATGTATGTCCTAGTATTGTGTTAGGATCATCATTGCAAAGTGTATAAGTCTTGTAACTTCAATTAGTAGAAGCATAGGCTAGCTTAGTGATCTACTTCCTTAAAGGAACTTAGGAAGTTGATTAATCTCATTTGGAGATTAATACTTGTCCAAGGTGAAGACAAGTTGATCTAGGTTGGAGTTGATCTTTCAAAGGGATAGAATGATTAGGTTTGTTGTCTACCAAAGAAGTTGAAGACTTGTAAATCGGATCTCCACCGGGTTTGGAGAAAAGTGCTTAGTGAAGCAACAAATCCCGATTAGTGTAATCGGGGAGTGGATTAAGGTTGATTAGTTAACATCTACCCGAACCACTATAAATCCTTGTGTCTATGTTCTTTACATTACTTCATTTATCATTTTGAACATATACACTACACACATCAAGTTTGAGTTGAGTTGGTTGATCAAAGTAAAATCGAATATGGTGATCAATCGAAAAATTGTTAAAAACGTATTAAGTAACTATTCAGCCCCCTGTAGTTACTTACAATTGGTATCAGAGCAGTTGCTCAAATCATTGCGCTACAAACGATCGCGAAAGCGTCAAAATTCGTTTTGTGCAAAAAACTTGAGTCAACGATTCTCGGATCAACTCAAACTATGGGATACTTGGAAGAATTGGTGAAAGAAGCACCAATCTTTGATAAGATGAATATTGATGTGTGGAAATCAAGATTTGAGTCTTATCTCAAATCCAAGGATTACTACTTGTGGAGAATAATCAAAGTAGGAGACTTTGTACCACAAGCTAGTTCAAGACTAGTGAAGTCAACATTTCAAAACAATGATGTTTTGAAACAATTTGATGCAATTTCACTACTTTATGGAATCCTTCCTAGTGTAGAAAGATTAAAGATAATCTCATGTGAAAGTGCAAAAGAATGTTGCGACTCACTATGTTCTCAAGAAGATTTAAACTCTAGGAGTTTAAAGGGTAAAGGAATAGAGAAGGGTTTGGAAAGGATTAGTGATTTTCATTCAAAAGGGTTGAATGAAGATGTTGATTTTTGCCTCATGAGTTCTTGGAATGACATGGATCAAGATGGTCAAATTGAAGAAGAGGTTGAATCTCCATTCAAAGAAGATGACGTCTGTAACATCTCGCCTTACCACGACCACAATATTGTCCACTTTGCCGTAGGCGCACGGCTTTTTCTTGGTGACCACACGAGGTTTTACCAGGAGGTCACCCATCCTAGTACTACTCCCGCTCGAGCACGCTTAACTGCAGAGTTCTCATGGGATCTGCTGTGCTTGTAGCCCCAAAACACGTTGTGTCTGGTAAGGAGGAGAGTTACCTTATAAGGGACTCAAACAATCTTACACAAATCGATGTGGGACGGGGTATTACAAACTCCCCCACTTAGAATCCTGACGTCCTCGTCAGGCCGAAACAAAGTGATAGCCATGATCTATACCTCAGGAGATGCACGAGCCGAGGGCCCGTCACACCCCTAGAGGCTAGTGCTCTGATACCATCTGTAACATCCCTAACTTACAAAGCTCTAAAAAATCGTATAAAAATAACCTAAAAGACAAAAGGGCGTTAATCTTATTCAAAGTCAAACCAAAGTCAAAGCTAACGGACATTAAACCAAAATTACTAAAGTTTTACAAAATTCTAAGGCAAAGGTGCTAAGTCCACTTCAACTCTACACTCTTCCCTCGATCCCAAAGCCACTGATCACCTGTCGTATAAAAAAGAAAAACGAAATACGACTGAGCCAAAGCCCAGTGAACGGATACGACAAATGCAAGAGTATAGTATGACATGAAAAGACGTTTTACAAAAAGAACTTATTTTCAATAAAAGTATTTCAAAGCAACTTATTTTGAAAGAAAATTACGAATTAGTAAAGTTCTACAATACAAAATCTATCAAACTTATATTAACACAAGCTTATTTCAAAGTAGACTTATTTTAATACAACTTACTTTCAAAACGAACTCTTTTTAAAAAAAAAGTACGAATAGGTATAAATCCACAATACCAAAGATGTCATTATATCAAAGTATAGTACATAACACAAATTTCATAAAATAATGCACTAAGAGTCAAAACAAATAACTTACAAAGTATCAAAATGAAATCATAGGGTAATTACTCCACTAATCATTCATATCGGTGACGTTTCGTATGACACTACGATAAAAGTTCGCCGTCAAAACAAAATACCTAGGATCGATCCATACGCCTCCTATCAAAATATAATAACAAATATAAAGAGCTCGTACCACCGCCGGGTAATCAAAAGGAGACGCCGTAGAAATAATAAAATACACCACTACAGTCGATGCCACATTATCGGTGTCACAATAATGCGCTCATGGGACCTCCATGAATAGGTTACTCTTAGGCACATTTTAAGAAACCGTTTTAACAAACTTATTTTTACAACTTATCAAATACTTTATAAGTGATTAAAGGACTTAAAAATATGTTTAAGAAAAATTAATAAAATGAACCCAAATATTTTACGCTTGACCAACGCTTAAAATGTTACATATAATGATATATCTTTCTAATTTAAATTCACGTGTCACCCCAACCATTCGGTCTAACTTTTGACACGAGTCACATTACAATATTTTTGCTCTTTTACAAATTAACAACTTAAACGGGACTTAATGCGACATGTAAAGCCACATAAAATGAGGGACACTCGATACGAATCACCATACCACTCGCCACACTCACACACGTTCTTTACCGGGTTATTTCGGGACTTTTCGGGGCTGTTTTCGGGACAATACGGGGCTGTTTCAGAACTGAATTACAGCTGTTAAGGGGCTGATTTCGGGAGTGTTTTGTGACAGTTTAGCGGCTGATTTCGGGCTGTTTTGGAACGGGGTTTCTGTAACATCCCGTCTTACCACGACCACAATATTATCCGCTTTGCCCGTAGGCGCAAGGCTTTTTCTTGGTGACCACACGAGGTTTTCCCAGGAGGTCACCCATCCTAGTACTACTCCCGCTCGAGCACGCTTAACTGTAGAGTTCTCATGGGATCTGCTGTGCTTGTAGCCCCAAAACGCGTTGTGTCTGGTAAGGAGGAGAGTTACCTTATAATGGACTCAAACAATCTTACACAAATCGATGTGGAACGGGGTATTACAAACTCCCCCACTTAGAATCCTGACGTCCTCGTCTGGCTGAAACAAATTGATAGCCAGGATCTATACCTCAGGAGATGCACGAGCCGAGTGCCCGTCACACCCCGGGAGGCTAGTGCTTTGATACCATCTGTAACATCCCGCCTTACCACGACCACAATATTGTCCGCGTTACCCGTAGACGCACGGCTTTTTCTTGGTGACCACACGAGGTTTTCTCAGGAGGTCACCCATCCTAGTACTACTCCCGCTCGAGCACGCTTAACTGCAGAGTTCTCATGGGATTTGCTGTGCTTGTAGCCCCAAAATGCGTTGTGTCTGGTAAGGAGGAGAGTTACCTTATAAGGGACTCAAATAATCTTACACAAATCGATGTGGGACGGGGTACTACAAACTCCCCCACTTAGAATCCTGACGTCCTCGTTAGGCCGAAAAAATTGATAGCCAGGATCTATACCTCAGGAGATGCACGATCCGAGTGCCCGTCACACCCCGAGAGGCTAGTGCTCTGATACCATCTGTAACATCCCGCCTTACCACGACCACAATATTGTCTGCTTTGCCCGTAGGCGCACGACTTTTTCTTGGTGACCACACGAGGTATTCTCAGGAGGTCACCCATCCTAGTACTACTCCCGCTCGAGCACGCTTAACTGCAGAGTTCTCATGGGATCTGCTGTGCTTGTAGCCCCAAAACGCGTTGTGTCTGGTAAGGAGGAGAGTTACCTTATAAGGGACTCAAACAATCTTACACAAATCGATGTGGAACGGGGTAACTCTCCTCCAACTGGGAATGCTCGTAGAGGACCTGATTTCACCTGGGAACGAGAAGATAAGCTGAAGAATAAATACCCGCATTTATTTCCAGAAGATACGTCAACACCTCCAACAGCTTAAAATTTCGGGACGAAATTTATTTAACGGGTAGGTACTGTAGTGACCCGAATTTTTCCATATTTATATATATTAAATGAAATTGTTATTTACAAGATTAAGTGTTTCCAAAATGTTAAGCAATCAAACTTGTTAAGACTTGATTAATTGAAATAGGTTTCATGTAGACAATTGACCACCCAAGTTGACCGGTGATTCACGAACGTTAAAACTTGTAAAAACTATATGATGACATATATATGATTATATATATAGTTAACATGATATTATGATAAGTAAGTATCTCATTAGGTATTTTAACAATGAGTTATATACAATAAAATTGAGTTTATTGAATTAAGAAACTCGAAACGATATATATAACGATTATCGTTATAACAACGTCTTACTAAATACATATGAATCATATTAAGATATTGATACACTATGTTTAATCATGATAAATGATAAGTAAACATGTCATTAAGTGTATTAACAATGAACTACATATGTAAAAACAAGACTACTAACTTAATGATTTCGAAACGAGACATATATGTAACGATTATCGTTGTAACAACATTTAACTGTATATATATATCATACTAAGATTTATTAATATATCATAATATCATGATAATGTAATAATTTAACATCTCATTAGATATAATAAACATTGGGTTAACAACATTTAACATGATCGTTAACTTAAAGGTTTCAAATCAACATTTACATGTAACGACTAACGATGACTTAACGACTCATTTAAAATGCATATACATGTAGTGTTTTAATATGTATTCATACACTTTTAAAATACTTCAAGACACTTATCAAAATACTTCTACTTAACAAAAATACTTACAATTACATCCTCGTTCAGTTTCATCAACAATTATACTCGTATGCACCCGTATTCGTACTCGTACAATACACAGCTTTTAGATGTATGTACTATTGGTATATACACTCCAATGATCAGCTCTTAGCAGCCTATGTGAGTCACCTAACACATGTGGGAACCATCATTTGGCAACTAGCATGAAATATCTCATAAAATTACAAAAATATTAGTAATCATTCATGACTTATTTACATGTAAACAAAATTACACATCCTTTATATCTAATCCATATACCAATGACCAAAAACACCTACAAACACTTTCATTCTTCAATTTTCTTCATCTAATTGATCTCTCTCAAGTTCTATCTTCAAGTTCTAAGTGTTCTTCATAAATTCTATAAGTTCTAGTTTCATAAAATCAAGAATACTTCCAAGTTTGCTAGCTTACTTACAATCTTGTAAAGTGATCATCCAACCTCAAGAAATTTTCTTATTTACAGTAAGATATCTTTCTAATACAAGGTAATACTCATATTCAAACTTTGATTCAATTTCTATAACTATAACAATCTTATTTCGAGTGGAAATCTTACTTGAACTTGTTTTCGTGTCATGATTCTGCTTCAAGAACTTTCAAGCCATCCAAGGATACTTTGAAGCTAGATCTATTTTTCTCATTTCCAGTAGGTTTATCCACAAAAATGGAGGTAGTAATGATGCTCATAACATCATTCGATTCATATATATAAAACTACCTTATTCGAAGGTTTAAACTTGAAATCACTAGAACATAGTTTAGTTAATTCTAAACTTGTTCGCAAACAAAAGTTAATCCTTCTAACTTGACTTTTAAAATCAACTAAACACATGTTCTATATCTATATGATATTTTAACTTAATGATTTAAAACCTGGAAACACGTAAAACACCGTAAAACTGGACATACGCCGTCGTAGTAACACCGCGGGCTGTTTTGGGTTTGATAATTAAAAACTATGATAAACTTTGACTTAAAAGTTGTTTTTTGGGGAAAATGATTTTTCTTATGAACATGAAACTATATCCAAAAATTATGGTTAAACTCAAAGTGGAAGTATGTTTTTCAAAATGGTCATCAAGACGTCGTTCTTTCGACTGAAATGACTACCTCTTACAAAAATGACTTGTAACTTATATTTTTGACTATAAACCTATACTTTTTCTGTTTAGATTCATAAAATAGAGTTCAATATGAAACCATAGCAATTTGATTCACTCAAAACGAATTTAAAACGAAGAAGTTATGGGTAAAACAAGATTGAATATTTTTTTGATTGTTGTAGCTACGGGAAATATTGTAACAATTCTATAAAATCATATCATTAT
Source organism: Rutidosis leptorrhynchoides (assembly GCF_046630445.1). Lineage (NCBI taxonomy): Eukaryota > Viridiplantae > Streptophyta > Magnoliopsida > Asterales > Asteraceae > Rutidosis > Rutidosis leptorrhynchoides. The sequence continues at coordinate 400,732,992 of NC_092343.1, forward strand.
ACATGTATTCTAATATATTATGAAATCTTGAGATACCATAGACACGTATGAAAATGTTTTGACATATCATATCGACCCATCTATATATATTATTTGGAACAACCATAGACACTCTATATGCAGTAATGTTGGAGTTAGCTATACATTGTTGAGATTGATTCTAAAAATATATATACTTTGATTTGTGATCTAGCCTGAGACGTGTATACACTGGGTCGTGGATTGGGTCAAGATAATATATATCAATTTATTTCTGTACATCTAACTATGGACAACTAGTTGTAGGTTACTAACGAGGACAGCTGACTGAAAATATTTAAAACATTAAAACGCATTAAAAATGTTGTAAATATATTTTGAACATACTTTGATATATATGTACATATTTGTTATAGGTTCGTGAATCGACCAGTGGCCAAGTCCTACTTCCCGACGAAGTAAAAATATGTGAAAGTGAGTTATAGTCCCACTTTTAAAATCTAATATTTTTGGGATGAGAATACATGCAGCTTTATAAATGTTTTACAAAATAGACACAAGTACATGAAACTACTTTCTATGGTTGAATGATCGAAGCCGAATATGCCCCTTTTGCTTGGTAGCCTAAGAATTAGAGAACATCACTAATTTTGAGAATTAATGCACGCCTAATTGACGCGAATCCTAAAGATAGATCTATTAGGCCTAACAAACCCCATCCAAAGTACCGGATGCTTTAGTACTTCGAGTTATATATAATGTCCGATGGATGTCTCGAAATGATGGGGATATTCTTATATGCATCTTGTTAATGTCGGTTACCAGGTGTTCACCATATGAATGATTTTTATCTCTATGTATGAGATGTATATTGAAATATGAAATCTTATGGTCTATTATTATGATTTGATAATATATAGGTTAAACCTATAACTCACCAACATTTTGTTGACGTTTTAAGCATGTTTATTCTCAGGTGATTATTAAGAGCTTCAGCTGTTGCATACTAAAATAAGGACAAGATTTGGAGTCCATGCTTGTATGATATTATGTAAAAACTGCATTCAAGAAACTTATTTTTGATATAATATATTCTTATTGTAAACCATTATGTAATGGTCGTGTGTAAACGGTATATTTTAGATTATTATTATTTAATAATCTACGTAATGCTTTTTAAACCTTTATAGATAAAATAAAGGTTATGGTTGTTTTAAAAATGAATGCAGTCTTTGAAAAACGTCTCATATAGAGGTCAAAACCTCGCGACGAAATCAATTAATATGGAACGTTTATAAATAATATGAACGGGACATTTCAGTTAGTATCAGAGCGTTGGTCTTAGAGAACCAGAAATTTGCATTAGTGTGTCTTATTGAGTTTGTTAGAATACATTAGTGTGTCTGGACTTCGACCGTGTTTTCTTTAAAAAACGATTGCTTAACACTTTTGTTGGAAACTATATATTATTAACATGTAAATATTATGTGATACATTAACCTCTTAATATGTTTGATATTGTGTGATAGATGTCTACCACTAGTACAAAACCCATCGACTCACCTGATAATAATGAAGAGTCGAATATACTTTGGGAAGATTCACAAATTCCCGAAGAGGAATCAGAAGAGGAGGAACCGGAAGAGGAGGAACCGGAATAGGAGGAACCGAAAGAAGAGGAACCGGAAGAGGAGGAACCTGAAGAAGAAGAGGTTCCGGAGGAAGAAATATTGATACCTATAGTAAATCGATTAAATAAAAGAAAATCCTCAACCAACGGACCAAATTTAATAATTGTCAATGGTGTTTCCGTCGAGGAAGCAAAATATTGGGAAGATTATCAATTTTCCGATGAATCGGATCCCGATGAGGATTCCAATGATATTATAGAAATTACCTCGACCCAATTTAATAAAGCAAAAGAAAATAATAAGGGAAAAGATATAAAAATAGAGAAACCCGATTCCAACCCGATGAACTTTATATGTATCGACAACATCCGTATTTCCTAAAATGTAACAATAACCTGGGAACCTCTAAACCACCAGGTTTTTCTAAATCATTGTGGAAAACAACGGCTCATATTCCTAGAAAATTAGAAAAACGAACCAAGTTCGAAGAAGAAGAAACCAGTGATTCAGATTAGAGGGTTGTAATAATGTTGTGTATAATATGTATTGTAGTGTGCTTGTACTTTTATGTTCTATGTAAAAATTGCTTGTATTGTTTGTTAATTATCTTTTACGAATCTAATCCTTGTCTATTTTACAGTATAAAAACAAAATGGATGTTAAGGGTAGACAACCGAATATTTTAGAAGATCTACCAGAGGATATGATTGAGGAAATCTTGTCTAGAGTCGGTCAGAATTCATCAGCACAATTAATTATGGCAAAATTAACTTGTCAAACATTTGAAAGACTTTCCAGAAATGCCTTAGTTTATAAAAGGCTTTCCTTTGATAGGTGGGGTATATCACATTGGGGAGACCATAAGTTACACCGTGTTTTCTTTAAAGCGTTAAATTCGGGGAACCCAAATGCAATTTTACGCTACGGGTTAAGAACCTATTTTGACTCAACATATCCCAACATAGGATTTCGTGAACTAGAAAGAGCTTCTAACATGCAACATAAAGAAGCATGTTATGCTTACGGGTTAGTGATGTTCGCTTCTTACCAAAGTGAGAAAAAGAACATCGGATTGCAACTTTTAAATAAAACCTTCCCACAAGTGATGGATTCAGTAGTTGGGGTGAGAAACAAGGTTTTTAGATTATTACGGGGCTGTTGGACATTACGAAACCCTCGTCCTTTTGACGACATTACAACATGCTGCCTAGCCAATGGTCATAAAGGTTATTTTCTACAAGACCAAGGATGGGAAGTCATCTTAGTAAAATCAGAATGCATGACTTGTTTCTGGACTTATAAACTACGTGTCTTTATTTCCTTTGCTGAACAACTTGCGTATTAACTAGGTTTATCTTCAAAAACTGTCCTGTATCAAAGTGTACTATATTTCATGTTATATGTAATATAATATAACGAAGTTGTAAGTTTGAAGAATATTTGTATGTGATATATTATTATAATCAGTTTTTCATATGGAATTGTAGTAGTTGAATTGTATATTAGCTACTAAGTATGAACTTAACGGGTAGGTAGTACCCGAATTTAAACTTATAAAACGCTAATATGAAGAAAAAGCTTTTATAAATGAGTTCATATTATGCTACGAAATACTATTGACTACTCTTAATATTCTGTATGATTAACTCAATTCAGTTGGCTATTTTGAAGGAAATGGCGCCGACTACTCGACACACCATGAATATGAGCGACGAGGAATTTCGTACCTTTCTTGCTACAAACATAGCCGCAGTACAGGCTGCGATGTAAAATAACAATAACTCTAGATCTAGCAGTGGAACTAATTCCATAAGAAATCGTGTAGGATGCTCCTACAAAGAATTCACTGCCTGCAAACCTTTGGAATTTGATGGAACCGAAGGGCCAATTGGATTGAAACGGTGGACCGAGAAGTTCGAATCGGTGTTTGCCATAAGTAAGTGTACTGAAGAGGACAAAGTTAAGTACGTTACGCATACCTTTATAGGTAAAGCGTTAACATGGTGGAATACCTATCTTGAGCAGGTAGGATAAGATGCTGCTTACGCACTACCATGGTCAGCATTCAAGCAATTGATGAACGAGCAGTACCGTCCTAGAAACGAGGTCAATAAGATTAAGGCAGAGCTTAGAGAGTTACGAACACAAGGGTTTGACATTACCACGTATGAACGAAGATTCACAGAGTTGTGCCTATTGTGTCCAAGAATGTTCGAAGATGAAGAAGAGAAGATCGACGCGTTTGTAAAAGGGTTACCAGTAAGGATTCAAGAAGATGTGAGTTCACACGAGCCCGCTTCCATACAGAAGGCAAGTCGAATGGCTCATAAACTCATAAATTAGATTGAGGGGAGAATTAAAGAACAGACGGCCGAAGAAGCCAACACGAAACAACTCAAGAGGAAGTGGGAGGAAAACATTGACAAGAGTCACCAGTACAACAACAACAACAACAATTACAACCACAATCGCAACAACTATCCCAACAACCGCAACATAAATCGCAACAACAATAATCGCAATCCTAACAACAACAACTACAACAAACGTCCCAACAACAGCAATTACAATAATCGTCCCAACAACAATAACAACCGCAACAACAACAATAATCAGAAACAGCAATGCCAAAGGTGTGAAGAGAATCACCCGGGGTTCTGCACAACATTTTGCAACAGGTGTAAAAGAAATGGTCATAGCGCGACAAAGTGTGAGGTCTACGGACCAATGTATAATAGAACTAATGGAACAAATAATGCCGAACGAGTAATGTTGGAACAAGTAGTGTTGGAGCAAGTACTGCCAACGTAATCTGTTATAAATGTGGAAAACCGGGCCACATTATTAAAAATTGCCCAAATCAGGGGAATACTAATGGGCAGGGCCATGGAAGAGTTTTCAATATTAATACGACAGAAGCGCAGGAAGACCCGGAGCTTGTTACGGGTACGTTTCTCATTGACAATAAATCTGCTTATGTTTTATTTGATTCGGGTGCAGATAGAAGCTATATGAGTAGAGATTTTGTGCTAAATTAAGTTGCCCATTGAAGCCTTTGGATAATAAATTTTTACTCTAATTAGCAAATGGTAAATTAATTTCAGCAGATAATATATGTCGGGATAGAAAAATTAAACTGGGTGATGAAATGTTTAAGATTGATTTAATACCAGTCGAGTTAGGGAGTTTTGATGTAATAATTGGCATGGACTGGTTGAAGAAGGTAAGAGCAGAGGTCGTTTGTTACAAAAATGCGATTCGCATTATGCGTGAAAAAGGAAAACCCTTAATGGTGTACGGAGAAAAGAGTAACTCGAAGTTAAACCTTATTAGTAACCTGAAGACACAAAAACTAATAAGAAAAGGTTACTATGCTGTGCTAGCACACATCGAGAAAGTCAATTCCAAAGAAAAGAACATCAATGATGTTCCTATCGCAAAAGAATTTCCCGATGTATTTTCAAAAGAATTACTGGGACTACCTCCACACCGATCCGTTGAATTTCAAATAGACCTTGTACCGGGAGCTGCACCAATAGCTCGTGCTCCATATAGACTCGCACCTAGCGAAATGAAGGAACTTCATAGCCAATTACAAGAACTTTTAGAGCGTGGTTTCATTCAACCAAGCACATCACCGTGGGGAGCTCCTGTTTTGTTTGTCAAGAAGAAGGATGGTACATTTAGGTTATGTATCGACTACCGAGAGTTGAAAAAACTTACCATCAAGAACCGCTACCCACTACCAAGAATCGATGACTTATTTGATCAACTACAAGGCTCATCAGTTTATTCGAAGATTGATTTACGTTCTGGGTATCATCAAATGCGGGTGAAGGAGGATGATATTCAAAAGACTGCTTTTAGAACGCGTTATGGTCATTACGAGTTTATGGTTATGCCGTTTGGGTTGACTAACACACCAGCTGTATTCATGGACCTCATGAACCGAGTGTGTGGACCATACCTTGACAAGTTTGTCATTGTTTTCATCGATGACATACTTATTTACTCGAAGAATGATCAAGAGCACGAAGAACATTTGAGAAAAGTACTAGAGTTGCTAAGGAAAGAAAAACTGTACGCTAAGTTTTCAAAGTGTGCATTTTGGTTGGAAGAAGTTCAATTCCTCGGTCACATAGTGAACAAAGAAGGTATTCAGGTGGATCCAGCAAAGATTGAAACTGTTGAAAAGTAGGAAACTCCAAAAACTCCGAAGCATATACGCCAATTCTTAGGACTAGCTGGTTACTACAGAAGGTTCATCCAAGATTTTTCCAGAATAGCAAAACCCTTGACTGCATTAACGCATAAAGGAAGGAAATTTGAATGGAAGGATGAACAAGAAAAGGCATTTCAATTGTTAAAGAAAAAGTTAACTACAACACCTATATTGTCATTACCTGAAGGGAATGATAATTTTGTGATATATTGTGACGCCTCAAAGCAAGGTCTCGGTTGTGTATTAATGCAATGAACGAAGGTAATTGCTTATGTGTCTAGACAATTGAAGATTCACGAGCAGAATTATACGACGCATGATTTGGAATTAGGCGCGGTTGTTTTTGCATTGAAGGATTGGAGGCACTACTTATATGGGGTCAAAAGTATTATATATACCGACCACAAAATTCTTCAACACAAATTTAACAAGAAACAACTGAACATGAGACAGCGCAGGTGGATTGAATTGTTGAATGATTACGACTTTGAGATTCGTTACCACCCTGGGAAGGCAAATGTGGTAGCCGACACCTTGAGTAGAAAGGACAGAGAACCCATTCGAGTAAAAGCTATGAATATAATGATTCACAATAACCTTACTACTCAAATAAAGGAGGTGCAACAAGGAGTTTAAAAGAGGGAAATTTAAAAGATGAAATACCCAAAGGATCGGAGAAGCATCTTGATATTCGAGAAGACGGAACCCGGTATAGGGCTAAAAGAATTTGGGTACCAAAATTTGGAGATATGAGAGAAATGGTACTTAGAGAAGCTCATAAAACCAGATACTCAATACACCCCGGAAAGGGGAAGATGTACAAGGATCTTAAGAAATATTTTTGGTGGCTGGGTATGAAAGCCGATGTTGCTAAATACGTAGGAGAATGTTTGACGTGTTTCAAGGTCAAAGCGGAGCATCAGAAACTATCAGGTCTACTTCAACAACCCAAAATCCCGAAATGGAAATGGGAAAACATTACCATGAATTTCATCACTAAATTGCCAAGGACTGCCAGTGGTTTTGATTATATTTGGGTAATAGTTGATCGTCTCACCAAATCAACACACTTCCTGCCAATAAGAGAAGATGACAAGATGGAGAAGTTAGCACGACTGTATTTGAAGGAAGTCATCTCCAGACATGGAATACCAATCTCTGTTATCTCTGATAGGGATGGCAGATTTATTTCAAGATTCTAGCAGACATTACAGCAAGCATTAGGAACTCGTCTAGACATGAGTACTTCCTATCATCCACAAACTGATGGGCAGAGCGAAAGGACGATACAAACGCTTGAAGACATGCTACGAGCATGTGTTATTGATTTCAGAAATAGTTGGGATCGATATCTACCATTAGCAGAATTTTCCTACAACAACAGCTACCATTCAAGCATTGAGATGACGCCGTTTGAAGCACTTTATGGTAGAAAGTGTAGGTCTCTGATTTGTTGGAGTGAAGTGGGGGATAGACAGATTACGGGTCCAGAGATAATACAAGAAACTACCGAGAAGATCATCCAAATTCAACAACGGTTGAAAACCGGCCAAAGTCGACAAAAGAGCTATGCCGACATTAAAAGAAAAGATATAGAAATTGAAATTGGAGAGATGGTCATGCTTAAGGTTGCACCTTGGAAAGGCGTTGTTCGATTTGGTAAATGAGGGAAATTAAATACAAGGTATATAGGACCATTCAAGATTATTGATCGTGTCGGACCAGTAGCTTAACGACTTGAATTACCACAACAACTCGCGGCTGTACATAACACTTTCCACTTCTCAAATTTGAAGAAATGTTTTGCTAAAGAAGATCTCACTATTCCATTAGACGAAATCCAAATCAACGAAAAACTTCAATTCGTCGAAGAACCCGTCGAAATAATGGATCGTGAGGTTAAAAGACTTAAGCAAAACAAGATACCAATTGTTAAAGTTCGATGGAATGTTCGTAGAGGACCCGAGTTCACCTGGGAATGAGAAGATCAAATGAAGAAGAAATACCCGCATTTATTTCCAGAAGATACGTCAACACCTCCAACTGCTTAAAATTTCGGGACGAAATTTATTTAACGGGTAGGTATTAAAGTGACCCAAACTTTTCCATGTTTATATATATTAAATGAAATTGTTATTTACATGATTAAGTGTTTCGAACATGTTAAGCAATCAAACTTATTAAGACTTGATTAATTGAAATAGGTTTCATGTAGGCAATTGACCACCCAAGTTGACCGGTGATTCACGAACGTTAAAACTTGTAAAAACTATATGATGACATATATATGATTATATATATAGTTAACATGATATTATGATAAGTAAGTATCTCATTAGGTATTTTAATAATGAGTTATATACAATAAAATTGAGTTTATTGAATTAAGAAACTCGAAACGATATATATAACGATTATCGTTATAACAACGTCTTACTAAATACATATGAATCATATTAAGATATTGATACACTATGTTTAATCATGATAAATTATAACTAAACATGTCATTAAGTGTATTGATAATGAACTACATATGTAAAAACAAGACTACTAACTTAATGATTTCGAAACGAGACATATATGTAACGATTATCGTTGTAACAACATTTAACTGTATATATATCATACTAAGATATATTAATATATCATAATATCATGATAATTTAATAATTTAACATCTCATTAGATATAATAAACATTGGGTTAACAACATTTAACATGATCGTTAACTTAAAGGTTTCAAATCAACATTTACATGTAACGACTAACGATGACTTAACGACTCAGTTAAAATGCATATACATGTAGTGTTTTAATATGTATTCATACACTTTTGAAAGACTTCAAGACACTTATCAAAATATTTCTACTTAACAAAAATGCTTACAATTAAATCCTCGTTCAGTTTCATCAACAATTATACTCGTATGCACCCGTATTCATACTCGTACAATATACAACTTTTAGATGTATGTACTATTGGTATATACACTCCAATGATCAGCTCTTAGCAGCCCATGTGAGTCACCTAACACATGTGGGAACCATCATTTAGAAACTAGCATGAAATATCTCGTAAAATTACAAAAATATTAGTAATCATTCATGACTTATTTACATGTAAACAAAATTACACATCCTTTATATCTAATCCATATACCAACGACCAAAAACACATACAAACACTTTCATTCTTCAATTTTCTTCATCTAATTGATCTCTCTCAAGTTCTATCTTCAAGTTCTAAGTGTTCTTCATAAATTCTATAAGTTCTAGTTTCATAAAATCAAGAATACTTCCAAGTTTGCTAGCTTACTTCCAATCTTGTAAAGTGATCATCCAACCTCAAGAAATCTTTCTTATTTACAGTAAGATATCTTTCTAATATAAGGTAATACTCATATTTAAACTTTGATTCAATTTCTATAACTATAACAATCTTATTTCGAGTGGAAATCTTACTTGAACTTGTTTTCGTGTCATGATTCTGCTTCAAGAACTTTCAAGCCATCCAAGGATCCTTTGAAGCTAGATCTATTTTTCTTATTTTCAGTAGGTTTATACACAAAACCTGAGGTAGTAATGATGCTCATAACATCATTCGATTCATATATATAAAACTACCTTATTCGAAGGTTTAAACTTGAAATCACTAGAACATAGTTTAGTTAATTCTAAACTTGTTCGCAAACAAAAGTTAATCCTTCTAACTTGACTTTTAAAATCAACTAAACACATGTTCTATATCTATATGATATGCTAACTTAATGATTTAAAACCTGGAAACACGTAAAACACCGTAAAACCGGAGGCTGTTTTGGGTTTGATAATTAAAAACTATGATAAACTTTGATTTAAAAGTTGTTCTTCTGGTAAAATTATTTTTCTTATGAACATGAAACTATATCCAAAAATCATGGTTAAACTCAAAGTGGAAGTATGTTTTTCAAAATGGTCATCAAGACGTCGTTCTTTCGACTGAAATGACTACCTCTTACAAAAAAGACTTGTAACTTATATTTCTGACTATAAACCTATACTTTTTCTATTTAGATTCATAAAATAGAGTTCAATATGAAACCATAGCAATTTGATTCACTCAAAACGGATTTAAAACGAAGAAGTTATGGGTAAAACAAGATTGAATATTTTTTTGATTGTTGTAGCTACGGGAAATATTGTAACAATTCTATACAAATCATATCCTAGCTAACTTATATTGTATTATACATGTATTCTAATATATTATGAAATCTTGAGATACCATAGATACGTATGCAAATGTTTTGACATATCATATCGACCCATCTATATATATTATTTGGAACAACCATAGACACTCTATATGCAGTAATGTTGGAGTTAGCTATACAGGGTTGAGGTTGATTCCAAAAATATATATACTTTGAGTTGTGATCTAGCCTGAGACGTGTATACACTGGGTCGTGGATTGGGTCAAGATAATATATATAAATTTATTCCTGTACATCTAACTATGGACAACTAGTCGTAGGTTACTAACGAAGACAGCTGACTAAAAATATTTAAAACATTAAAACGTATTAAAAATGTTGTAAATATATTTTGAACATACTTTGATATATATATGTACATATTTGTTATAGGTTCGTGAATCGACCAGTGGCCAAGTCCTACTTCCCGACGAAGTAAAAATCTGTGAAAGTGAGTTATAGTCCCACTTTTAAAATCTAATATTTTTGGGATGAGAATACATGCAGCTTTATAAATGTTTTACAAAATAGACACAAGTACATGAAACTACTTTCTATGGTTGAATGATCGAAGCCGAATATGCCCCTTTTGCTTGGTAACCTAAGAATTAGGGAACATCACTAATTTTGAGAATTAGTGCACGCCTAATTGAAGCGAATCCTAAAGATATATCTATTGGGCCTAACGAACCCCATCCAAAGTACCGGATGCTTTAGTACTTCGAGTTTTATATCATGTCCGATGGATGTCCCGGAATGATGGGGATATTCTTATTTGCATCTTGTTAATGTCGGTTACCAGATGTTCACCATATGAATGATTTTTATCTCTATGTATGAGATGTATATTGAAATATGAAATCTTGTGGTCTATTATTATGATTTGATAATATATAGGTTAAACCTATAACTCACTGAGACGTCCAGTTCATATAGAATATAAATGTCACGTATTCATTGGTGTCATTGCGAGGTATTGACCTCTATATGTGACATTTTTTAAAAAAAATCTGCGTACGTTTTTATGATACAAACCATAAACTTTATTATAACCAAAGACTTAAACAACATAATAATGATTATAGTTTAGCGATAATCTTAGTCTTACAAACTTTACATTTGATAATAACAGTACGATTTCCAACATATTTCACATTACAAATCTTCCGATATGCAGTTTTATTTTTGACACAAATATGCATACTCCAAATCTTGCTTAAATTCGGCATAATGCAGCGGAAGATTTTAATTATCACCTGAGAATAAACATACTTAAAACGTCAACACAAAGTTGGTGAGATATAAGTTTAATGCTAGCAGCGTTATAAATATAGACCGAAAGATTTCATATACACAAACGTTTTAATAAAAATATTCTAAGTGGTTGAGCACTTGATAACCATACTTAACATTTAATCAACGTCGCATATTCTCTTTATTATGAAATCTCACTACACCGTACCAAGTATAGTTACCGAAACGAAGTACTGTGCAACCGTTGAATACTGGTCATCCAGTCCGGTTGGGGTTGTCAGGCCCGATAAATCTATCAACAGGATTCGCGTTTACAATACCGCATGTAAATAGTAGTTACCAAGTTACAGGGAAGTATGCCAGTGGTACAACTCAACGTAGAATATATATTTTTTATCACTTGTGTCCATAACGTAAATCATAAAATGCATGTATTCTCATCCCAAAATATTTAGAGTTTAAAAGTGGGACTATATACTCACTTTTGCCTTGAAGATATTTAACACGACTTGGTCTCCGATAGATATCACGAACCTAACCATATATATAATATATCAACATATTTTCTTTTCAAATAATCATTTCATATATACTTATAATACTTTTAATATCTATTAGTCCGTAGTTAGCAGTCCGATGTTAGTGGTCCACAATTAGTTGCTCAATAAAATAAATAAAGACCCCATCGTATTCGTATTGATCGGAATTAATCTCGACCCATGGTACCATGTTGTCAAATAACGTGTTGCGTACATAAAGTACCGTGTTGTCAAATGACGTGTTGCGTACAATCATGAGGTCTTATAATTAATCCTCTCGTGTTGTTTACGGGTGGTCCTGAAATATATAAAATCAAATCATAAGTAAATATATATAAAATATCATATTAATTACCAAAGACATGATTAGTTTAGTTTTAATCCAATTAATTTCGTAGCTAAACTAGCTTCGGATACCCAATTTTGTTTTAGCCGCAGTTTCTTCAATACAACTCTGTTTTTGTTGGTTCAACTTGCCACTTCCTTGGATCGAGCCATTATTTATGAATATGAACTGTAAATACCTTAGTTTTCATTCAAATTCACAGGTTATAGGTCAAACTTTGGTGAATCTTATGAAAGTGATCATTTCCGTTGTAAAAACAACACCTAGATGATCATTTTTACAAAAATACTTACACTTTGAGTTACACCATGAGATTTTTATATATTAACATATTCATAAGAAATATCATTTTCCAGAATATAAACTTCCAATTCAAAGTTTAAGATGGTTTTTAATTATCCAACCCAAAACAGCCCCCGGTTGCACTCCAACGATGTAGATTCAGTTTTAAGGTGTTCTTTGTAAAATCAAGTTGTATCTTGTTAAGTTAGCATATCATTATGATATATTACAGGTCTTGAAGTGTTTTAAAAGTCAAGTTAGAAGGATCTATTTAGTTTGTGAACAAGTTTGAAATCATTCAAACTATGTTCTTGTTGTTATGATTTGTATATTCTTAATGAGATAGTTATAATTGAACAAGATGATGAACAAAGGTTATACCTCAAGTATGATGAAGAAAGTTACTGAATAAACAAGATATGAACTTGTTCTTGATGACTTAGAAGATTAAGAAGTGAAATCATGAAAAGAAACAAAGGTTGTAAGTAAGTTTATATCTTCATTTAAGATAAATAACTTACATGAATTGAATCAAAGTTTAAACATAGTTTTACCTTGATTATGAAGCTAAAAGATGGTGAAAATGCTTGGAGATGATCAAGTATGATGTTAGGAGTATTTTGAGAGAGAATTTGGAGTGTAAGTATGAAAAAATGGAATGGAAAAATGGGGTGAAATCATAAAAACGAATTTACTTGTTATATAGAAAAAAAAATCCTTAAGTTTGTTTTTTAGCTCATAAGTCTTCCTAATTGATCTCACATGTTGTTGACTAACAATGGCTGCTAAGAGCAGATAATTGAGGTCTAATAATTGGTATTTATCAATAGTAAATACATCTAGAAGCTGCGTATAATACGGGTACATATACCCTAAGTATACGTGTAGAAATCTTGAGGAAATGGATCGAGAATTCAAATATAACTATCTTTTGTGAATATACTTATGTTGTTTTATGTATTTAAGCCCTTTAAAAGTGATTAAATACGTATTTATACGATACTTGTATAAGCATTATAGATTATAGGTATATATGTCAAAGAACGTTACGTATAGTTACCGTTTTGAAAACTTAAGTTAGTAGTCTCAAAGTATACTTATAACTCATTGTTATTAGTACACAATGATATGTTAAACCATCCTTAGATCATGTTAAATATGTATAAATACGTATATATACACAATCGTATAATTATCGTATGTTATATAGTTCGTGATATCATCGATCAAATTGGACGGTCAAACGTTGTGTAAAACTCTTTTCAAAAACACAAGACTCAACAATTTGGATTGCTTATAATGTTGATAATGTTTAATTTATGCAAATATTAATCTTATATGTATAAAATGATCGGAAAAATCTGGGTCGTTACAGTACCTACCCGTTAAATAAATTTCGTCCCGAAATTTTAAAGTTGTACCTATTTTGCGTTCTCGGGAAACAAATGTGGGTAATTTTGTTTCATCTGATCCTCTCATTCCCAAGTAAACTCGGGACCCCTTCGAGCATTCCAACGAACCTTAACGATTGGTATGTTGCTCTGCTTGAGCTGTTTAACTTCATGGTCCATGATTTCGACTGGTTCTTCTATGAATTGTAGTTTCTCGTCGACTTGGATTTCTTCAAGGGGAATGGTGAGGTCTTCCTTTGCAAGACACTTCTTAAGGTTTGAAACGTGAAACGTATTATGTACTCCGGTGAGTTATTGTGGTAACTCGAGTCGATAAGCTACCGGTCTAATGCGTTCGATGATCTTGAACGGGCCTACATACCTTGGGTTCAGTTTACCCCTTTTACCGAAACGTATTACACCTTTCCAAGGTGACACCTTTAGCATAACCATGTCACCGATCTGAAACTCTAATGGTTTATTTCGGACATCGGCGTAGCTCTTTTGGAGACTACGGGCTGTTTTCAATCTCTCCATGATTTGTACTATCTTCTGAGTAGTTTCGTGTATGATCTCGGGACCAGTTAATCGTCGATCTCCTACTTCATTCCAACAGATAGGGGATCTACACTTCCTTCCATACAGTGCTTCAAATGGTGCAGCTTTAATGCTCGCATGATAACTATTATTATACGAGAATTCTGCTAATGGTAGATATTTATCCCATCCGTTTCCAAAATCGATCACACATGCCCTGAGCATGTCTTCAAGAGTCTGAATTGTTCTTTCACTCAGCCCGTCAGTTTGCGGATGATATGCAGTGCTCATATCCAAATGAGTTCCCAGGGCCTCTTGTAGTGATTGCCAGAACTTTGATGTAAATCTACTATCACGATCGGATATAATGGAAATAGGTATTCCATGCCTTGAAACAATTTCCTTTATGTATAATCGTAATAGTTTCTCCATTCTATCCGTTTCTTTTATAGGCAAGAAATGTGCAGATTTGGTGAGACGATCAACTATTACCCAAATGTTGTCATAACCCCATACAGTCTTGGGTAACTTCGTGATAAAATCCATGGTAATACCGTCCCACTTCCATTCTGAGATTTCTAGTTGTTGAAGTAACCCTGACGGCTTCTGGTGTTCTGCTTTGACTTTGGAACAAGTTAAACATTCCCCGACATATGTTGCAACGTCTGTCATTAAATTAGGCCACCAATAATGCTTCTTAAGATCTTGATACATCTTTCCAACTCCAGGATGTATCGAGTATCTTGTCTTATGTGCCTCGTTCAATATCAACTTCCTTAATCCACCCAACTTTGGTACCCATATACGTTTTGCAAAATATCGAATTCCATCTCCCCGTATAATGAGTTGCTTCTCATACTTCTTCATTGTTTCATTTCCTATGTTTTCTTTAGTAAGAGCTTCTCGTTGAGAATATTTTATTTGTGAGTTGAGATTCATGCGAATTTTTATGTTCATCGCTCGTACTCGAATTGGCTCTCGTTCCTTTCTGCTTAAAGCGTCGGCCACTACATTCGCTTTCCCGGGATGATAGCGAATCTCACAATCATAGTCGTTTATCAGCTCGACCCACCTACGTTGCCTCATGTTTAGCTGTTTTTGATCGAAAATATGTTGAAGGCTTTTATAATCGGTAAACACAGTGCATTTAACCCCATATAAGTAGTGTCTCCATATCTTCAATGCAAACACTACTGCTCCCAGTTCTAGATCATGCGTCGTATAATTTCACTCGTGAATCTTCAATTGTCGGGATGCGTACGCAATAACTTTCTTTTGTTGCATAAGGACGCAACCAAAACCTTGTCGCGAAGCGTCACAATATATCTCAAAATCGTCGTTCCCTTCAGGTAACGATAAAATAGGCGCCGTAGTCAACTTCTTCTTCAGTAATTGAAATGCACTCTCCTTCTTAGAAGTCCATTCGTACTTCTTCCCTTTTTGCGTTAATGCTGTTAATGGTTTAGCTATTCGGGAAAAATCTTGAATAAATCTTCTATAATAACCGGTTAAACCCAAAAATTGACGTATTTGTGTTGGTGTCTTAGGAGTCTCCCACTTTTCAATGGCCTCAATTTTAGCTGGATCAACCTGAATTTCTTTGCTACTAACAACGTGACTAAGAAATTGCACTTCTTTCAACCAAAATGCACACTTAGAAAATTTGGCGTATAACTGTTCTTTTCTTAACAATTCTAATATCAACCTTAAATACTGCTCATGCTCTTGCTCATTTTTGGAATAGATGAGAATATCGTCAATGAAAACAATAATAAACTTATCTAAATACGGACTACAAACTCGATTCATGAGGTCCATGAATACAGCTGGCGCATTCGTCAATCCAAACGGCATGACGAAAAATTCGTAATGACCGTAGCGAGTCCGGAAAGCAGTTTTTGGAATATCTTCTTCTTTGACGCGTAGTTGATGATAGCCCGATCTTAGGTCGATTTTTGAATAAACACATGATCCTTGCAGTTTATCAAATAAGTCGTCAATTCTCGGTAGTGGATACCGATTCTTGATAGTTAACTTATTTAATTCATGGTAATCTATATACATTCGGAAGGATCCATCTTTTTTCTTGACGAATAAAATCGGAGCTCCCCACGGTGAAGGGCTCGGTCGAATGAAACCACGGTCCAGTAATTCTTGTAACTGGCTTTGTAACTCTTTCATCTCAGATGGTGCAAGTCTGTATGGAGCACGAGCCACTGGTGCCGCCCCTGGTACTAGATCTATTTGAAATTCTATAGATCTAAATGGAGGTAATCCCGGCAACTCTTCCGGAAATACATCAGGAAAATCTTTTGCTACAGGCACGTTGTTGATGCTCTTCTCTTTTTCCTTCGTTTCGGCTTTATTAACATGTGCTAAGATAGCATAGCACCCTTTCTTCAAGCACTTTTGGGCTTTCAAACAGCTAATGAGTTTTAGCTTTGAGTTACCCTTCTCTCCATAAATCATTACTGGCGTTTTATCCTTACGAGGAATGCGAATTGCCTTCTTGGCACACACAACTTTAGCTCCTATTTTGGACATCCAGTCCATGCCGACTATTACATCAAAACTTCCTAATTTACGGGTATCAAATCAATTTTAAACGTTTCTCCGGCTAAATTTATTTTACAATCACGGCAAATTTTATCGGCTTTAATTAGTTTACCATTAGCTAACTCAATCATGTACTTAGCATCTAGAGGTAATGATGAGCAATTCAATTTAGCGTAAAAGTCTCTACACACGTAACTTCTATCGGCACTAGTATCAAATATAATAGATGCTGATAAGTTATTAATGGTAAACGTACCCGTAACAAGCTCCGGGTCTTCACACGCCTCTCTAGTATTAATAATAAATGCTCTTCCACTTGCAGATTCGTCATTCTTCTCTGGATTCGGGCACTGGCTCTTATAATGACCCTGTTTCCCACACCCATAACAAGTAACAGTGGCCAAGGCAGTTCTATTTGTATTGGTGGCAGGAGTCTTGGTGCCATTGGTATTTGTAACAGGAATCCTACAATCTTCAGCAAGATAACCCCTTCGATTACAATTATCGCACACCACATTACAATAACCAGAGTGATGTTTGTGGCATCTGTTACATAAAGTATTTCGTCCTTTGTAACCTGAGCTTGAACCACAACCCACACCTTGCGTGGTTTCTTGTTTCTTGTTGGATTGTTGATTACCTTCCCACTTTCTTTTATTTTCCGATGTCTTGACATCGGTGTTCTTATCTAGAATAATCTGGTCCATCAACTCGTTTGCCATAGTGATGGCTTCATGAATAGTCTTGGGTTTCAATGCTGTAACATTTGCCTTGACATTTTTAGGCAAATCATCTTTGTACAGTTCTATCTTCCGTTCTTCGGTTGGTACCAATTCGGGACATAGCAAAGCTAATTCCATGAATCACTGATTGTAGTTGGTGAGTTGATTACCAACAACTTTCAGGCTTCGTAATTCAGCTTCCAACTTCCTAACCTCGTTCCTTGGATAATACTCGTTGATTAGCATTGTTTTGAATTCTTCCCATGGAGTATCATAAGCTACATCTCCTCCTACGGCCTTTACATAGTTTTTCCACCATGTGAGTGCACTATCTTGTAAGGTGCACGATGCATACTTGGTTATGTCCTTCTCAATACAACTACTGATTTTAAACACAGACTCAATCTTTTCGATCCACCGGGTTAAACCGATCGGTCCTTCTATTCCACTGAATGATGAGGGCTTGCAACCTTGAAAAGTTTTGTAGGTGCATCCCACACGAGGATTTGGGTTAACTGCAGCACCTCTTGCAGCCTTGATCCATAACATTCTGTCGTTCACTCGCTGATTGATGAGTTCCTCGATTTCTTGTTCCGTCATTCGGTTCATTCGCGCCATATTCTTCAATAAGAATGAAAAAAATAATTATTCACATGGAATATTATAGATGTAGTGTGTATTTACAGTACATCGTAGCTTATTAATAATATGAACCAGTTATCATTATAAAAACTTTTTCTTCTTATTAGTGTTTTATAATTATATCTAGGGTAGTACCTACCCGTTAAAGTTCATACTTAATAGCTTAGTACGGAAATCAATTACTACCATCCAAATAATACTCCACTATGGAAAATTATTGCATTTCACACTTCACTATTTTACATATGCTTATCTTACATCAAACATTAAGCAAACCACACTAGTAATATTATACAAAACCTTATACGATCCCATGGTTTAAAACAACAGCGCATCATTTAACCCAAAATGTTTGTGTTCAAAGAAATCGCTTAAAGCTTATCCTGGCTGTCTCCCTACGTTTTGGCTGAGGGGCCGAAGAACTGGATGCCGGGATAAAACTAATAGGAATAGCGGGAATAGGGGTGGAAGTGTCTGGTGGAGTTGGTGCCACAACATCCTCACTAAACTCGGGATTTGGATTTTCCAATTCAGTAGCCTTTCGTTTCTTTCCTCGTTCGAACTTGTCTTTCGTAATTTCCTGTATTTCTTCCTCCTCAGGATCACTTTCCGGTTCCTCTTCAATTGATTCATCCGGAAATTGTGAGTCTTCCCCAAAGGTGTCGTTTTCATCATCGGATAGGTTAATGACTGGAACACCATCTGAGGATTCTGGTTCAGAGTCGCTGAATGTGATAACAAGTTCTAAGCCAGACATCTATCACACAACAACTAGCACGTTAGTACCACATAATATTTACATATTAATTTTTAACCAACAAGGATAAGCAATAGTTTTCGAAATCAAACACGGTCAAAGTCCAGACTCACTAATGCATCCTAACAAACTTGATAAGACACACTAATGCAAATTTTCTGGTTCTCTAAGACCAATGCTCTGATACAACCTGAGACGTCCCGTTCATATCGAATATAAACGTCACGTATTCATTGGTGTCATTACGAGGTATTGACCTCTATATGTGACATTTTTTAAAAAAAAATCTGCATACGTTTTTATGATACAAACCATAAACTTTATTATAACCAAAGACTTATACAACATAATAATGATTATCGTTTAGTGATAATCTTAGTCTTACAAACTTTACATTTGATAATAACAGTACGATTTCCAACATATTTCACATTACAAATCTTCCGATATGCAGTTTTATTTTTGACACAAATATGCATACTCCAAATCTTGCTTAAATTCGGCATAATGCAGCGGAAGCTTTTAATTATCACCTGAGAATAAACATGCTTAAAACGTCAACACAAAGTTGGTGAGATATAGGTTTAATGCTAGCAGTGTTATAAATATAGACCACAAGATTTCATATACACAAACGTTTTAATAAAAATATTCTAAGTGGTTGAGCACTTGATAACCATACTTAACATTTAATCAACATCGCATATTCCCTTTATTATGAAATCTCACTACACCGTACCAAGTATAGTTACGGAAACGAAGTACTGTGCAACCGTTGAATAGTGGTCGTCCAGTCCGGTTGGGGTTGTCAGGCCCGATAGATCTATCAACAGGATTCGCGTTTACAATACCGCATGTAAATAGTAGTTATCAAGTTACAGGGAAGTATGCCAGTGGTACAACTCAACGTAGAATATATATTTTTTATCACTTGTGTCCATAACGTAAATCATAAAATGCATGTATTCTCATCCCGAAATATTTAGAGTTTAAAAGTGGGACCATATACTCACTTTTGCCTTGAAGATATTTAACACGACTTGGTCTCCGATAGATATCACGAACCTAACCATATATATAATATATCAACATATTTTCTTTTCAAATAATCGTTTCATATATACTTATAATACTTTTAATATCTATTAGTCCGTAGTTAGCAGTCCGATGTTAGTGGTTCACAATTAGTTGCTCAATAAAATAAATAAAGACCCCATCGTATTCGTATTAATCGGAATTAATCTCGACCCATGGTACCATGTTGTCAAATGACGTGTTGCGTACATAAAGTACCGTGTTGTCAAATGACGTGTTGCGTACAATCATGAGGTCTTATAATTAATCCTCTCGTGTTGTTTACGGGTGGTCCTGAAATATATAAAATCAAATCATAAGTAAATATATATAAAATATCATATTAATTAGCAAAGACATGATTAGTTTAGTTTTACTCCAATTAATTTCGTAGCTAAACTAGCTTCGGATACCCAATTTTGTTTTAGCCGCAATTTCTTCAATACAACTCCGTTTTTGTTGGTTCAACTTGCCACTTCCTTGGATCGAGCCATTATTTATGAATATGAACTGTAAATACCTTAGTTTTCATTCAAATTCACAGGTTATAGGTCAAACTTTGGTGAATCTTATGAAAGTGATCATTTCCGTTGTAAAAACAACACCTAGATGATCATTTTTACAAAAATACTTACACTTTGAGTTATACCATGAGATTTTTATATATTAACATATTCATAAGAAATATCATTTTTTCTAGAATATAAACTTCCAATTCAAAGTTTAAGATGGTTTTTAATTATCCAACCCAAAACAGCCCCCGGTTGCACTCCAACGATGTAGATTTAGTTTTAAGGTGTTCTTTGTAAAATCAAGTTGTATCTTGTTAAGTTAGTATATCATTATGATATATTACAGGTCTTGAAGTATTTTAAAAGTCAAGTTAGAAGGATCTATTTAGTTTGCAAACAAGTTTGAAATCATTCAAACTATGTTCTTGTTGTTATGATTTGTATATTCTTAATAAGATAGTTATAATTGAACAAGATGATGAACAAAGGTTATACCTCAAGTATGATGAAGAAAGTTACTAAATAAACAAGATATGAACTTGTTCTTGATGACTTGAAAGATTAAGAAGTGAAATTATGAAAAGAAACAAAGGTTGTAAGTAAGTTTATATCTTGATTTAAGATAAATAACTTACATGAATTGAATCAAAGTTTAAACATAGTTTTACCTTGATTATGAAGCTAAAAGATGGTAAAAATGCTTGGAGATGATCAAGTATGATGTTAGGAGTATCTTGAGAGAGAATTTGGAGTGTAAGTATGAGAAAATGGAATGGAAAAATGGGGTGAAATCATAAAAACGAATTTACTTGTTATATAGAAAAAAAAAATCCTTAAGTTTGTTTTTTAGCTCATAAGTCTTCCTAATTGATCCCACATGTTGTTGACTAACAATGGCTGCTAAGAGCAGATAATTGAGGTCTAATAATTGGTATTTATCAATAGTAAATACATCTAGAAGCTGCGTATAATACGGGTACATATACCCTAAGTATACGTGTAGAAATCTTGAGGAAATGGAACGAGAATTCAAATATATACGTGTAGAAATCTTGAGGAAATGGAACGAGAATTCAAATATAACTAACTTTTGTGAATATACTTATGTTGTTTTATGTATTTAAGCCCTTTAAAAGTGATTAAATACGTATTTATACGATACTTGTATAAGCATTATAAATTATAGGTATATATGTCAAAGAACGTTACGTATAGTTACCGTTTTGAAAACTTAAGTTAGTAGTCTCAAAGTATACTTATAACTCATTGTTATTAGTACACAATGATATGTTAAACTATCCTTAGATCATGTTAAATATGTATAAATACCTATATGTACATAATCGTATAATTATCGTATGTTATATAGTTCGTGATATCATCGGTCAAATTGGACGGTCAAACGTTGTGTAAAACTCTTTTCAAAAACATAAGACTCAACAATTTGGATTGCTTATCATGTTGGTAATGTTTAATTTATGTAAATATTAATCTTATATGTATAAAACGATCGGAAAAATCCGGGTCGTTACACTCACCAACATTTTTGTTGACGTTTTAAGCATGTTTATTCTCAGGTGATTATTAAGAGCTTCCGTTATTGCATACTAAAATAAGGACAAGATTTGGAGTCCATGCTTGTATGATATTATGTAAAAACTGCATTCAAGAAAGTTATTTTTGATGTAATATATTCTTATTGTAAACCATTATGTAATGGTCGTGTGTAAACGGTATATTTTAGATTATCATTATTTGATAATCTACGTAATGCTTTTTAAACCTTTATAGATAAAATAAAGGTTATGGTTGTTTTAAAAATGAATGCGGTCTTTGAAAAATGTCTCATATAGAGGTCAAAATCTCTCGACGAAATCAATTAATATGGAACGTTTATAATCAATATGAACGGGACATTTCAATATACCAATAGTACATACATCTAAAAGCTGTGTATTGTACGAGTACGAATACGGGTGCATACGAGTAGAATTGTTGATGAAACTGAATGAGGATGTAATTGTAAGCATTTTTGTTAAGTAGAAGTATTTTGATAAGTGTCTTGAAGTCTTTCAAAAGTGTATGAATACATATTAAAACACTACATGTATATACATTTTAACTGAGTTGTTAAGTCATCGTTAGTCGTTACATGTAAATGTTGTTTTGAAACCTTTAGGTTAACGATCTTGTTAAATGTTGTTAAACCATTGTTTATTATATCTAAAGAGATGTTAAATTATTACATTATCATGATATTATGATATATTAATATATCTTAGTATGATATATATATATACAGTTAAATGTTGTTACAACGATAATCGTTACATATATGTCTCGTTTCGAAATCATTAAGTTAGTAGTCTTGTTTTTACATATGTAGTTCATTGTTAATACACTTAATGACATGTTTACTTATCATTTATCATGATTAAACATAGTGTATCAATATCTTAATATGATTCATATGTATTTAGTAAGACGTTGTTATAACGATAATCGTTATATATATCGTTTCGAGTTTCTTAATTCAATAAACTCAATTTTATGTATATAACACATTGTTAAAATACCTAATGAGATACTTACTTATCATAATATCATGTTAACTATATATTTAATCATATATATGTCATCATATAGTTTTTACAAGTTTTAACGTTTGTGAAACACCGTCAACTTGGGTGGTCAATTGTCTATATGAAACATATTTAAATTAATCAAGTCTTAACAAGTTTGATTGCTTAACATGTTGGAAACACTTAATCATGTAAATAAAAATTTCATTTAATATATTTAAACATGGAAAAGTTCGGGTCACTATAGTAAGGTGGGATGTTACAACGTCTCAAGCATGGATTGCAATGAGGTACATGTATTATATCCTTCTAATTATGAAGAATTGTTAGATGATTACAAGACCATTAAATTTTTGTATGATAGTAGTCGTGACAAAGTAAAACTTTTGGAGAAAGAATTATACAAAGTTAGACAACTTAACAAAGTTTTAATTGATGAAAATAACATCTTGAAAAGAAAACTTGAAAGGATAACTATTTGTGATTCATCAAGAGACAAACATGAAGTGAATGTATGTCACGACTCTAGCAAACACAAATCTTGTAATAAAAGTCCATTATCTATTATTAGGAAAATTGAAAACATGAGAAAAATGGACCAAGCTAGCAATTCCATGGTAATGATAAGTCAAGGATTGGGTAATCTTAAAATCAATCGAAATCAATGATCAAAATGCTAATGAGAATAACCTTCTCAAAAAGACTTTGTATTAATGAAAGGTTTTTCTTACAAATGCAAATTGTTTTTGAAAAAAAAAAAATTAAAAGATCAAGTGTAGGAAGCTTACTTGCCTTAGGATTGTGTGTTTATATGAAAACATGTATTGCATGCTAAATACTAGATTGATGCGTTTTTTGTATACTATATGTGATTGAATATATATATATATATATATATATATATATATATATATATATATATATATATATATATATATATATATATATATATATATATATATATATATATATATATATATATATATATATATATATATATATATATATATAGTATATTACGTGTCATTGATGATTAAACATCGGGAGGATGTAATCATTCAATGTTAGGAAAAGAAAACTTGTCCTCAAGTATTCTATAGAACCTAAGAATCGTCAAAACGCGTTCGAAGAAAGAAGAAGTGAAGAAACGAGTGATCAGAAGGATCCACGGTAGCACCACGGCTGACCGTATACTCGATCGTAGACTCCTGTCCTGTACGTGTGAAAATTCTACACGGCTAACACCACGGTCGACCGTGCTTCGACCGTGCGTGGTCTGATTCTGTTTTTAATTGAACTAAACCCTCACTTTTATTTCTTTTCAACTCACTTCAAAAACACACACCTACTCATGGCTGAGGAGATCGACCGCACGAAGAAGAACACTCATTCCCTCAATTTCAATTCCTACTTTCGGTATGATTAATCCTTGCTTTCCTAACATTCAATTGTGTTTGTATGATGAATTAAGGTTATGAAGAAACCCTAACAAGAATGAATCAAAACCTAAATTGATGCAAACAATTGAAATTGTTCTTAAAGAACAATTTAGAAATAATTGTAGTAATGATTATTGTAAATCTATGCATTAATTTAACTTTGGATAATTCTATGATTCATTATACATCTTGGTTAGATTTTCATAGAAGCATTGTTCATATGATATGAATGACATTGTTGCTAATTGCGTGTAATAATGTTGAATGTCAAAACATGTGTTAATGATGATTTCAAAAGTCTAGAACACATATGAACTTTGTGAAAATTCTAATCTAGTTGCAAACTCAATGACACTAATGAAGAGTGAAAATGTGAAGAAAATTAACATCAAAACGTCTAAGTATTGATGATAATTAAAGTTTACAAAACTTGTTGCCTACAATTGAAATTATACACTTTGAACTAATCTGAAGTATCATTGTGTAGAAAATGGCAAGAGGAAAAGGCAAGACCGTTGTAGCAAAAAGAAAAGACTCCTATGATCCACCATCTGATCTTAAAGAGAGAATTGCCTACAACATTGAATTTCTGACAGGCAGAAAAATTGCCGAAGGAAGAAGAGTTGCTCACACTAAAATTCCTGAACTTGTAATGCAGTTTGAAAAACTCAAATGGAAATCCTTTCTCACTCTAAAAGGTCCGATCTATCCCTCACTCATTCGAGAATTTTACGCTAATTTCAACTTTGTGAATGATGAAGTATTCTTCAATCTTATGGGCGTTAATTATCGTTATTCACTCAAGGATTTCGGGATCATGTTGGATGTTCCCACTGAGGGAGAAAAGTTCTACAACAGGCAACATGATCTTTCGAATCTTCCTGACTTCATTTCAGACAAAACTCCTCTAATCGATACACTATGCAAAAATGATGCTCCAAGAGCTGAAATTGAGAAGTCTGGTGTACAAGGGAAACACCTTCGCCATGAATATGACACCTGGAACAAAATCATCATCCACAACATCTATTGCAAATCTGGTAATCACGTAAATGTCCATGCCACTCAATTTGCTCTGATGTGGTGCCTAGAAAATGACATCGAAGTAAACATGACATATCTCATGGCATCGAGGATGAACGGAACTGTTACGGAAACCACTCGTGCATTACCCTATGGACTACACCTTAATAAAGTGTTTGATTATTTGGGTGTCACAAGTGATAACTTTCATCAACCTACACTTGCCATATTCAAAGGACTAAAAACCTCAGAAGTAACCACCTTAAAATGAAAAAGGACGTCTGGTGAAGCAGGGACCAGTAGAGAAAATACTGTGATACCTGACAGTGAAGACGAAGAAGTCGATGAACAAGTTCAAGAATGTAAGAAAATGGGAAAGTTGGATAAAATCTACAAGGAGCAAATTAAGAATCTCAAAAAGGAGTCAAAAATTGTGAAGATGATGAAAGGGGTAATAAAGAAGTTGACCTGCAAGGCAAGCGACACCGAGGATGAAAATTCAAGTGAATAACTCTAAGAATTCCTTGAAGAAGGATAATTGTGGTAAGGAATGTGTGAGACAATTATGTTATGGTTGAATGTAGACATAACGCATTTGAATATTGTAATGCCTTAATCGTACTCAAAAATATGAAAGATTAAATAGCTAAAATGTATTGCAGATAACATGCGGTAGCAGACACGGCTGACCGTGACAGTGACCGTAGATTGACTGCAATTCATTCAAGGTTCATTAAATACACACCAATAGCAAATCAATACCACTAACTTACAAACAATATCCAAAAGCAATCAAATTTAACTCCTCTTTAAAATTCTTGAACAAAACAATTATTCAAAATGGATGAAAATCTTCTACTCAAGATTCTTTAAATTGAGAATTCTCAAAGAACTTCTTGCACCTCAAAACAATGAGCTCTCCAAAACCCTTTATCTTCTCAAACTCCAAACATCACTCAAATCTCAAAATGATAAAAGTTCACAACAAACTTCCATGTGATGAAAAGAACTCACAAGATGATTCAAGACACATCCAAGAAGAACATGAAGTGTTCTATGACTATCCTACTCTTCAAAGTGAGTTTGATAAAATTGGATGGGGATCATTTCTTTCACTTAAAACCTACACATTTCCTTCACTTGTCAAACAATTCTATTCGAAATTTGAATTTACCTCTAACAAAAGGGTGAAATTTACTCTGTTTGATCAAGAACATATGATGACACTCAAGCGATTTGGCTACATCCTTAGAGTGCCAACTAAAGGAGTTGAGTTCTATGATACGAAGAATCATATACAACTCCTTTCCAAGTTCATTCCAAGAAGAGCACTAACCTCACTATTCATTGATCCCGAACTCAAACTAAGCACTCTCTGTCAAAAAGGCATCTTTGACAGTGATATTCAAGCAGAATATGGAACGTGCAAATCAATCATAAGTCACAACATTTTCGTCAGAAAAGAGGGTGACAATCAAATGTCTGTAACTGAACTTGGACTCATGTGGTGTCTAACCAAGTCCATACTAGTAAATCTTGCCTTCATAATGGCTTCAAGGATGCAAGATCTCAAACAAGATCTTACGCAACCTTATCCTTATGGTCGCTGCTTGACGTTCTTGTTCAAGCATCTCAACGCGCTATACCCCACATCGTCTTCGGGAAATAAATGCACCATCACCCATTCTTAATTCCATCAAGACGTGTTCAAGCATTCTAGGAAAATTAACTCACTGTACTTTCCATGCATATTTTCATATATGCATCACTATGTTTTGTGCTTACTTTAAATAAAATATGTGCTTGTTATGTTTTAATAAATGTTTTTCCAACGTGCACAATTTAAGGGGGAGTTTTGTTCTAAGGGCGAGCTTAGTTCTAGGGGGAGCTAACCTTTTTGCTTCGACAAAAGGGGGAGAAAGATGGATACAAGTGATTGTTAACACTTGCGTATTTATAGCAAAATGTCCCTCATCACTTGTATGTTTGTCATCTTCAAAAAGGGGGAGAATGTTGGTTGAATGTGGGTTAATGCACTTAACGATAAACTTAAGTATGATTAACCAAAGTGTAAATAACCAAAGAATATATTTTGATGATGACACATACATATGCATAAGTGATGACTGACATCTTAACATAAAACACGCAAGGTCACTAATCCATACTTTATCTTGCAAATGACCAAGTCAAACATAGGTTAAAGAATGAAATTAAAACTTCAGGTAAACACATGGTCGAGGTACGGTCGACTGCATAGTCAACTGTGAAAACCCAAACTGAATTGCAACGCAGTTTTGTGAAAACATGTTGCACGGTCACCACCACGGTCAACCACGGTGCGACCGCAGTTTCTTCTGTCACCATTTTTGACCAAATCAAGTTTGACTAGTTTCCGACATCTATAATTCATGAAACCTTTCTCAACATGCTTAGAATAGATGCCTTCTCCATACTCAATTGAGTTTTGGTCATAAAAACACCAATTGTGATTAATTACGCCTAATGACATCTTAATGACAAATTAACCAAGATTAGGCATAACACATAAGTGTTAATCAAAAACTTGTGATCTTAATTCTTATCTATATATTCTTAGTATGATCATCAAGTACTAACACACTTAAGCCAACGTCACTAGAACAATGATTGCTATTAGAAATGACTTAGTGATTAATTAAGGCTAAATGAAGAACAATGCTCTCAAGGTTAAACTAGAAATGACTTGTAATCCTAAAACACGCTTAGATACATTTAGGATGGTCACAAAGACCCAACTAGAGATTGCTCTTTCCTTGTGCATGTGTTGGACATTAATGTGTGCTTACATATTAATCATGTAATGTGTTATATTGCACATTATACTTATTAAGTGCTTGAATTATAAGCTGTGCAAGTATCTATATGATTGATCTTAGAATAACTATCTCTTGCTATGTGAGTATTACTTGCTACTTGTTAATGTGCCTAATACTCATAAACTTGTCAACTTGATTAATATATTTGCTATGTGCTCATTAGTTAGGATTCAAGTAACTAATCTACTCCAATAGATTAAGTGTAAAATGGTTCACAATGAAACTATAGTCAATTGTCTATTTGGTCTAGTCTAAGTAACTAAGTGTGATTGCTTATTCAAGAATGAATTAACTTTAATGCCTCTACATACTTCATGATTATCTTAAAGAGACATTATTCAATTAATCCCTAACTAAACTCAAATGAAACATGACTTGTGATTAATTGGAACTAGGAAGTTAATGACATAGTGACTAGCCTTTAGAATTGAACCAAGAGCATTAATGTGACTAACTAAGTCTTGACCAAACTGAAATTTCCCTAAATATCAATCAAGACACTTCTCTAAGAATGTTGGTGTAACGACCCGGAAATTTCCGACCAGATTTAAACTCTAATCTCTATATGGTTCCGACACGATAAGCAAAAACCCTAAAGTTGACCCGCACTTTTTCGATCATTCTATACTTATAAGATTAATATTTACATAAATTAAACCTTACCAACATGATAAGCAATCCAAATTGTTGAGATTTATGTTTCCGAAAAGAGTTTTACACAACGTTTGACCGTCTAGTTTGACCGATGATATCACGAACTATACAATATATGATAATTATACGTTTGTGTATATATATGTATATATACATATTTAACATGATTAATGAATGTTTTAATATCTCATTTTGTATTAATAACAATAAGTTATAAGTATATTTTGAAACTACTAACTTAAGTTTTCAAAACGATAACTATACGTAACGTTATTTGACATAAATACTTAAGACTTATAATGTTTATACATATATCGTATAAGTAATGTATTTAATCACTTTTAAAGACTTAAATACATAAAATCATATAAGTGTATTCACAAAAGATAGCTATATTTGAATCCTCATTCCATTTTTCACAAAATTTCTATACGTATATCTAGAGTATTTGTACTCGTATCATACCTAGCTTCTATACGTATTTACTATTGGTATATACACATCAAATCACCACCTAACCAGCCCTTGTTCATGCCTTATGTATAAGGTAATTACTTTTGAATGATTGTAAGACTAATTACAAAAATACAAACTAAAAATTTGTCCATGTCTACTACATAAACATTTCTTTAGGAGTATATATGTATCCTCATTTTGTTTCATTTTTACTTCCATTCTCTAGCTAAAAACACCCACACTCTCAAGAACATTAAACTCCATAAACATTCAGCAAAGTTCCATGAAGATCTAGCTTCAAAAACCTTACTTAAACACCATAAGAAAACCATACAAAAACACTTCAAGAAATCCTTCCAAGAACACAAACTTACTTCCAATCTTTCATCCACTTCCATCACCCTTTTGATTCTAGCTTCTTACTCCTCTTTTACAGCAACCTTGTCCAAGGAACTTGAGGTAGTATCTATGTTCATAACCTTATTCGATTCATATATATATAGCTATCTTATTTTGTGGTATAAAAGTTTAACAACAAGAACATAGTTTGAATGTTTTCAAACTTGTTTGCAAACTAAATAGATCCTTCTAACTTAACTTTTAAAATACTTCAAGACCTATAATATAACTTAAATATATGCTAATTTAACAAGGTATAATTTGGTTTTTCAAAGAATATCTTAAAAACTGTTTTTACGACGTCGGAGTGCCACCGGGGACTGTTTTGGGTTGGATAATTAAAAACTATCTTAAACTTTGAGTTGGAGGTTTATGTTCTGGAAAAATGATTTTTACTATGAATATGATAACACATAAAAATTTCATGATTTAATTCAAAGTATAAGTATTTTTAGAAAAATAATCATTTAAGGTTGTTTAAATAAAGGAAAATGTTTAACTTCATAAGTTTCACTAAAGTTTCACCTATGCCGTGTGATTTTGAATACAAACCAAGGTATTTTCAGTTCATAGTCTTAAAGAGGGACTCGATCCAAGGAGATGGCAAGTTGAATCAACGAAAACGGATTTGTAACGAAGAAACTATGACCGAAACAAAATTGGTTATCCAAGACTTGTTTAACTTCGGGATTAATTGGGAAAAATTAAATAAAATCACATCTTTCTAAAATAACATGATATTTTATATATATGTACTCATAATTCAATTTTATATGGTTCAGGATCACCCGTAAACAATACGAGAAGATTAATCATAAGATCCCATGATTGTACGCAACACGTCATTTGACAACACCGGTACTTTATGTACGCAACACGTCATTTGACAACACCGGTACCGTGGGTCAAGATTAATCTCGACCAATACATATACGATGAGGGTTTTATTTATTTCATTGGGGGTTTATTAAACATCTAAATATGAACCATTAAAATTGAATTACTAACAACGAACTGCTAACTACGGACTAAGGAATTATTCAAAGTATTAAAAGTATAACAAGTATATATATGTGACGTTTGTTTAAAAAAGAAAAGGTATTGATATATTATATATGGATAGGTTCGTGATATCAACCGGAGACCAAGTCAAATTATATATATATCTTCAAGACGAAAGTGAGTATATAGTCCCCTTTTAAACTTTAAATATTTTGGGCTGAGAATACATGCGCTGTTTTTATAAATGATTTACGTTATGGACACAAGTAACTGAAAAATATATTCTACGTTGAGTTGTACCACTGGCATACTTCCCTGTAGCTTGGTAACTAATATTTATAGCGGTATTGTAAACGCGAATCCTGTTGATAGATCTATCGGGCCTGACAACCCCAACCGGACTGGACGACCAGTATTCAACGGTTGCACAGTACTTCGTTTCGTGACTACACTTGGTACAGTGTAGTAAGATTTCATATTAAAGGGAATATGCGACGTGATTAATTGTTAAGTATGGTTACCAAGTGCTCAACCACTTAGAATATTTTTATTAAAATGTTTATATATGAAATCTTGTGGTCCATCGTTATATCGCTGCTAGCATCAAACCTATATATCTCACCAACTTTATGTTGACGTTTTAAAGCATGTTATTCTCAGGTATGAATTAAGACTTCCGCTGTACGTTAGCTCATATTAAGGATACTAGTTGGGACCATTTAAGCCATGATACAAGAACGTTGCATTCGAGTCATTGAAGATCATTAAAGACATTTATTAAGTAAATGACAGTTTAGGTCATTTGGATATCGAGAAATGTTTGACGAGTTTATTAATTTTTTTATGTAAAGATAGATTGCCTTTTAAGAATAAATGCAACGTTTGTAAAATGTATCATATAGAGGTCAAGTACCTCGCGATGTTATCAACTGTTGTAATTCGTTTGTAATCAATATGGACATCGTCCGGATGATTAGTTTCGGATCCTTTCAGTTGGTATCAGAGCGTTGGTCTTAGCGAACCAGGCCTTGCATTAGTGTGTCTAACTGGTAGTTGTTAGGATACATTAGTGAGTCTGGACTTTGACCGTATCTACCTGCTAAAAAGTTTTGCTTATCATTTCTAGTCAGAAACCATCTGCTTATCATCCTTAGGGAGTTGCCTGCTTATCATTCTTTAGTCTAGACACGTCTTACTGCATCTAGTGCATCGATAGTGTATAGACAAAATTCATATCCTAGCGTATCTATTACTATAAACATTGCCCGACGAATTTCAAAGATTCTCCGTAATTCACGGGATTTCGGTATTATATATACATTTGAAAATTATGTATTGAAGAGTACCAAACCCAACTCCTATAATCTATTCCAAACCAAAAAAATTCATTTCTCCAACTATACAAGATGAATTCTTCATCCAGTTCGAATTCCTCCGACTTCGATAGCTACGCCGACATAGATTTCCATTCGAGCTCCGAGAACAGCGTCATCGGAATGGATCAACCAATTTCCCATCATCTATTCTGGATGAACTGGGGATGGGTTCGTAATATACTAAATTTCTGGAGGCAAGAAGAAGGTGATCCATTTCATCCACCAAATTGCCCTCTTAACGATGAACCTGAAGCACTTACCGGCGAACCCATTCGAAACACCATTTTCTCGCTCATTTCTAGAGTATCTCGTCATGATTACATACTATCCCATATTTCAAATCTTGTTCATTCGCTCGTTCCAACCGTCAATCATCCCGGTATAATAGAAGAAGTCAACGAACTCCGTGCTCGGGTAGTGGTTTTGGAGAATATGGTGCGAAGGTTACAAACACCAACAGCAGCACCAGCAGCATAATCCGTACTACCATCGTCAACGCCGACAGTACCTTTATCACCCCAATCACAATCTCAACATCACAATCTGTATCTCGAATATCAACATCACACGACTCAATATCTGTACTTCGAGTATGATCTTCGTTCTATATATCGTTCTACATCGATTATCTTCGCTTTACGTATCGTATGACGATTATGTAATTTCTAAAGTCTTAGAGATTATGTAATCTAGAATTAACGATAAATCAAATGAGTTTAATATCTTATTGACTCATTAAATCTATGATTATCTCTGAAGAAAATATATATGCAAGTATATTTTCATAAAGATAGTAATTAAAAATTCCTTCGTACAAACTATTAATGATGAAAATATTTTAACGGGTGGGTAGTACCCGAGGAATATTTAGAATTCACATTAATAAGTTATATTGTACATTCTTGAATCTGATTCAACGGTTATCTATTATCTTACTTACAACCACCGATATTCGTATCCGCTCACCCCAGAATAACCATTTTCAATCAAATTTCATATTCGGATTTTGACCTACCAGAATCCAACAAGTGGCATAAAGAAGAAAACATTGGACAATTAAAATGAATTAAAATGTTGATTGTAACATATGAAACTAAACAATTCTTCAAGTTTGCCACTTGATTTTATCTTAAACCTCATTCGTAACTTGACGATTACAATTCGCATTCAAATCCTTTCATGATTTCTGAAAACACCCTGAACTATGAAGTAGCTCTTGAAATGCTGATGAAGCAGCAAAAACTGTAAACGACTTTAACAATCAAAAGATTGATGATAAAGAATGGTATGGTGGTAAAGCTGAGAAAAAGAGAAGGTTTGGAACTGGAAAACGGATTGAGCAAAGTATGAAGGAGGCCGTGAACAAATCATGAAAACAGAACCTGCCTTTAAAGGATCCAAATGATCCAGTGCCTGCTGAAACCGTTAGTAAGAACACTGCTCCTTATTCTAAACTTTTCAAGATGATATTCTTCACCATCATTTTATCTTAGATATTATAAGATATCTTCATTCGTTATACATATTTTTCATATTTCTGGAGATATTTTTACAACTATTCCTATCTGCGATCATTTAACTCTCCGTAACATCTGCGCTACAATATAAAAGAAACTGTGTTAGTTTCTAAATTCTGAAATCTCTAAGTTTAAAAATATGAATGTTTTGAAGTAGTGTTGGGAACTGATACATGAATTAGTATAATATAATGAAACTTGATCAACTTCATTATATTACAGTAAGTCATGTTAAGTTTCTAATGGAATGTGATGATTCACAGTACCGTCATCATGTGCCATGTTACACGGCTCTTACATTCTATCAAGTCTTCAAACATATTAGAACGTATCACCTTGATAGTTCTATTTTTTTTTCGGAATATTCGAGTAATTTAACGAATCAAGATCGTGCCATTACAATTTCATTCTAAAACCAATAGCAAGGTTCATTCCAAATTTCCTACCTACGAATTTCGGACCATTGTTCGCTTGGCTCGAGGACGGGAAGAAGAAATGAAGGGACAAAACTTCAGAATAGAAATAGGAACATAAACCACAGCAAATAAGAGAGAGCATTAACTGTGGATGACAATGATTTTAAGGGACGGGAGTAGGAACATCGAAATATAAGGGAAGGTATAAAACCTAACAACAACCCCGAAACTACAAACCGTGCATATCAATACGTATTGCAACGTAAAGGCACGGGAGAATTAAAAACATTATAATTCCAAGGAAAGGATAAAAGAGAATAGATTCTTCTGGTGATAGATGAAAAAGAAGAATGACAGATATGAAAGTTAGAAATATAACAAGGGTTAGAATGGGATGGAGCATATTAGCGAATGTCTTAAAGTAGGAACTAAAGAGAAAGAATAGAAGATGTGGGAAGAAAGAAATGGAAGGAGGTAAATTTATAGTGAAATATTCGACAAAGAAATCAACACAGATTGCCGCGTTAAATCAAAGAAGATCCTGATCGCCGCAAAACTAAATCTTATTACATAAGATTTTTTTAAAACCCTTAAATCCCGGAAATCGATCATAATCACGTCATCGGTTACAACAATTCTATATTTACTCATTTCATTCTTTTGTGATAGCTTCGCTCGTGCGTCTCACATAACCAAATCGTTTTATCTAAATCTTTCAATAATGATAAAATTTCATTATTACCTCATATTCGTCATGAAAACATTCCTATTGTTGTTTATGACAACCTCTACCAAATTTCGAGGACGAAATTTCTTTAACGGATGGGTACTGTAACGACCCGGAAATTTCCGACCAAATTTAAACTCTAATCTCTATATGGTTCCGACACGATAAGCAAAAACCCTAAAGTTGACCCGCACTTTTTCGATCATTCTATACTTATAAGATTAATATTTACATAAATTAAACCTTACCAACATGATAAGCAATCCAAATTGTTGAGATTTATGTTTCCGAAAAGAGTTTTACACAACGTTTGACCGTCTAGTTTGACCGATGATATCACGAACTATACAATATATGATAATTATATGTTTGTGTATATATATGTATATATACATATTTAACATGATTAATGAATGTTTTAATATCTCATTTTGTATTAATAACAATAAGTTATAAGTATATTTTGAAACTACTAACTTAAGTTTTCAAAACGATAACTATACGTAACGTTATTTGACATAAATACTTAAGACTTATAATGTTTATACATATATCGTATAAGTAATGTATTTAATCACTTTTAAAGACTTAAATACATAAAATCATATAAGTGTATTCACAAAAGATAGCTATATTTGAATCCTCATTCCATTTTTCACAAAATTTCTATACGTATATCTAGAGTATTTGTACTCGTATCATACCTAGCTTCTATACGTATTTACTATTGGTATATACACATCAAATCACCACCTAACCAGCCCTTGTTCATGCCTTATGTATAAGGTAATTACTTTTGAATGATTGTAAGACTAATTACAAAAATACAAACTAAAAATTTGTCCATGTCTACTACATAAACATTTCTTTAGGAGTATATATGTATCCTCATTTTGTTTCATTTTTACTTCCATTCTCTAGCTAAAAACACCCACACTCTCAAGAACATTAAACTCCATAAACATTCAGCAAAGTTCCATGAAGATCTAGCTTCAAAAACCTTACTTAAACACCATAAGAAAACCATACAAAAACACTTCAAGAAATCCTTCCAAGAACACAAACTTACTTCCAATCTTTCATCCACTTCCATCACCCTTTTGATTCTAGCTTCTTACTCCTCTTTTACAGCAACCTTGTCCAAGGAACTTGAGGTAGTATCTATGTTCATAACCTTATTCGATTCATATATATATAGCTATCTTATTTTGTGGTATAAAAGTTTAACAACAAGAACATAGTTTGAATGTTTTCAAACTTGTTTGCAAACTAAATAGATCCTTCTAACTTAACTTTTAAAATACTTCAAGACCTGTAATATAACTTAAATATATGCTAATTTAACAAGGTATAATTTGGTTTTTCAAAGAATATCTTAAAAACTGTTTTTACGACGTCGGAGTGCCACCGGGGACTGTTTTGGGTTGGATAATTAAAAACTATCTTAAACTTTGAGTTGGAGGTTTATGTTCTGGAAAAATGATTTTTACTATGAATATGATAACACATAAAAATTTCATGATTTAATTCAAAGTATAAGTATTTTTAGAAAAATAATCATTTAAGGTTGTTTAAATAAAGGAAAATGTTTAACTTCATAAGTTTCACTAAAGTTTCACCTATGCCGTGTGATTTTGAATACAAACCAAGGTA
Organism: Rutidosis leptorrhynchoides; assembly: GCF_046630445.1. Classification (NCBI taxonomy): domain Eukaryota; kingdom Viridiplantae; phylum Streptophyta; class Magnoliopsida; order Asterales; family Asteraceae; genus Rutidosis; species Rutidosis leptorrhynchoides. The sequence continues at coordinate 400,769,773 of NC_092343.1, forward strand.
TTTTCAGTTCATAGTCTTAAAGAGGGACTCGATCCAAGGAGATGGCAAGTTGAATCAACGAAAACGGATTTGTAACGAAGAAACTATGACCGAAACAAAATTGGTTATCCAAGACTTGTTTAACTTCGGGATTAATTGGGAAAAATTAAATAAAATCACATCTTTCTAAAATAACATGATATTTTATATATATGTACTCATAATTCAATTTTATATGGTTCAGGATCACCCGTAAACAATACGAGAAGATTAATCATAAGATCCCATGATTGTACGCAACACGTCATTTGACAACACCGGTACTTTATGTACGCAACACGTCATTTGACAACACCGGTACCGTGGGTCAAGATTAATCTCGACCAATACATATACGATGAGGGTTTTATTTATTTCATTGGGGGTTTATTAAACATCTAAATATGAACCATTAAAATTGAATTACTAACAACGAACTGCTAACTACGGACTAAGGAATTATTCAAAGTATTAAAAGTATAACAAGTATATATATGTGACGTTTGTTTAAAAAAGAAAAGGTATTGATATATTATATATGGATAGGTTCGTGATATCAACCGGAGACCAAGTCAAATTATATATATATCTTCAAGACGAAAGTGAGTATATAGTCCCCTTTTAAACTTTAAATATTTTGGGCTGAGAATACATGCGCTGTTTTTATAAATGATTTACGTTATGGACACAAGTAACTGAAAAATATATTCTACGTTGAGTTGTACCACTGGCATACTTCCCTGTAGCTTGGTAACTAATATTTATAGCGGTATTGTAAACGCGAATCCTGTTGATAGATCTATCGGGCCTGACAACCCCAACCGGACTGGACGACCAGTATTCAACGGTTGCACAGTACTTCGTTTCGTGACTACACTTGGTACAGTGTAGTAAGATTTCATATTAAAGGGAATATGCGACGTGATTAATTGTTAAGTATGGTTACCAAGTGCTCAACCACTTAGAATATTTTTATTAAAATGTTTATATATGAAATCTTGTGGTCCATCGTTATATCGCTGCTAGCATCAAACCTATATATCTCACCAACTTTATGTTGACGTTTTAAAGCATGTTATTCTCAGGTATGAATTAAGACTTCCGCTGTACGTTAGCTCATATTAAGGATACTAGTTGGGACCATTTAAGCCATGATACAAGAACGTTGCATTCGAGTCATTGAAGATCATTAAAGACATTTATTAAGTAAATGACAGTTTAGGTCATTTGGATATCGAGAAATGTTTGACGAGTTTATTAATTTTTTTATGTAAAGATAGATTGCCTTTTAAGAATAAATGCAACGTTTGTAAAATGTATCATATAGAGGTCAAGTACCTCGCGATGTTATCAACTGTTGTAATTCGTTTGTAATCAATATGGACATCGTCCGGATGATTAGTTTCGGATCCTTTCAGTTGGGTTTGCCACTTTTGGAATGATTAGTCACTTTCATGCAATAAGACCAAATCTCACACACTTAATGCATATAGTACTTGTATAGGATGTTTGGTTTCTTTTGCAGGTACTAGAAGGAGTAAAGGTGCCAAAATGTGGTGTTCAAATCTGAGTCAAACGGCTATACAACGGATACCAATTTTAGACTGGAGCACGTACGGTCCCACCACGGTCGACCGTGCAGGCAACCGTGTGTCAACGGCTACTTTTTGAATCCCACTATAAAAGGCAAACATTTAAGTGCATTTGAAGCTGACCCTCTTGCACATTTCAAAGGCTTATCTCCAGTGATCACAAGTGCATCAATTACTACTCAAATGTGATCAAGCAAGAGAAGATTCTATGATCTTATTGATATAGAATTGGGTTATTGTAAACTTAATAATCAAAATCATTTATCTTGTGAGTTTACTTAATGTAATGTATGTCCTAGTATTGTGTTAGGATCATCATTGCCAAGTGTATAAGTCTTGTAACTTCAATTAGTAGAAGCATAGGCTAGCTTAGTGATCTACTTCCTTAAAGGGACTTAGGAAGTTGATTAATCTCATTAGGAGATTAATACTTGTCCAAGGTGAAGACAAGTTGATCTAGGTTGGAGTTGATCTTTCAAAGGGATAGAAGGATTAGGCTTGTTGTCTACCAAAGAAGTTGAAGACTTGTAAACCGGATCTCCACCGAGTTTGAAGAAAAGTGCTTAGTGAAGCAACAAATCCCGATTAGTGTAATCGGGGAGTGGATTAAGGTGGATTAGTTAACATCCACCTGAACCACTATAAATCCTTGTGTCTATGTTCTTTACATTACTTCATTTATCATTTTGAACATATACACTACACACATCAAGTTTGAGTTGAGTTGGTTGATCAAAGTAAAATCGAATTTGGTGATCAACCGAAAAATTGTTAAAAACGTATTAAGTAACTATTCACCCCCCTCTAGTTACTTACATAATCTTAGGCTCAAATTTTTGCTAAAATAAGTAATGGGGTGCTTTTCTTGTAACAGAACTGCACCAACAGCCATCCCACTAGCATCTGTTTCAACTTGGAATGGTTTATCAAAATTAGGGAATGATAAAACTGGAGCAGATACCATTTTCTCTTTGAGTGCCACAAAAGATTGTTCAGCTGCCAAACCTCATTCAAAAGCATCTTTTCTTAGTAAATTAGTCATTGGTGCTGCAAGGCTGCATAACCCTTAATAAATTTCCTGTAATACCCTGTCAAACCCAAAAATCCCTTAAGTTGTTTAGTGTTTTGAGGAGTGGGCCAATCTACCATAGCTTTGATTTTGGCAGCATCAGGTGTCACCCCATTGACAGTAATCACATGACCCAAGTAATCAATCCGATGAACAGCATAACTACATTTGCTTGCTTTAACAAAAAACCTGTGTTTTCTCAAAATTTGCAGCACTAATTTGAGGTGTTCCACATGATCATCCAAATTCTTGTTGTAAATGAGGATGTCATCAAAAAAAATTATCACACACTTTCTTAGTAACCCTGTGAAAATGGTGTTCATAGCAGCTTGAAAAGTTGATGGAGCATTAGTCAAACCAAAAGGCATGACTGTGAACTCATAATGGCCAGTGTGAGTTCTAAAGGCAGTCTTGTGAATATCTTCATCTTGCATTCTAATTTGATGGTACCCTGCTCTTAAATCAAACTTTGTAAAGTAGGAAGCACCATGTAATTCATCAATCAACTCATCAATAGTAGGAATAGGAAACCTATTTCTTACTGTTACAGCATTCAGAGCCCTATAATCAATGCAAAACCTCCAAGTTCCATCTTTCTTTTTGACTAATAGAACAGGGGAGCTAAAACTACTTGTACTGGGTTGAATCACACCAGAACTTAACATTTGCTCCACTTACTTTTCAATTTCATCTTTTTGGAAATGGGGATATCTATAAGGTTTAACATTGATTGGTTGTGTGGTAGGTAACAAGTTGATCTTGTGATTCACAAATCTCTTTGGAGGTAACCCTTTTGGTTCTGCAAATACATCTGAAAAATATTGCAAGACACTTGTAATTGCAGGATCCAACTCAGCTGGTAATGGTAAACAAGATTTAACCACCTCTTGTTTTAAATTGTGTGAATTTAGCTCTAAAATGGAAGCGGATTCTTGGACCATAACATGTAACAATTGAAAGTTGTGTCAGTCCTAACAATTCTTTTGAACTGTTTTCCAGAAATAACCTCCAAAATTGTGACTTTGAATCCCTTGTAAAGTGATTCTTCTACCCTCTTTCATAAAACTCATGGTTTTACTTTTGTAATTAGTAGTCACATCCCTAAAATTTTCCATCCAAGTGATACCTAAAATAGCATCTGCACCATGCAGGTCTATTACATAGAAATCTGTTTCAAAAGTGTATTCTTGAATGGTCACCATCACCTTTTTACATTTTCCCAAGCACTTAAGGTGTTGACCATTACCCACCATTACATGAAATTGGTCTGATTGATGTAATGGAAGGTTCAAATAATTTACCATTTTCTCTTGGATGAAATTATGACTACTTCCACTATCTATCATTAATTGAATCTTTTTGTGGCCCACAGCTCCTTTCAATCTTAATGCCCTAGTATTAGATTGTCCTAAGATAGTAACCGGCGAGGCCTAAAAATTGGCAGATATGAGTAGGAGTAGTGGGGGTTTTCCACTTGCTGATGGCTTCGATCTTTACGGAATCGACTTTGATACCCTGAACGCTCACAATATGACCAAGAAATTGGACTTCCTTCAACCAAAATTCACACTTGGAGAATTTGGCATAGAGTTGCTCTTGTCTCAAGAGTTCAAGCACGAGTCGAAGATGTTGCTCATGTTCTAGTTCACTTTTGGAATAGATTAAGATATCATCTATAAAGACAATAACAAACTTATCCAGGTACGGCTTGCATACGCGATTCATGAGATCCATAAATACGGCAGGTGTGCTAGTTAACCCGAATGGCATCACCAGAAACTCATAGTGGCCATAATGAGTTCGGAATGCTATCTTAAGTACATCGCTCTCCATCACCCTCAACTGGTGATAACCTGATCGTAAATCAATCTTGGAGTAGACGCTGGATCCTTGCAGCTGATCAAATAGATCGTCAATCCTGGGAAGGGGATACCGGTTCTTGATTGTCAACTTGTTCAGCTCTCGATAATCGATACACATGCGGAAAGATCCGTCCTTCTTCTTCACGAACAAAATAGGTGTGCCCTAAGGCGAAGAACTCGGTCGAATGAATCCACAGTCCAGCAATTCCTGCAGTTGACTCGACAACTCTTGTAGTTAGGAAGGTGCGAGTCGATAAGGTGCGCGAGCTACAGGTGCAGCTCCTGGCACTAGATCGATTTGAAACTCCACTGCTCTCGGTGGGGGTAATCCTGGAAATTCTTCTGGAAAGACGTCGAGAAATTCGTTCACAATTCGTACATCATCCACGCTCTTCTCCTCATTTTCTAACTCCTTCACATGTGCCAAAATAGAAATACGCCCCTTTTTCATGACCTTTTATTCCTTCATACAACTAATAAGGTTCAGCTTCGAGCTACATCTTTCTCCATAAACAATCAGTGGCTCACCATCTTTGCGAGGTATACGAAGAATCTTCTCTCCACAGATAACTTCTTCTCTTACCTTGGATAACCAGTCCATACCGACTATCACATCAAAGCTCCCCAACTTAATGGGTATTAAATCAATCTCAAAATCCACACTAGCTAAGTTTATAATACCTCATCGTCCAATTTGGTCAACTTTCTCAAGTTTTCCATTGGCCACCTCAACAAGATGACTCTCCTCCAAAGGAACTAACGACCAATCTAACTTAGAGCAAAAGTGTCTACATACATAACTCCTATTGGCACCAGTATCAAACAGGACAGAAGCTAATAGTTTATTGATAGTGAATGTACCTGTAACCAAGTCAGGATCCTCGCGGGCATCTCTGGCGTTCATGTTGAAGACTCTTCCATGTGCTGGCCCACCATCCTTCTTCTTGTTAGGACACTCATTCCTGAAGTGGCCCTGCTGACCGCACTCATAGCACTTCCTTGGTCCATTTAGGTTTGTCCTCACAGCTGGGGTGTTGCTCTTACAATCTCTGCTGATGTGTCCAGCCCTTTTACACTTCTCATACACTACATTGCAGTATCCAGTATGATGCTTGTAGCATCTCTTACACTGAGGAAGGCTACCTTTGTAGTTAGGGTTAGACCTAGGGTTCGGGTTAGGGTTCCTCCAGTCGTTGTTTCCCTTAAAATTCTCCTGCCTCTTGGCTGGGTTCTGGTCAAAACCTTTACCTCTGTTTCCATCCCACTTACGTTTCCTATTACTAGCTCCCAATTCTGATTTCACCTTCTCTGGTTCTTGGCGGGTAATTTGATTCATCAGGGTGTGCGCCATGCGCATAGTTTCTGGGACATTTGCTGGTTTAGAAGAAGTGACATTTCCCTGAATGTCCTTAGAGAGTCCCCACAGATACCGTTCCATTCGTTTGAACTCAGGGCTAACCATTGTGGGGCACATCAACGCCAACTCAAAGTACCTTCAGTTATAACCATCAAGGACAGTTCCTACAACTTTCAGTTCCTAAAACTCCGCTTCCATTTTCTGAATTTTGGTTCTGGGGCAGTATTCCTCGATCATAGCCCTTTTAAACTCCTCCCATGGTGTAGCGTAAGCTTCATCAATTCCTTGCACCTGGGCAAACGTGTTCCACCAAGTCAAAGCGCCATCCGACAATGTGCAGGATGCGAACTTAGTCTTATTCCCTTCGGAGCAATTACTCACACGGAATACAGATTCTAACTTTTAAAACCATCTCGTCAGCCCAACGAGACCTTCCGTTCCACTGAAATTGTTTGGCTTGCAACTCATGAACTATTTGTAAGTACACCCGTTCTGAGCAATCCGGTTCGCCATTAGAGCTGGTGCAGGGTTGGCATCTGCCATAGTTGCGGCTACTCGAGCAGCTATCATCTCCTCAATCTGTGCTGCAGTGGGGATTTCTCTTGGACCTCTTCCATTTGCCATCGATCTTCCAAACAAAAATTTCGACTTAAGTCAAAATCCATTAATCATCAATCAACAACATCATAGCATGCGGTAAACAATATGGGAACAACACAGTACACGATAACTAAGCATGGCAAACTAGTAGCAGATAGCACAAAAACCAGCATGTAATAACTTAAAGTAAACGCCGTACAATAATTCAAACAATAGTAATTCTATTCATAGTAAGAAAATTGCATACAACTTCATAAGGTTTGTACAATACATGAATGAAAAATAGGAAACTACTAACGGAATACATAATGAAATCTAATACAACAGTCCTAGGGTGAGGGTGGGTAAATGATGTCCATCATGTGGGACACCTGGTCCTCGACCTCAGTTACCCGAGCACGGAGGTCATGCACTTCCCTCATTAGTTTCTTGACGGTGGGATATGCTGGTGGGGCAGGCGGTACATGTGGTGCAGATGGTCCAGATGTAGCACTAGAAGTAGACGGCACAGTGCAGGCGACCTTACGCACGAATGGATCGGCAGGATACGGCACAACCCGCTTACGGGCTGTGACCCTAACCAACTGTCCACGTGCGTTCACGAACGGCTTACCTCCATTAACCCCTGGAATAACAGTACCATCATAGCAGTACCGCTTCTTCAGCAGGGTAGAGGGTGGCTGAACGGGCTCCTCCTCGGGGTCCTCCTCAGAATCCTCCTCGGGATCCTCCTCGCTGGTGTCATCGAATGATGAACCGTTTGAATCGTCCGAAGGTAGTGCAGGTACATCACGGGCGGGAGAAAGTGTCTGGCAGGTGGTCATGAGTCGATATCTGCCAGGCGTAATTGGCACGACTCATTCGTCAGCGGTGCGTGTAACCCAATGTCCACGCTCGTTACGGAAGGGACCGTCCCCGTTTCCCCCAGGGATCACAGTACCATCGGAATGATGTTGTGGCCCCGGGAGTCTAAGGATGGTGGAGCTGGAATCTCCTCAGGATCCTCGTCTTTGTCTGAGATGTCCATTAGGTCAGGTGCGTGTCTACTATCTCCTGAAGACGAATCTCCAGAGTCACCGGAGGGTAGAGGTGAGTCAGCAACAATAGTAGGCGAGGTAGCAGACGTATCTGAGTCACTCTCGAAGTCAAGGGTCATGGGCAGCATGTCCGACATCTGAGCCAGGAAAAATAAATTTTTCCATGTCAGTAAGACATATAGCAAGCACGTAATCAGGCATAGTAACTACAGCAGCCTAGATCGTCTACAACAGTACATGGCATGACAATATTAACAGTATCATGTCGAGGTAACATGCAGTCAAAAAGCAGATAGTAGCATACAGTAGCGAGAATAAGTAATAGCATACAGCAAGTTCACATAGCTGTAAAAGTAAGCAGTAGCATGCAGTAGTAATAAGCAATAACATGTAGTAATATAATACAGTAGCATGCAGCAGTTCCGCATAAACAAGTAAATGAGCAAGTTGTAGATTAGTCCTATTAGTGAATCCTACTCGACTCGGTCAAGACGCACTAATGCAACCTAATTCCCTACAACCAATGCTCTGATACCAAATGTGACGCCCCGTACAAAATCAACTTATACGGATCATCAACAACAGGATCATTACATGGTTACAAAGCTATATGCTGTTTAAAACAAGTTTTGCATTCATGAAAAGGTAACATCTTTACCAACGTCAAAAGTTTTACAAAAGATAACGTGCTTCTACGAATAGAAAGCATTAACATGAGTATGTGACACAAAGGTCGTTACAAAGCCATTGTTTGAAAATAACATAAGTTACGAATGCAAGATAAAAGTTCCATAATTGAGACATCTCTAAGTAATGCAGCGAAAGTCTAACACAGCGAGTCTGTAACAGCAAGTCTATAACACCAAGACAGCAAGTCTAACAGCGAAAGCAACAACGTCTATGCACCTGAGAAATACATGCTTAAAAATGTCAACACGAATGTTGGTGAGCTATAGTTTGTTTGTAATCAGTAATGTAATGTAGACCACGAGATTTCCTATTCAAAACAATATGAAAAGTATATGCTTATCCGTGGCACCCGGTAACTAACTTAACGTAATATTACCCCCTAAAAGTACACCTGGCGAGTGCGTAAGTTTACGAAGTATTAAACACCCATTGAATACTAGCGCGACTAGCCCGAGTGGGGATGTCAAACCCTATGGATCCATATCTAAGATTTGCGTCTACCGGTTCATAAACCAATAGTTAAACGTTACCGAGATAAGGGGAATCTTTGTGCTGTTATGTCACCCACACATATATAAAGTTTAAGTACTCGTGTCTAGTATGTAAAACATAAAAAGCGCATATATTCTCAGTCTCAAAAATAGTAAAGTAGAAAGGGAGCTATAACTCACAGTGAATAAGCAGTAAAAGTCGATATGAAAAGTATGCAAGTAGTAAGTCGGTCTGAAAGGTCCTCAACCTAAGTCAAAGGTCACTAAGTTAGTATATTGTCCCCAAAAGTTTAAAATTGAATAAGTTAAGTCTTAAGTATCATCATCATCATCATCATCATCATCATCATTCGTAAAAGCTAAAGTAAGTTTTCAACAAGAATAGAGATTGAAACAAAAGGCTGCCTTCGGACAGCTGCTACGACCTATATACAAACCGAAAAGATGCGTGATTAGTGGCCAAGGCTCCGTATGTGAGTCCACTAACTGCTGTCCAATTTTCAGATCCAAACTCGATGTTGTTTGACCGTGGCAATGGTTCAAGCGCGAGTAGGTCAGAATTTTCAGCACGTCGTTACAAAGGCGTAATGATTTTCGGAAGGCTATAAATCCTAAAATGTATATCGGATTTAGGCGAGTCTTAAACAAAAAGTCATCTACTCGAAACGAACTATCTGAAAATCAATTTTACAGAAGTCCCAGGAGTCCTGATCAGACCCCGAAAAACAGTAAACAATTTCTCCGGTGGGTTTCTTGGTGCTTGATGCTCATCACGGTTCTCATCCTTGATGCGTGTAAGCTTCAAGTGTACAACTCTTTGATGTTTTAGCATCACTTTGACCAAGTTTCAACTATCAACACACAATGTCAAGACTAAGTTGAAATGCCCCGACCAAATCCATATGGACGGTTACATAATATTTGGTTACATCGCGAGGTATTGACCTCTATATGATACATTTTTACAAACGTTGCATTCGTTTTTAAAAGACAAACTTTCATTTCATTGAAAGTTGACTGGTATGCATACCATTTCATAATATCCAAACTATAAATGACCTAATCTGTCATTTACTTAATAAAAATCACTAATGAACTTCAACGACTCGAATGCAACGTCTTTTGAAATATGTCATGAATGACTCCAAGTAATATCTTTATAATGAGCAAACGTACATCGGAAGATTTCTTTCAAACCTGAGAATAAACATGCTTTAAAGTGTCAACCAAAAGGTTGGTGAGTTCATTAGTTTATCATAATCATTCATTTCCATCATTTTAATAGACCACAAGATTTCATATTTTCCATTTCTCATTAACAGCATGCATGCATTAAGGTTCAATTATAGGGTGAACACCTGGTAACCGACATTAACTAGATGCATATAAGAATATCCCCTATCATTTCGGGAAATTCATCGGACATGATATAAAACAACATCGAAGTACTAAAGCATCCGCTCCAACGGATGGGGTTCGTCGGGCCCATAGATCTATCTTTAGGATTCGCGTCAATTAGTAGATCGGTTTACTAATTCTTAGGTTACCAAGCAAAAGGGGCATATTCGGCTTCGATCATTCATCCATATAATGTAGTTTAATTACTTGTGTCTATTTCGTAAAATATTCATAAAAGTTGCGCATGTATTCTCAGCCCAAAAAAATGTAAAGGGTAAAAAGGCAAATGAAACTCACCATACTGTATTTCGTAGTAAAAATACATATAACATCATTGAACAAGTGTAAGGTTGGCCTTGGATTCACGAACCTATATTAATTATATATATTTATATGTTGGTCAATATCTGTCTAACAATTTAGATCAAGTCATAGTGTACCACAATCCTAATGCTCGAGACTAATATGCAAAAGTCAACAAAAGTCAATTTGACTCAAAATGATTTCTAGAATTTATACAAGATTATTATATAGTTTAAATATCGTCGTTTTATATTTTTAAATATTTTTAAAAGATTTATTAGAGTAAATAATATAATTCATTTATCAATAAATAAAATATACTTTTATATATCCTAGATAATAAAATTTATAAAGTTCATTGAATATCATAAAAATGTTATGATAGGTTTTATTAAGGTAATTATATTATTTGTATTACATTTTTATTTGATAAAATATCATTGATAATAATAATAAGTAAAAGTTGTATTATTTTGTAATAATAATAATTATTATTCTACTAATAATAATAACAATATTTATATTTACGAAAATGGTATTATAACAATATGATAATTCCTATTAATAATAAAATTTTATATTAACAATGATATTCCTATTAAAAATAATAATTTTTGTAAAGATGATATTTTTAATATTATAATAATACTTTTAATAATAATAGTGATAAAAATAATGAAAAATGATAATTTTATCTAAATCAATATCTTTAAATTTCATCATGATACTCATACACATTATTTCCTAATCAATTTGTTAATAGCTTTTAAATCGTCTTTTATATCGCGTTCATTTTAATGATAATAATAGTAATCATAATAATTAAGTGTTACTAATATTAGTTTTAATTTTAATAATACTAATAATAATAAATATTATGATAATGATACTACTAATAACTATTTTAATGATAATAATAATAATACTAATTATAACTTTAACGATAATAATGATAGTAATAATAATAAAAATAACAATTTTTAATGATAATACTTTTTATTGATAATGATAATAATAATAATAATAATAATAATAATAATAATAATAATAATAATAATAATAATAATAATTAGATAAAAACTAGAACGACGATAATAACGACGATAATAATAATCATTTTTAATAATTATACAAAAATTCAATTGACAATAACTTCTAATCCGTTCATCGATTCCATTCGATATCTAAATGAAAAGTTCTTAATTTTTCGCTATCTTTCCAACGATATGCATATCTTATACCTTATCTCAATCGCGTATGTAATTAATCCATGATGTATCATAAAGTATTTAACAACAATAATAAACATACAAGCATCCATAATCCTAAATACTCGAGCACTAGTCAGGGATACACTATTATTATAAAAAAAATTAAGTTATGAGTGCTCACGTATCAATATTGAGATTCAATATTACAGGAAGTATGTAGACAACGATAAACACTAGATTGACCTTACGAGTATACCCTCGAAGAAGCTTTTCTAAAAAGAATGCCCTAGACGAGGCTCGAACCTCCGACCTCTCGTTAAAACCCCAAAACTCCAAACCGCTGCACCGCTCATTACTTCTTGTTATTATTCATGTTTTTAATTTTAATTATTTATTAAGTACTAAGCTATTTATCATAAATTCATTACCATCAATATTTCTCATAATAATCGAGCACCGTCATCTTAATCCTAATCATCTTATCATTTTTTGTAAACAATCTTCATTTTATTTGTTTATAACCCGTCACCACCACGATTTCCATCACTAAAAATTATACCCTGATCCTTATTTCATAACTTGCTCACAATCTTACAACCCAACAAGAAAAACCAAGTTCTCGGCTCAAAACAAGGTCGTGGCCCAATTTCATTTCGGTCCGATATAAATATAATTAAAGGCCTTCGGCCCAAATAGAATTATAAGCCCACGGTTAAATCAGGAAATAGAAGTGGATCTTGGCCCAAGTTTTGGATTTGTATAGTTCGACCCAATTCACTACCGGAAACAGAAAGAAAGGGAAACAATATAACGAGGTAATCCCAATTCTTATTAAATTGCAAGTAGGGTTTGCTAGACTTTATAGTTGTCGGCCATTAACAAGGGAGAAGAGAAAAAGTTGTCGGTGATGGTTTATGATTCAAATATAATATCGTGACATCCCTATCATCTCCATTTATTATTTCTTCATCACCTTCCATCATTATTATTTGTTGTTCTTTGTTCATGGCTTCGGAATTCAGAAACAGAAACTGTAGTTGCAGTAGCAGGCTTCTTCGGTTGTGAATAAAAAATGGTGAAGGTGGTTGCAAGAGACAGCAGCAGCAGATGGTATAGAAAAACGAAGAGAAAAGAGATCAAGTAATTGGGTTTGTGGTGATTATAAACAGAAAAACAGAAATAGGAGAGATAGAAGAGAGAGAGAAGTGGTTTTGTTGTTGTTGAGACTGAAATAAAATTAGAAACAGAAATATCAGCAGGTTGTGTCGTGGGGTTTTGGGTAATTCGTGATGATCAAAACAGAAATAAAAGCAGTAACAAAGTTGCTGTTCGAACTGCAAGAATAATAACATAAATATGGCATCAACAAGGGTGATCGAATAGTGAACGAATAGAAGGATTTGTAGTAAGAAAAGGGTTTTTCCATGGTGGTTCTTGGTTGTTGGTCATGGTGGTATAATTGTAGCAACGGCAAAGCAGTGATTGTACATGGTGGTGTTTTTGGTTTCGGGTGTCTTTGATTAATAGAGACAGAAGTATAAGTGGTAGTAACAAGTAATCGAATGATGATGAAGATAATTATGGAGATTGGAGAGATGATTAAATGGATAGTTCATTTAAGGTGTTTGGATTTGATTCTCCTTCTCAGATGCGTATAACCTTATATGTATACATATATATGTATATATGATAATAAGGATTGGAATCGAATAATTGATACAGACACTGTGATTTGATCGATCCTGTTTATATTACCAATTGAAGTCGATGGTTAACCAATTCAGACAAGAAGGACAGAGATTCCACTTGAGATGAATTCATCAGGATATAAAAATATAAAAGAAAAAAAATAGATAGTGATTGGATTCAGATTGTACTATTGGTGATATGGATATGTAACAACCTTGTAGACAGGAACAAAAATTTATCACAGTTTGATGGATAAGTGAAACTGAATTTATTCTCTATATAATTATTTATCTAATATTATTAATTGATAATTATATAAATGAAATAATAATAATAATAATAATAAGAATAGAATCAATAATAATATTACTAATATCAAAATAATTCTAATTATAATAAAAGTAATTAATAATTTTAAATAAAAGGATAGTTTTTAGTTATTCATAATAATAATAATCATGAAAGTAATAATAATAATATTAGTAAAGATAACAAATTAAATGTACTAAAATTCATATCTATATATTATCCATTGAAAATAATAATATAATTAATACTGATATTAATATTAATTATAATAATGAATGTAATAATAATATTACCATAACAACTATATTTTAACTTGTAAGATTTCATATATTAACCTTACATGTTATAAATTATTTAATACTTATATTATATAATGACATATTTGAATATACAATATTTATATAATTTATATATAATACAATGTACATATATTATTAATTATATAAAAATCATTCATATACATATATATATATATATATATATATATATATATATATATATATATATATATATATATATATATATATATATTCATTCTAATAGCATCTTAACTATTATATATATTATCTTAAAATTGTAATTCTAATGATTCAATTTGTATCTTTTATTATATATTTGTATCTTTAAATTTAAATATATTATTATTATTATTATTATTATTATTATATATGTTTATGTTCAACAATTGTTCGTGAATCGTCGGGAACAGTCGAAGGGTAATTGCATTCATAAAAATAGCTCAAAATCTTTGAGATTCAACCTAACAGACTTTGCTTATCGTGTCAAAGATATTAAATCGTATCGAGAGTTTGGTTTAAAAATTAGTCAAAATTTTCCCGGTCACTACAGTACCTACCCGTAAAAGAAATTTCATCCCGAAATTTGAGTGAGGTTGTCATGACTAACAATAAAAATGTTTTCATGACGAATATGAGTTGATAAATAAAGTTTTATCATTATTGATTAATATAGATAAAACGATTCGATCATGTGAAGTGTACGAGTGAAGCTATCACAAAAGAGTGAAATGAGTAGGTATAGATTAGTCATATCTTTTGACGTAGATAGGATTGATTTCCAAGTTCAAGAGATTTGGATAAAATCTTCATAATAAGATTTGCTTCTTCGGTAATCAAGAGAATTAGGATCCGCTTTAAATGCGATCATCTGTTTTGATTGTTCTGTCGGATATTTCACTATAAATCCACCCTCTTTATTTCCTTATTTCTACAACTCGATTTGACTTGTCAAATTATCAGAAGTCACGAGAAAAGATAGAACTATCAAGAAAATATGTTCTTGATATGTTTATAGATTAGATAGAATGTAAGAGTCGTGTAACATGGCACATGATGATGGTACTGAGAATCATCACGTTTCATTAGAAACTTAGCATGACTTACTGTAACATAATCACGTTGATCAAGTGTTATTATATTATACTAACTCATGCTTCAGTTCCCAACACTACTTCAAAAACATTCATAATTTAAATTCGAATTTTTCAAAATTCAGAAACTAAAACAGTTTCCTTTCTGAGGTAACACTGATATCGCGAAGAGATAAATGATCTCAGATGAGAATAGTTATGAAAATTTCTTCAGAAATATCGAGGATATTTATAATGAAAGATACGATGATATCTTAGAATTTCTAATACCAATGGATGATGCAGAAGATTTTTCCGTAAAGGTTTAGAGTCAGGAGCAAAGTATTCGATAATAACTTCAGCAGGCACTGAATCATTTGGATTCTTTGAAGGAAGGTTTAGTATTTGTGATTTGTCCATAGCCTCCTTCATGGTTTGCTCAATCCGTTTATCAGTTCCAACTTTTCCGAGCTTTCCTGACATACTATTCTTTCTCATCAAACTTCCGAAGGTTAAGATCGTTTACGGTTGTCTACAGTTTCTGCTACTTCATTCAGCTTTTTCAAAACTCAAAGAACTGATTCGTAGGCTAGAGTGCTTTTCAGAATTTCAGAATGGAAGGTCATAATTCTAAAGGTTATATGTATACATATAACTATTGATGTAGAGACGTTGCGAGATTTGAAATATTAATTGCGGATTCTCGGTAATTGGTATGGCAATTCTCGTTATAAGATATGAATGAGTATATGAATAGGTTTTAACAAACAACAATAATGGTTCTTCGGAGAGACTTAAGGCAATGAGAAATGAAGTTGCTGGTAAGTTTACTGCTAATGTGGTAGGATATATACGATTCCCCAGTAACGATGACGAATGGCAAACTTATATATCAAGGTTATAATAAGACTAATCCAAATGAATGTCGAAGTTGACTTGTTGGAGCTGTGACAAAATTGGCTAATTTGGAAAGGAAATTGCAAAGTTATTTTCAGTAATAACAATGCTAAGGATCTGACACAGATACGTGTGGTCAGATCATCCTCTCAATTGTTTCTTAATTGAGGGGTTTCAAGGATCATGAAGGGTTTGAACGCGGATTGTAATCGTCAAGATACAAACGAGGTTTAAGATGAAATCAAGTGGCAAACTTGAGGAAATATTTAACTGTAGTAGATGTAATTTATTTATGATCTTTTAAGTCAAAATGTGTTGTAATTTATATTTCCTCCTCTTTTAATACTTTTTATTTATATTTATTGTCCATGATAGTAGTCCAATAGTCCAATAGTTCAATCAAAACTAGTATATTATAAGGATATAGTCATATAGGAACAGTTAGCTAGGAACAGTCAGCTAGGATTTGGTTAGTATAGGTTTTAAAATTTTTACGTAGTTAATTAATTGGTTACTAATCAATTTTTTTTTTTGTTCATTATCTTCATCATTATGCCACTTGTCAAATCTTGATTTGGATTCCGATAAGTCGAAATCCAAATATGAAATTGAATGAAATTGGTTATTCCATGGTGAACGGATTCGTATATCTGTGGAGGTAAGTAGGATAGTAAATGATTGTGGAATCAGATTCGAAGAATGTACAGTGTAACTTATTAATGTGGAATCTAAATATTCCTCGGGTATTACCTGCCCGTTAAATTTTTTTCACCATTAACAGTTTGTACGAAAGAATTTTTAATCACAATCTTTATGAAAATATATATACATATATATTTTCTTCAGATGTAATTATGGATTTAATGAGTCAATATAATATTAGACTCATTTGATTTTCGATTTGAGCTAGAATAAGTAATCTCTAAAACTATTAGGAACCATATATTCTTCGCAGAATATTAATGAAGTTATGGATCAATACTTCATCGTTAATTGCTGTTGGTACTCCTTGGTATCTATGGTGCGTATGATGTTGATGTTCGTGGAACAGATTGTGAAATTGAGGCTTAGGATGCGGATGTTGTTGTTGGTGGTACTGTTGATGCCGGTAATGTTGCTGAAGCTGGTACATTTTGCACCATATTTTTCAAGGCTACAACGCGGGTGCGAAGCTCGTTGACTTATTTCCCCAGGATGATTGTCGGTATGAACGGGTGAGTGAATAAGGTTTTGAATTTGAGATACTATATATTCATAGCGAGATATTCGGAAAATGAGGGTTAAAATGGTGTTTCTAATAGGTTCACCGGTAAGTGTTTCAGGTTCTTCGCCAAAAGGTGAATTTGGTTGGTGTAAATGATTGCCTTCTTCTTGTATCCAACGATTGAGTAGACTATGAACCCATCAGATGCATTGGGGATGGCTGATTGATTGATTCATTCTGCTGACGCTGCTTTCGGAGCTGGAGTGAGACTCCATATCGGAATCCGAGGGACTTGAACTAGTTGTGAGTTCCATTTCGTACGATTGAATAAAGGATTTTTTGATATGAAATGATTTTCAGATATCAGATGTATTCTAATTACATAGAATACCTATACATAGTACAGAAGATCCCGTAGATTACTAAGGGAATTAAGGAAACGTGTCAGATAAAGTCTACAGTAACCAAGGTTGTAAAAGTCGCGAGTCGGGGACGCATCGGTCGAGACCTAAAAAGGATGCGTCGGCCAAGTCGGGGACGCGTCGGGGACGCATCGGTCGTTGACCAACGTTGACTTTATTAATAAGTTCTTAAATATATATTTATATATGTATAAAATAGTTGATTCTGTACCACAAATTTCTTAAATAAGAACTTGAATTTAAATAAAATCTAACTTCAAACTCAATTAATGTCACTGAGTACATAATTAGTAAAGAAACAGAGAAAAAGCGGCCCAAAAAATGAAAACAAACCCTAATTTTAAAACATATCACTTCTTGACGAAAATTTGACTGATTTTGACCGTTTTGACCATCTTTGACCGTCTTTGACAGACTTTGACCGAACTTTTAGCTTTGACCGTCTTTTGAGTCGTTTTCAGAAAAAAGACGGAGAACCCAAAAAAATGACGCATCGGCCGACGCGTAGTCGGCCGACTTTTACAACACTGACAGTAACAGATACGCTAAGATATGAGTTAGCAGATACACTAAGATATGAATTTTGTCTATACACTATTCATGCAATCAATGCAGTAAGATGTGTCTAGACTAAGAATGATAAGCAGGTAATTTTTCGACAAGAAATGATAAGCAAAACTTTTGACATGCAGACCAGGTTCAAATCCAGACTTATTAATATATCCTAACAACTACTAGGTCGAAGTCCAGACTCACTAATACATCTAAACAACTACCAGTTAGAAATACTAATGCAAGACCTGGTTCGCTAAGACCACCGCTCTGATACCACCTGAAATGCCCCGACCAAATCCATATGGACGGTTACATTACATTTGGTTACATCGCGAGGTATTGACCTCTATATGATACATTTTTACAAACGTTGCATTCGTTTTTAAAAGACAAACTTTCATTTCATCGAAAGTTGACTGGTATGCATACCATTTCATAATATCTAAACTATAAATGACCTAATCTGTCATTTACTTAATAACAATCTCTAATGAACTTCAACAACTCGAATGCAACGTCTTTTGAAATATGTCATGAATGACTCCAAGTAATATCTTTATAATGAGCAAACGTACAGCGGAAGATTTCTTTCAAACCTGAGAATAAACATGCTTTAAAGTGTCAACCAAAAGGTTGGCGAGTTCATTAGTTTATCATAATCATTCATTTCCATCATTTTAATAGACCACGAGATTTCATATTTTCCATTTCTCATTAACAGCATGCATGCATTAAGGTTCAATTATAGGGTGAACACCTGGTAACCGACATTAACTAGATGCATATAAGAATATCCCCTATCATTCTGGGAAATCCATCGGATATGATATAAAACAACATCGAAGTACTAAAGCATCCGCTCCAATGGATGGGGTTCGTCGGGCCCATAGATCTATCTTTATGATCCGCGTCAATTAGTAGATCAGTTTACTAATTCTTAGGTTACCAAGCAAAAGGGGCATATTCGGCTTCGATCATTCACCCATATAATGTAGTTTAATTACTTGTGTCTATTTCGTAAAATATTCATAAAAGTTGCGCATGTATTCTCAGCCCAAAAAAATGTAAAGGGTAAAAAGGCAAATGAAACTCACCATATTGTATTTTGTAGTAAAAATACATATAACATCATTGAACAAGTGTAAGGTTGGCCTCGGATTCACGAACCTATATTAATTATATATATTTATATGTTGGTCAATATCTGTCTAACAATTTAGATCAAGTCATAGTGTACCACAATCCTAATGCTCGAGACTAATATGCAAAAGTCAACAAAAGTCAATTTGACTCAAAATGATTTCTAGAATTTATACATGATTATTATATAGTTTAAATATCATCGTTTTATATTTTTAAATATTTTTAAAAGATTTATTAGAGTAAATAATATAATTCATTTATTAATAAATAAAATATACTTTTATATATCCTAGATAATAAAATTTATAAAGTTCATTGAATATCATAAAAATGTTATGATTGGTTTTATTAAGGTAATTATATTATTTGTATTACATTTTTATTTAATAAAATAACATTGATAATAATAATAAGTAAAAGTTGTATTATTTTGTATTAATAATTATTATTATTCTACTAATAATAATAACAATATTTATATTTACGAAAATTGTATTATAACAATATGATAATTTCTATTAATAATAAAATTTTATATTAACAATGATATTCCTATTAAAAATAATAATTTTTGTAAAGATGATATTTTTAATATTAATAATAATACTTTTAATAATAATAGTGATAAAAATAATGAAAAATGATAATTTTATCTAAATCAATATCTTTAAATTTCATCATGATACTCATACACATTATTTCCTAATCAATTTGTTAATAGCTTTTAAATCGTCTTTTATATCGCGTTCATTTTAATTATAATAATAATAATCATAATAATTAAGTGTTACTAATATTAATTTTAATTTTAATAATACTAATAATAATAAATATTATGATAATGATAATACTAATAACTATTTTAATGATAATAATAATAATACTAATTATAACTTTAACGATAATAACGATAGTAATAATAATAAAAATAACAATTTTTAATGATAATACTTTTTATTGATAATGATAATAATAATAATAATAATACTAATAATATTAATAATAATAATAATTATAATTATAATAATAATTATAATAATAATAATAATAATAATAATAATAATAATAATAATAATAATAATAATACTAATTAGATAAAAACTAATAACGACGATAATAATAATCATTTTTAATAATAATACAAAAATTCAATTGACAATAACTTCTAATCTGTTCATCGAATCCATTCGATATCTAAATGAAAAGTTCTTAATTTTTCGATATCTTTCCAACGACATGCATATCTTATACCTTATCTCAATCGCGTATGTAATTAATCCATGATGTATCATAAAGTATTTAACGACAATAATAAACATACAAGCATGCATAATCCTAAATACTCGAGCACTAGTCAGGGATACACTATTATTATAAAAAAAATTAAGTTATGAGTGCTCACGTATCAATATTGAGATTCAATATTGCAGGAAGTATGTAGACGACGATAAACACTAGATTGACCTTACGAGTATACCTTCGAAGAAGCTTTTCTAAAAAGAATGCCCTAGACGAGGCTCGAACACTCCAAACCGCTGCACCGCTCATTACTTCTTGTTATTATTCATGTTTTTAATTTTAATTATTTATTAATTACTAAGCTATTTATCATAAATTCATTATCATCAATATTTCTCATCATAATCGAGCACCATCATCTTAATCCAAATCATCTTATCATTTTATGTAAACAATCTTCATCTTATTTGTTTATAACCCGTCACAACCACGATTTCCATCACTAAAAATTATACCCCGATCCTTATTTCATAACTTGCTCACAATCTTACGACCCAACAAGAAAAACCAACTTCTCGGCCCAAAACAAGGTCGTGGCTCAATTTCATTTCGGTCCAATATAAATATAATTAAAGGCCTTCGGCCCAAATGGAATTATAAGCCCACGGTTAAATCACGAAATAGAAGTGGATCTCGGCCCAAGTTTTGGATTTGTATAGTTCGACCCAATTCACTACCGGAAACAGAAAGAAAGGGAAACAATATAACGAGGTAATCCCAATTCTTATTAAATTGCAAGTAGGGTTTGCTAGACTTTATAGTTGTCGGCCATTAACAAGGGAGAAGAGAAAAAGTTGTCGGTGATGATTTATGAAATGCCCCGTCCTAATCCATCTGGACGAAGTCTTCAACAGTTGGTCTCATTGCGAGGTTCTGACCTCTATATGCCATGACCGACTCCATGTAATATGAGCAAATGCACAGCAGAAGATTTCTTTCAAACCTGAGAATAAACATGCTTTAAAGTGTCAACCAAAAGGTTGGTGAGTTCATAAGTTTATCATAAAATAATAAAATTCATCATTTTGATGGACCACAAGATTTAAATACTGCATGGTACAAATGGGCCCGAATCCTATACCCACATGTAATGTACATGCGATATCTTTTAAATACAGTACACCTTTCTCGTGTACGAAATCATCTTTCATAAATCTTAGTAACTGTACACATATCTCGTGCACAAAATAACATACACATAACCTGTGTATAAAATCATTCTCTCGATACATAACATTCACTTTTCATTTCTTTCATAGCTTGGCTTGGTAACCGACCTTAACATATAATGCGCATAATAATACCCCTAAAATAGAACATCTCGTCTGTATAATAATAATCATATAAACTTCGAAGTACTAAATACCACGCCCACTAGCCCTTCCGTCTAGTGAACATTCTGGGTGGGGGTGTTAAACCCGGTAGCTACCTTTAGGATTCGCGTGAATTAGGGACATACCCGTTTCTAATTCTTAGGTTACCAAGCAATAATAATCAGGGGAAAATATTCACAACAATTAGTGGCAATTATCACGTCCAACTAATTCAATAATAATCCACAGAACTTCTGTCTGCATAATAATTCATTCGAGGAATGTTTTGCTTGTGTCTATCTCGTCAAATATTTATAAAAGCATCTCAGTCCAAAAATATAGATTTCAAAGGCATTTAATAAAACAGTTGTAAAAACAGCGCATGTATTCTCAGTCCCAAAAATGTAAAGAGTAAAAGGGAAAAAATGAACTCACCATACTGTATTTTATAGTAAAAATACATATGACGATATTAAACAAGTGTAGGGTTGGCCTCGAATTCACGAACCTATATCATTTGTGTATTCATTAATACATATCCTTGTAATTGAACAATTTTATATATATATATATATATATATATATATATATATATATATATATATATATATATATATATATATATATATATATATATATATATATATATATATATATATATATTATTAATAATATACTTGTTATACTATATGTTATTTAGATAAATTTAATATATTTAGTTTATATGTTTTATATAACTATTACTTATCATTAATAATAAAAACCATATATTAAAGTTTAGTATATATTTATATATATTAGTTGATATAGCTTAACTAATATCTTTTTAGTAATAAAAGTATAGCGTAATGTATTTTTATATAAAAGTATCTATTTATATTTATAGTTTTAGTGATAACAAAATGATAATTTTATAAGCATGATAATAATGATAATAAGTTTAATAATAATAATAATATAATAATACTAATGATTATATTAATAATAATAATGATAATATTTATAATACTACTTATGTTACTAATAAAAATATTCTTATTTATAACTATAATCTTAATATTAATAATGATAACTAATACTTGTATGACAAAATTTATAATAATAAATACATTAGTAATGTTAATGATAATAATAATAATAATAATGGTGTTAATAATAATATTAGTTAGTTAATGATAATAATACTCATAACAATAATATTAATGATACTAATAAATAACACAATAATCATAATTAATAATAATAACAATAATAATAATAATAATAATAATTAATAACTAAAAAGAAAATTACCTCAAAGTAAAGGCCTAAAAAAAAATAATGCCCCATGCCAGGCTCGAACTCGCGACCTCCCGCTATCCCACTAACACCCTTAACCATTCACGCTACCTTGTTTTTCTGATATAACCCGTAAGCATATATACTTAACTAGTTTATTACGGCCCAACATGAAGTCCATAAACTCCATTAAACAAGAATGGCCCAAGTGTTAATTTTTTTTTATCTTGGCCCAATCACTACAAACATGTGTACGGCCTAACACAACATTAAAAGGAACATGTAGCCCAACTAGCCAACTTGTATCCAGCGTTTTTACTTTGAACAAATGGGGTTTGTGGTAGGGTTCGACAAAAGCAGAAGGGACACCACCAGGTGTAGCATCGAACATCCACATCATCTTCATCATTCTACATCATCAACATCTCGTCGTAACAGTAATAAAAATAAAGATAATAGCAACAAGGTTTTTGTGGGTTTGTATCAAATTGAAAAACATAAGTAGTTCGCATGAGGTGTTTTTAGAAGACAGGAAACGAGCAGTTGTAGTAGCAACAATAATTCAATTCAGTTAGTAGGAAAACCGGAAGTCATATAATGATATTCGAAGAACCAGAAAATAGAACCCATTATAGTCGAATATTATATAACCTGGGTGACGATTTGTTGATGACGGTGTTCGTAAATAGGAACAAGGAAGATATTGGGTTTCGAGAGAAAATAGAAAAAAATATAGGAGGTCGATGGTTTGGGTTGAGAAAAAAAATAAAATAAAAAAAATAAAATAAACAAGTGATCGAATACTTAGCAAAGGTGTTGGGGTTGGTTTCGAGTAGATTAAAAACAGAAGTAGAAACAAGGTGTAGCTGTGGTGGTTGGCGAGGATGGACATCAAATCAAAGTGGGTTTGTGTATGGGGATTGATATGGGTGGGTTTGTGTTGTTCGACAAAAATAGAAACAGGAGGATAGCATGCTTTGGTGTTTTAATAGTGTTGTTAGTTGGTTATCAAATAAAAGGGAACCCGGATATCCTAAAGATAGTAATCGATTAAATGATGGTGATATGGTTGAAAGTGTAAAGGAGGAAAGAAAGTGGTTGTGGGTGTTGAGTGGTTTAATAGAAAACGGAAATGAAAGTGAGCGTAAGGTGATGATTATGGTATCGATGGTTAAGAGAGGAAAATAAAAGTGGTGGGTGTGGTAAGGTGATGAGCCTTGGTTTTGAATGAAACAGAACAGTTTAAGTTTAGAGATGGTGGTGATCTTCGGTGGTGATGTGGTGCTCAGTGAGGGCGGGTGTTATGTGGTTCGAATGATCTGAAGGATTAAGAAGGATTGGTGCTTCATCAATGCAAGAAGATGTATACATATATACTATGCATAACATATATTAATAATTAAAGTATTAATATAATAATAATTAGGATAATAAAACGTGCCAATTAGTTGTCATATGAATTAATATCTGCCGACGCTTTTCCCCGGATGGCTATATCGTGTCCATTGCTAAACAATTAACGTATAAAAGTGTCCCTAAAAATCCCAAACTTTTAGATTAAATATATTTAATTATTTCACTCATTAACTATTTGAAACCTGATAAAAAAGGTTCGATAATTATTTATTTTCTGTTCCAATTTATATGTACGGAGTACTAATATTTAAACTTAAAAAGGTAAAAATATTTTTAACAAAACTAACATCTTCGTAATCGATTTACAGTTCAACTTTTATTTTAGTCCTTCATGAACATATAATATATCTATATTAAAACTAACGAAACGTCAATCGAGTGTTACTGACCTTTACTAATTAGGCTCGAAATCATTCATTTTCAATATACACATTCTATATATATATATATATATATATATATATATATATATATATATATATATATATATATATATATATATATATATATATATATATATATATATATATATATATATATATATATATATATATATATATATATTAAATATATCTGTAACTATTTACAAATAGTTGCTCGTGAATCGTCGGGAATGGTCAAAGGTCAATTGATTTCATAAAATTGTTCAGAAATTTTGAGATTCAACCTAACAGACTTTGCTTATTGTATCAGAAACATTCAAAGATTAAGTTTAAAATTGATCGGAAATTACCGGGTCGTCACAGTACCTACCCGTTAAAGAAATTTCGTCCCAAAATTTGAGTGAGGTCGTCATGGTTAACAATAAAGATGTTTTCATGACGAATATGAGTTGATAAATAAAGCTTTATCATCATTGAGTAATATAGATAAAACAATTCGATTATTCGAATAGTACGAATGAAGCTATCACTAAATAGTGAAATGAGAAAGACATGTTTCATCATAACTTTTGACTAGTCATGGTTGAATTTAGGAAAATAAGGTTCGTCTTAACTTTTGACGTTGTCTCGATTGAATTCCGGAATTCAAGGGATTTAAGGAAATCTTCTAATCAGAAAGAAAATGTATTAGCACGAATTATTAGCAACTATTGGAATTACGGAAGAACAGAAATATCAAGGAAATATTTCCGTGATATGCTTAGAGATTAAGTATGATGAAAGAGTTATGTAACATGGCACATGATGACGGTATGATCTGTGAACCATCATCACGTTCCATTAGAAACTCAGCATGACTTACTGTAATATAATCACGTTGGCCGGGTGTCATTATATTATACTAACCCATGCTTCAATTCCCAACACTTCTCCACAATTCATTTATAATTTATACTTAGATTTTACAGAAGTTTTCAATATAATGGAATACAGAAAACACGAAGAGGTAGATAATTTCGGACACGAATATTTATGAAAATATCTTCAGAAATATCGAAGATATTTATGATGATATTTTGGAATTCTAAGTTCGATGGTTGATGAAGAAAGATTTTTCGCAAGATTTTAACACGAGTACAGAGCAAGATATTCGTTGGAGGTTTCATCAGATCCAGAATTACCAGGATTCTTTGAATATATGGTATGGTCCTTGTATTTGGCCTTGTCTCCTTTGTGATTTGCTCAATCTATTTTTCAGTACCAAATTTTCTATCGAGCGTTCCTAACACTCCCTTCTTTATCATCAAACTTTTGGCCGTTTAGACCCTCTACTTTTTTTGTGTTCCCTCTGCATTTAATGCTACGATATCTGAATCATCGTTTATCAATCCGAGGTGGTTTCAGGAGAATTGTGTTTTTAGATGATTAAACGCTGATGGTAATATGGTGAAATATAAAAGGTTCCCTGATAAAAATAAAAGAGCACATATATATATATATATATATATATATATATATATATATATATATATATATATATATATATATATATATATATATATATATATATATATATATATATTGGTAGGATCAAGAGGGAAGTAACCATTCGGGGGGAAGCGGGGGGAAGCAAAAACTTTTTTTTTTTCATTTTTTGAAAAAACTTTGTTCACGAACATTATAGATGAGATGAAAATATGAACATTTAGTAGAGACACTTTTTGATAAATGTTTTTATTTTGGCAGAAAAACGCTCGAAGAAGTAATATATAACAATTATCGTGTTTTTCGAGCGTATTTTGAGGTTTTAGCTATTGGGGTTTAGATATTAGGGTTTAGATATTAGGGTTTATAGGGTTTAGATATTAGAGTTTAGAAATTTAGGGTTTAGGGTTTAGATTTAGGGTTTAGATTTAGGATTTAGATTGAGTTTTTAACACGAACGGTTTAGAGTTTAGGGTTTAGGGTTTAGGGTTTAGGGTTTGGTGTTTTGGGTTTATTCCATAAACCCAAAACACCAAACCCTAAACCCTAAACCCTAAACCCTAAACTATAAATCGGGCTAAATTTTACTTCACAAAACATGAAGAAAAAAAAAACGTTCATATTCTTCACGAACAATATTATCTTGAATGTTATTTTTGTCGATCGTTTTCCCGCCTAAATAATAACATTCATCACGAGGTGTCTCTTCTAAATGTTCATATTTTCGTGTGATCTTGATGCCGAAAAAAAAAATTTCAAAAAAAATGAAATTTTTTTTTCTTCCCCCCGCTTCCCCCCGATTGGTTACTTCCCCTTTGATCATGCCCCTATATATATATATATATATATATATATATATATATATATATATATATATATATATATATATATATATATATATATATATATATATATATATATATATATATATATATATATATATAATAATACAGTTGTTTCGAACGAAAAGTCGAAGTTGATTTGTTGGAGCTATGACAAAATTGACTAATTTGGAGGGGAATTGTAAAATTATTTTCGGTAATAATAACGCCAAAGGAGCTAACACAGATGCGTGTTAAACGTTTACTCAGATTCCGAGAGTTTTTAGATGCATGACTATATGCCTAAATCTTTTCTTCCGTAGATGAAGTGCGGTTGGTTCCTTCTCTCGATTGAGGTGTTTCAAGAATCATGAAAGGTTTGAACGCAGATTGTAATCGTCAAGTTACAAACGAGATTTAAGATGAAATCAAGTAACAAAGGATGTTTAAGATGAAATCAAGTGGCAAACTCAAGGAATTATTTAATTGTAGTAGGTGTAACTTATTAACGATATTTTAAGTCAAAATGTTATAATTAATATTTCATACTCTTTTAACACTTTTTAATTATCCATGATAGTAGTCCAATAGTTCAACTAAAACTAGTATATTATAAGGATATAGTCATATAGGAACAGTTAGCTAGGAATAGTCAGCTAGGATTTGGTTAATATAGGTTTAAAATTTTACGTAGTTAATTAATTGGTTACTAATTAATTTTATTTTGTTCATTATTTTCTTCATTATGCCACTTGTCAAATCTTGACTTGGATTTTGATCGACAGAAACTCGTATATGAAATTGAATTGGAATGAAAATGGTTATTCTTTGGTGAACGGATATGTATATGTGTGGATTTGAGTAGTATTGTTAATGACTGCTGAATCTAAATTGAAGAATGTACAGTATAACTTATTAATGTGAAATCTAAATATTCCTCGGGTATTACCTACCCGTTAAAATATTTTCACCATTAACAGTTTGTACAAAAGAATCTTTTAATTACAATCTTTATGAAAAAATATATATACATATATATTTTCTTCAGATGTAATCTTTGATTTAATGAATCAATATGATTTGAAACTCATTTGATTTACCATTAGAACAAGAATATATAATCTCTAAAACATTAGAGATTACATCATCGCCATCGAATGAAGATAAATGATGTAGAACGATTCGCAGATTGATGATTATGCTCGAGGTACATAAGGAGATGTTGAGGTGTGTGATGTTGATTGTACTGGTGCTGTTACTGATGGTACTTTTGGTGCCAGTGATGTTGCTGAAGCTGGTAAATTTTGCACCATATTCTCCAAATTGATTACTCGAGCGCGAAGTTCGTTGACTTCTTCTATTATTCCGGGATGATTGTCGGTCGGAACGAGCGGATGAATAAGGTTTAGAATTTTAGATAGAATATAATCGTGGCGAGGTATTCGAGAAAGGAGGGTAAAAATGGTGTTTCGGACTGGTTCGCCAGTAAGTGCTTCGGGTTCTCCGTCAAGTGGTGAATTCGGTTGGTGGAAAGGATCGCCTCCTTCGCGTCTCCATTGATTAAGTCAACTATGAACCCATCAGATGAATTGAGGATGGATGATTAGTTGATTCATTCTGGTGACGCTGCTTCCAGAGTTTAGGTGAACATCCATGTCGGAATAGCTGTCGAAATTCGAGAGACTTGAACTAATGGCGAGTTCCATTTCGTACGATTGAGTAAAGGGTTTTTCAATATAAAATGATTTTCGGATATTGGATGATATTCTAATTACATAGAATACCTATACATAGTACAAAAGATCCCGTAGATTACGGAGGGAATTACGGGAACGTGTCAGATAAAGTCTACAGTAACAGATACGCTAAGATATAGATTAGCAGATACGCTAAGATATGAATTTGTCTATAAACTATTCATGCAATCAATGCAGTAAGATGTGTCTAGACTAAGAATGATAAGCAGTTAATTTTCTAAAGATGATAAGCAGATGATTTCTGACTAGAAATGATAAGCAAAACTTTTGACATGCAGACACGGTCGAAGTCCAGACTCACTAATGCATCTAAACAACTATCAGTTAGACACACTAATGCAAGACCTGGTTCGCTAAGACCACCTCTCTGATACCAACGGAAATGCCCCGTCCTAATCCATCTGGACGAAGTCTTCAACAGTTGGTCCCATTACGAGGTTCTGACCTCTATATGCCATGAACGACTCCATGTAATATGAGCAAATGCACAGCGGAAGATTTTTTTCAAACCTGAGAATAAACATGCTTTAAAGTGTCAACCAAAAGGTTGGTGAGTTCATAAGTTTATCATAAAACAATAAAATTCATCATTTTGATAGACCACAAGATTTAAATGTTGCATGGTACAGATGGGCCCGAATCCTATACCCACCTGTAATGTACATGCGATATCTTTTAAATACAGTACACCTTTCTTGTGTACGAAATCATCTTTCATAAATCTTAGTAACCGTACACATATCTCGTGCACAAAATAACATACACATAACCTGTGTATAAAATCATTCTCTCGATACATAACCTTCACTTTTCATTTCTTTCATAGCTTGGCTTGGTAACCTACCTTAACATATAATGCGCATAATAATATCCCCAAAACAGAACATCTCGTCTGTATAATAATCATATAAACTTTAAAGTACTAAACACCACGCCCACTAGCCCTTCCGTCTAGTGAACATTCTGGGTGGGGGTGTTAAACCCGGTAGCTACCTTTAGGATTAGCTTGAATTAGGGCCATACCCGTTTCTAATTCTTAGGTTACCAAGCAATAATAATCAGGGGAAAATATTCACAACAATTAGTGGCAATTATCACGTCCAACTAATTCAATAATAATCCACAGAACTTCTGTCTGCATAATAATTCATTCGAGGAATGTTTTGCTTGTGTCTATCTCGTCAAACATTTATAAAAGCATCTCAGTCCAAAAATATATATTTCAAAGGCATTTAATAAAACAGTTGTAAAAACAGCGCATGTATTTTCAGTCCCAAAAATGTAAAGAGTAAAAGGGAGAAAATGAACTCACCATACTGTATTTTATAGTAAAAATACATATGACAATATTAAACAAGTGTAGGGTTGGTCTCGGATTCACGAACCTATTTTCTGTATTCATTAATACATATCCTTGTAATTGAACAATTATATATATATATTTTTTATTAATAATATACTTGTTATACTATATGTTATTTAGATAAATTTAATATATTTAGTTTATATGTTTTATATAACTATTACTTATCATTAATAATAAAAACCATATATTAAAGTTTAGTATATATTTATATATATTAGTTGATATAGCTTAACTAAT
Organism: Rutidosis leptorrhynchoides; assembly: GCF_046630445.1. Lineage (NCBI taxonomy): Eukaryota > Viridiplantae > Streptophyta > Magnoliopsida > Asterales > Asteraceae > Rutidosis > Rutidosis leptorrhynchoides. Next base: position 400,800,344 of record NC_092343.1, read on the forward strand.
ATCTTTTTAGTAATAAAAGTATACCGTAATGTATTTTTATATAAAAGTATCTATTTATATTGATAGTTTTAGTGATAACAAAATAATAATTTTATAAGCATGATAATAATGATAATAAGTTTAAGAATAATAATATAATAATAATACTAATGATTATATTAATAATAATAATGATAATATTTATAATACTACTTATGTTACTAATAAAAATATTCTTATTTATAACTATAATCTTAATATTAATAATGATAACTAATACTTGTATGACAAAATTTATAATAATAAATACGTTAGTAATGTTAATGATAATAATAATAATAATAATAATAATGGTCTTAATTATAATATTAGTTACTTAATGATAATAATACTCATAACATTAATATTAGTGATACTAATAAATAACACAATAATCATAATTAATAATAATAACAATAATAATAATAATAATTAATAACTAAAAAGAAAACTACCTCAAAGTAAAGGCCTAAAAAAAAATAATGCTCCATGCCAGGCTCGAACTCGCGACCTCCCGCTATCCCACTAACACCCTTAACCATTCACGCTACCTTGTTTTTCTGATATAACCCGTAAGCATATATACTTAACTAGTTTATTACGGCCCAACATAAAGTCCATAAACTCCATTAAACAAGAATGGCCCAAGTGTTAATTTTTTTTTGATCTCGGCCCAATCACTACAAACATGTGTACGGCCCAACACAACATTAAAAGGAACGTGTGGCCCAACTAACCAACTTGTATCCAGCATTTTTACTTTAAACAAATGGGGTTTGTGGTAGGGTTCGACAAAAGCAGAAGGGACACCACCAGGTGTATTATCGAACATCCACATCATCTTCATCATTCTACATCATCAACATCTTGTCGTAACAGTAATAAAAATAAAGATAATAGCAACAAGGTTTTTGTGGGTTTGTATCAAACTGAAAAACATAAGTAGTTCGCATGAGGTGTTTTTAGAAGACAGGAAACGAGCAGTTGTAGTAGCAATAATAATTCAATTAAGTTAGTAGGAAAACCAGAAGTCATATAATGATATTCGAAAAACCAGAAAATAGAACCCATTATAGTCGAATATTATATAACATGGGTGACGATTTGTTGATGACGGTGTTCGTAAAAAGGAACAAGGAAGATATTGGGTTTCGAGAGAAAACAGAAAAAATATAGGAGGTCGATGGTTTGGGTCGAGAAAAAAAAAAAATAAAATAAACAAGTGATCGAATACTTAGCAAAGGTGTTGGGGTTGGTTTCGAGTAGATTAAAAATAGAAGTAGAAACAAGGTGTAGCTGTGGTAGTTGGCGAGGATGGACATCAAATCAAAGTGGGTTTTTGTATGGGGATTGATATGGGTGGGTTTGTGTTGTTCGACAAAAACAGAAACAGGAGGATAGCATGCTTTGGTGTTTTATTAGTGTTGTTGGTGGGTTATCGAATAAAAGGGAACCCGGATATCCTAAAGATAGTAATCGACTAAATGATGGTGATATGGTTGTAAGTGTAAAGGAGGAAAGAAAGTGGTTGTGGGTGTTGAGTGGTTTAATAGAAAGCGGAAATGAAAGTGAGCGTAAGGTGATGATTATGGTATCGATGGTTAAGAGAGGAAAATAAAAGTGGTGGGTGTGGTGAGGTGATGAGCCTTGGTTTCGAATGAGACAGAACGGTTTAACTTTAGAGATGGTGGTGATCTTCGGTGGTGATGTGGTGCTCGGTAAGGGCGGGTGTTATGTGGTTCGAATGATCTGAGGGATTAAGAAGGATTGGTGCTTCATCAATGCAAGAAGATGTATACATATATACTATGCATAACATATATTAATAATTAAAGTATTAATATAATAATAATTAGGATAATAAAACGTGCCAATTAGTTGTCATATGAATTAATATCTGCTGACGCTTTTCCCCGGATGGCTATATCGTATCCATTGCTAAACAATTAACGTATAAAAGTGTCCCTAAAAATCCCAAATTTTTAGATTAAATATATTTAATTATTTCACTCATTAACTATTTGAAACCTGATCAAAAAGGTTCGATAATTATTTATTTTCTGTTCCAATTTATATATACGGAGTACTAATATTTAAACTTAAAAAGGTAAAAATATTTTTAACAAAACTAACATCTTCGTAATCGATTTACAGTTCAACTTTTATTTTAGTCCTTCATGAAAATGTAATATATCTATATTAAAACTAACAAAACGTCAACCGAGTGTTACTGACGTTTACTAATTAGGCTCGAAATCATTCATTTTCAATATACACATTCTATATATATATATATATATATATATATATATATATATATATATATATATATATATATATATATATATATATATATATATATATATATATATATATATATCAAATCTTAATTAACAAGTTTAAGTAAATAAATATATTAATTATATTCTTTTAAACAACTAAATATAATATTATATATTTACAAGTAATATTTATATATATATATATATATATATATATATATATATATATATATATATATATATATATATATATATATATATGTAACTATTTATAAAGAGTTGCTCGTGAATCGTCGGGAATGGTCAAAGGTCAATTGATTTCATAAAATTGTTCAGAAATTTTGAGATTCAACCTAACAGACTTTGCTTATCGTATCAGAAACATTCAAAGATTAAGTTTAAAATTGGTTAGAAATTTTCGGGTCGTCACAATTTATGATTCAAATATAATATCGTGACATCCCTATCATCTCCATTTATTATTTCTTCATCACCTTCCATCATTATTATTTTTTGTTCTTTGTTCATGGCTTCGGAATTCAGAAACAGAAACGGCAGTTGCAGTAGCAGGCTTCTTCGGTTGTGAATAAAAAATGGTGAAGGTGGTTGCAAGAGACAGCAGCAGCAGATGGTATAGCAAAACGAAGAGAAAATAGATCAAGTAACTGGGTTTGTGGTGATTATAAACAGAAAAATAGAAATAGGAGAGATAGAAGAAAGAGAGAAGTGGTTTTGTTGTTGTTGAGGCCGAAATAAAATTAGAAACAGAAATATCAGCAGGCTGTGTTGTGGGGTTTTGGGTAATTCGTGATGATCAAAACAGAAATAAAAGCAGTAACAAAGTTGATGTTCGAACTGCAAGAATAATAACATAAATATGGCATCAACAAGGGTGATCGAACAGTGAATGAACAGAAGGATTTGTATCAAGAAAAGGGTTTTTTCATGGTGGTTCGTGGTTGTTGTTCATGGTGGTATAATTGTAGCAATGGCAAAGCAGTGATTGTACATGGTGGTGTTTTTGGTTTCAGGTGTCTTTGATTAATAGAGACAGAAGTATAAGTGGTAGTAACAAGTAATCGAATGATGATGAAGATAATTATGGAGATTGGAGAGATGATTAAATGGATAGTTCGTTTAAGGTGTTTGGATTTGATTATCCTTCTCAGATGCGTATAACCTTATATGTATACATATATATGTATATATGATAATAAGGATTGGAATCGAATAATTGATACAGACACTGTGATTTGATCGATCTTGTTTGTATTACCAATTGAAGTCGATGGTTAACCAATTCAGACAAGAAGGACAGAGATTCCACTTGAGATGAATTCATCAGGATATAAAATTATAAAAGAAAAAAAATAGATAGAGATTGTATTCAGATTGTACGATTGGTGATATGGATATGTAACAACCTTGTTGACAGGAACAAAAATTTATCACAGTTTGATGGATAAGTGAAACTGAATTTATTCTCTATATAATTATTTATCTAATATTATTAATTGATAATTATATAAATGAAATAATAATAATAATAATAATAATAATAATAGAATCAATAATAATATTACTAATATCAAAATAATTCTAATTATAATAAAAGTAATTAATAATTTTAAATAAAAGGATAGTTTTTAGTTATTCATAATAATAATAATCATGAAAGTAATAATAATAATATTAGTAAAGATAACAAATTAAATGTACTAAAATTCATATCTATATATTATCCATTAAAAATAATAATATAATTAATACTGATATTAATATTAATTATAATAATGAATGTAATAATAATATTACTATAACAACTATATTTTAACTTGTAAGATTTCATATATTAACCTTACATGTTATAAATTATTTAATACTTATATTATATAATGACATATTTGAATATACAATATTTATATAATTTATATATAATACAATGTACATATATTATTAATTATATAGAAATCATTCATATATATATATATATATATATATATATATATATATATATATATTCATTCTAATAGCAACTTAACTATTATATATATTATCTTAAAATTTTAATTCTAATGATTAAATTTGTATCTTTTACTATATATGTTTATCTTTAAATTTAAATATATATATATATATATATATTTAAATTTAAATATATATATATATATATATATATATATATATATATATATATATATATATATATATATATATATATATATATATATATATATATATATATATATATATATATATATATTCATTCTAATAGCAACTTAACTATTATATATATTATCTTAAAATTTTAATTCTAATGATTAAATTTGTATCTTTTACAATATATGTTTATCTTTAAATTTAAATATATATATATATATATATATATATATATATATATATATATATATATATATATATATATATATATATATATATATATATATATATATATGTTTATGTTCAACAATTGTTCCTGAATCGTCGGGAACAGTCGAAGGGTAATTGCATTCATAAAAATAGCTCAAAATCTTTTAGACTCAATCTAACAGACTTTGCTTATCGTGTCAAAGATATTAAATTGTATCGAGAGTTTGGTTTAAAAATTAGTCGAAATTTTCCGGATCACTACATAAGTAAGAATACAACTCACTTAAGAGTTTTAGAAGTATGATGAACCAATGTTACATCATGTTCTTAGTCTTAACACAAATACAAGTTCTATTCACAACGAAAGCTACAAACTTTCATTCAATCAAACAAGAAAGACACATAAATTTGATCAAACAAAGTAATGAAACCCTAAGCTAGAAAGCTTGGATCCTTTTAACAAAAATTATGAGATTTCAAAGCTAGAAAGCTTGAATCTTTTATGTTCTTGAAGAACTTGAAAGCAAAAAGCTAGATCTTCAAGTTTTATGAAGACCATAAACACAAGTTTTGATCTTTTAGCAAAAACAAAGTGATCTTAAGCTATAAAGCTTAGATCCATCAAAGTAATGAAGATCCAAAGCTAGAAAGCTTGAATCTTTTATGTTCTTGAAGATCTGTAAAGCAAAAGGCTAGATCTTCAAGTTTCATGAAGATCATAAACACAAGTTTTGATCTTTTTAATAAAATAAGGAGATCATAAGCTAGAAAACTTAGATCCAACAAAAGTAATGAAGATTCAAAGCTAGAAAGCTTGAATCTTTCATGTTCTTGAAGGATTCAAATCAAAGTTTGAATCTTCACGATATAACAAGATCAAAAAGCTAAAAAGCTTGATCTTTCTATGATGATGATGTCATGATCATGAAGGGAAGAAGAAGAAGAAGAAGAAGAAGAAGAAAATTTAAAACTTACAATTTTTAGAGTGAGAAAGACTAGAGAGAAAATTAGAGAGCAAGTGTGTAAAATGAGAATGAGATCAAGTGTGAAATGGGTGAAATAAGCTTGGTATTTATAGTGGTAATGGTGAGGGTTGGCCAACGGTTGGGAGAGGACAAAGGGGGGACAACTTTTGCTTTTTGCATGGTGGTGGTCTAAAGGTAGTGCTTATTGTTAGGATCCCATGCAACAATTGTAGTAATGGTTAACAAAAATCCTAGTATGTTGGCTCTTATTAATAGGTTTTTGTCCTACATCTTAATGGGTCATAAACTCATTAAAATTGGGCTAATTAAATGGTCAATTAGCTAGAGTAGGGTGGGCTAAAGTCCAACAAGGTAGAAAGTCCAACAAGACTAACTAGTTAGCATAGTAAATTACTAAGTGTAATTAAGAAACCAATAACCCAAGTAATTGTTATTAGAAAATAACAATTAGTATTACGTAGTCATAATATTCCGATTACGACAAAAGTTAAACGTGTACCAAAATACATAGCTCGTTCTAAACGTCAAGTGACACTAACGGTCATAAAAGCATTCGAGGATCAAGTTAAGTAACTAAGTACTTAATAACACGTTTTGAAAATATAAACGAAAGTAATCAACATGAGTAATGATCCCAGATTATAAACCAACACAGTACGCACAAATACACAGTTTCGTGAAAGTAACAAGCACAAATATAGGTCGAAAAAGTCGGGTCGTTACATCATACATCTTGGCTAATCCTATTGCTTGACTTAAAGAGAAAGGACTTTTTACTTTCACTTATCTTTTAATATCATGCTTTAAACGAGCAATAAAGCAACTTTTAAGAACTTTATCAGATAAATCTCTAGTTCTACAACAAAGTTTTTGGAATTCGAGTTGATAATCTTAGACTGACCCTTTCTGTACCAATCTTGTCAACATCTCTACAGGATCTTCATAAGCAGAAGGACCAAAATGTACCTTTAAAGCTATTACAAAATCTGACCAAGATGCAATTTGATTGGTGATCTCCAACCATTGAAACCAACTGCTAGCCATTCCATCCAAATGCATTGATGCATACGTCAGCTTTTGAGATTCAGATATGTTGTGTACCAAGAAGAACTTCTCAGCTTTATATAACCATTCAGATGGATCCCCTCCACCAAATCTAGGAAACTCCATGGTAAATTTCTTAGCAGGAAATGCAGGTTGAAAAGTTTGATGCGTATCACCATTGGTATTGTGTGAATTGTAGGTGTTTTGTGTATTTTGTTGTTGCGAAGCCATGGAAATCAATGGCTGCAAAGCTTGAATTAAACGATCTGTCATCCTCTCCAAAAGATCATTTTGAGAAGATGAAGATTCCGCCATTGTTAAACCTTGGAGTTTAATAATGAAAGCACCAAATGATATGCCTTATTCGAGATAGGCACAATCTCCTTGAGTAAATAGAGAGAAAAGAAGAATTGAATTTGTTTATTGATGAATGAATGATCCGTTTACAAGTATTGAACACTATTTAATACACTTGGTAACTAACTCTAACAACTTGCCAGCTAGACGACACTAGTAACTAACTACTAACAGACTCGATACTAGCTGCGAGTTCTTCACTTCTTGTGTTCAGTCCATTGATAGTCTTGGAGTCTTGTTGGGTCTTTTATCTTTCGTTTGGGCCTTCCCGTAATGGACTACTCCTCTATTGGGCTTGTATCTGCATTAGGCCCAATACTCTCCTGTTGACCCCTTCCTCTATATGGTTGTTGGTTTTTTAAGGTTTTTTTTTTTTTTTTTTTTTTTTTTTTTTTTTTTTGAAAGGCAAACCTACAATCTACACATGAAACCACGAATATTTACATTTCACTGCCTCAAGTGAGGCTTGAACCCACAACCTCTTGGTTGAAGGGTTACTCTCATACCGCTAGGCCAAAGGCCCTTTGGTTTTTAAGTTTTTTAATTGTATGTAATGAACGTTGTGTAAAATGGTAGTAATATCGATACATAAAAAGTCATGCCGCTTAACACTTTTACCTAACCTTAGTAGATAAATATAACCTAATTTTAGTACCATTTTGAATATTTCAAGATCATACCAAGATCATGTCCACGAATATATCTATCACCCACCACTATATATACTACACAAAAATGACCCATCAAACATTCATTAGAACCTAACAATTGTGTTTGTATGAATTATGAAAAATTCTCAATGGCAACCCCTTAGGTCTTCTTCAACATGACCGTTAGCGGTGTCAGGCTTACTCTTTAATCTAGTAGCTACTGCTTGAACCGAATACTCCGACATCACTTCAGCCTCTTGTTCGTTACTTCTCTTCAAAATCAACCATATATGTAAGATTACCTACAACAATATGTGTTCTTGAGTTTTAAAACATGTAGTGAGTTAAGATAACTTCCTTATAAAACTTTTAAATATTTATTTACGTTGCTCCTTTTTGTTGCAATTTAAAGTTTGAGAATTGTGATTAGATTAATTCTTGTTAAATATTTACTACTGCCTTTACATATTGAGGATATAATTGTGAAATGAATGGGGACTTCCCATAAATTAGTTTTTCTATTGTATTTAGGATTTGTCTTGAAAGGTACACATGTTTTTGCATGTGATTGTGTGTTTGAGAAGTTAATTAGACGCTTATATACTCATTATGAAGATTGAATAGTTTAAATTGGATATTTATACAATTTGATATCTAATTTGGCTAATAGAGAGTATCAATTAAAATCAACTATGGCAGATGATGATTCACAAAAAAATAAAAAAAAATAAAAAATAAAAAAAAAATTAAAAAAATTTGAAAAAAAAAATTAAAAAAAAAAAATTCACAAAACATACTCATGTTTATTATCGTGATAGAATCGATTGCCTTGTTGTCGTCTTTAATTTCAGAATATTGCAAGACAAGACTCGTCGAGGATATAGAAACTGGACGTCATCGAATACCAACAATTCGTTCGACAACAACAACCATAAATGTCCCCTTCGATATTTTAGCAACGTTAAGAAAAGTATACGACGGTGATCTTCCTGAAACCTTAAAGAGCAAGTATACGAGAAGAGGATGTTTGAGAATCATGTGGTTGATTGTGCAATATGCTTGGAGGAGTTCAAAGAAAAGGAGGCGATTGTAGTTGTGGCACCATGTCATCACTTATTCAGGCATGTTTATAGCGTTCCCAAATGTCAGACATGAATTAATTCGAAGCAGTTCGTAGTACTTGAAGTCGTAGTACTTGAAAAACTAATACGAAAATAATAGTAATTTTATTTGCCACAAATCATTATTGCAATTCTTGTATTTGTGCCAAATAAAATAGGTAACCTTTTTCCCTATTAGTTTTTCAAATACTACGAACGGCTTCGAATTAATTCATTTTGACATTTAGGGACGCTGTAAACATGCATCGATAAGTGATGACATGGTACCACAACTACAATCGCCTCCTTTTCTTTAAACTCTTCCAAACATATCGCACAATCAACCACATGATTCTCAAACATCACCTTCTCGTATACTTGCTCTTTTATGGTTTCGGGAAAATCGCCATCGTATACTTTTTTTAACGTTGCTAAAATATCAACGGGGACATTTATGGTTGTTGTTGTCGAACGAATTGGTGGTATAAAATGACGTCCAGTTTCTATATCCTCGACGAGTCTTGTCTTGCAATGATATTCTGAAATTAAAGACCACAACAAGCAATAGCTCCTATCACGATGATAAACATGAGTATGTTTTGTGAATCATCATCTGCCATAGTTGATTTTAGTTGATACTCTCTATTTGCTAAAATTAGATATCAGATTGTATATATATCCGAATCAAACTATATATACAATCTTCATAACGAGTATATGAACTTATAATTAACTTCTCAGACACATCACATGCAAAAACATATATATGTACCTTTCAATACTAATCGTAAATACAATAGGGAAACTAATTTATGGGAAGTCCATTTATTTCACGATTGTATCCTCAATATGTAAAGGTAGTAGTAAATATTTAACAAGAATTAATCTAATTACAATTCAACAAACTTTAAATTGCAACAAAAAGTAGCAACGTAAATAAATATTTAAGGATTTTAGGAAGTTATCTCAACTAACTACCTGTTTTAAAGTTCAAGAACACGTTATATAAATGGCTCTTGCGACTGAACAATATTGAATCATACGCCATTAAAGATTTGCTTTATGGATCTTTGTGTACGTCATTTTAATTTTAATAACTCAAAAGAAATTATTAGAGTTACTCTATAATGAAAGTAAAAAGTTTTTTGATCAACCACGCTTCGTTGTTGTCGTAACGCGATTTACCATGTAAGTGCTTGCCCATTTAAAAAAAAAAAAACAATTTGAAAAAAAAGGCTCCCATGACTCGAACCCACAACTATCATGTACCAATGCAAGACACTCATCCATCCATTGTTGTTTTTGTGTTTTATATACGACATTATTTATTTATGATTTAAATAAATCGATTTTTAAGTTTGAAAAAAGAAAAAAAGGTTGTCCGGTTTAGAACCCATGACCTTTAGGTTTGATAGATATGCAATCAATGATCACCTATCCAACAATGCTTTTGTTTTACTATTGTAGACGATTGTTCTAAGGATCTTAGGTCGCTTGGATTCTAAACTAGAGGCGGAATACACTAGAAAAGGGTTAAACCGAGATATGGGTCGTTTTGGGATCGAATTGGTCAAACCTAGAGCAAAACCTAGATTAGATCGACTCCTAGACGATATATTTCGGTGGTATATGGTGTTAGGGTTCTCTTGAGACGAAAACTTACGACTTAGAGTGAATGGGACGAGTAACCTCATCAAAGAAGTCTAAACCCGTATATATAGTAAACACAGAGACACTCGGTCGAGTGTCTGTGTACACTAGGTCGACTGACTGACACAGTCGGTCGAGTGTCTATACACACTCGGTCGACTGTGTGCAGTTTAAACATATTGATCACTCGATAAATTAAGTACGCACAAACACAAATATAATCAATAGTCTCGAGTAAACATTATTACATAACTGAAACGTGTTAATCATAAAAACGGATAACGGCTGGGGATTCATGCACCAACAAACTCCCCCTAAGACCTAGCCGTTACAATAAAGCATTTGGTTATCAATCCGTATAAGGATCTGTCACCCAGTTCTTCAGATAGCAAAGTTTAACAACTCTGTAATACTGTTCAGCTTGCACACGATTCTCTGGGCGATACAGCATCCTGTTGTAGTAAAGGGTAAACATATCTTCTTCACAGCAGTTTCTCAACCAAACTGGATCTAGAACCCTTATACTATCATTTTCATCTCCTCCATCTTTGTCTAACACAATTACCGCTTCCTCCGAGCGTTCATCATAATACCACCACCGAAAACGAGGACTGAAGTGCTGCGGCATCTTCCTTAGAGGAACCTTTCGCATATACCTCACGGGTTGATATTTTACTATCTTCCTTCTGACTCCTGTTTTCTTGTTCGTTCGATAAGAGATCTTCGGAAACTGAGGACGAAAACTTATGAAATTAGGTGACTGATATGATCTTCTTATCTTACGAACCAAAATATCAGGAACTCCACAATAATCCTGATACAACATCTTAAGCCTGGCCACCTGCATAAACTCAAAATAAGGTAACGTTTTGAATTCATATGGAGATTTGATATAATCCACTCCATGTTCTTTCTTGATCGCATATATATCAAAATCTTTAATATAAGCCCAGGCAATTATCTTTCCCTTAGCACGTAAACTCTCACAGTGCTCGATAAACTTCAAAAATTGCGGCTCCACCTTAGGCTTCATCACATACTGCCTAATCCGCATCATAATCTTCCATTCTTCTTCCAACACTTCAACTTTTTCTTTGTTGATCTTCACTGGCAAGAAACCTTCTGGTAACACACTCTCTTGTTCTTTCTGTTCCTTTTCTTTACACTGTCTGTTCAAAAGCTCATCATTCATCTAAAAATAATCAGCAAAAGTTGGATACTCATCACCAACACCTTCATAATGAGGATAAGGCTCGGTTGGCTCATCCTCAATAACCACTTCATCAAAACTGTTATCACTTTCATCAAAAACATCATTATCACTCATATCATCATCAAAATTACGAGCCCCTGAAGTCGAAGCTTCAGTTGAAGCTTTTGATGCAGCGTCAGCATATTCCTTAGCTTCTCGCTCTAGACGCTCCATCAATTCCTGCTCAGTTTCGGTGAGATCCGGAGGGATCTCCCCTTCTTCTAAATCAGTGTAAACAGTAGTGTGATTAAGACGATCCTGCATAGCTAAAAATTTAGAAACTGTTATAACTTGAAGAGGAGTTACATACAGCGGGTTATCCTCCATGTGGCCTTTTGCAACTTCAACAGTCCTGTCTTCCTCAGCTTTACCAAAAGTACCAAAAGGATCAGGTTCTCCATCTTCCTCTTCAACCACAACCTTTTTCTCCCATTCATTTAACCTCTTAGTCAATTCTTGATTTTGAGTCTGAAGAGTTAAAATTTCACCAGCTTGACTTCCCACATTTTTCTCTAGTTCATCAATCTTCAACTGTTGTCGATCAACTAACTTCCTCAACTCAGACATTTCAGTTTCTGTCTTCCTTTTGTCTTCGTCAGCAGCCTTTTGAAATTTAATGAAATCAGCAGACAACTGAATCAATCTGCGATTAACTATTCCTGACAAATCACTTGATGCAACCTCAGGACGTTGAGAAGCTTGAACTTACTGAGAAGATGTAGTTTGTTGTAGTTGAGTGGGTGGATTTTGAGTAGAAACACCAGTAGCTTGAATAGTCAGAGCAACCTTTGGCTGAGACTTAGTTGTGGAAGATGAACTTTCTTCTTTAACTAAAATCTTCAAACGCTTTTGTCTCCCTCTTGTCGACACCTTGGGAGTTTCAGCTAGCTTCTTTTTAACCAAATCTACCTGACTCTCATCAAGCGCTGTTACATTCTCCTCATCAACTAATCGAGGACCAGTATGTCTTGGCGGTGGCTGATTCACCTCTTCTCCTCCTTCAATAGTAATATCGGTCTCATCCCCAGAAGTACTGTTCTCATGACGACAGCTCAAACCTTCCGGACACACATAATTTTCATTAATCAGATGACCGATTAATCCTTTCTCCGAAACCTCAACCCGGCTCTGTAAAAACCTGTTGAATGATTGATCATTTAAGTGGTTCTGTTTTAGCTCATCCTCAGGAATTTTCACTAACCCCTGAACTTGCTTCTCCAGCATAATTTGAAGAAACCTTGGGAACACCAGATGAATCTTCCTCTTAACATTCAGAACCATTCCATCAAAAATCACTTGAGAAAAGTTAAAATCATCGTTCAAAACCAACGCAACAAACATAGAGCTATACTTAGCTGTCATCTCGTCAAAACCGCCCTACATCGGGCTCAAACATCTAAGAAGAACGTATGTAAAGTATCGGTATTGCCTTGGAAGCTTCGTACATTTAACAGCTTTGGTTATATCACCAGTATAACCACATCTCTTTAAGCACCTTCTAACTTTCAAAATCGGCAAATCATTTGGCATATCATCATTATCCGGGAACCCCAGATCTTCCCTGATAGTCTGTGCCGAAATACGAACAATCGTGTTATTGACCGAACTCAATATCACCTTTCTATTATCTTCAGTAACAACTTGAGCAACCTCCCAGAATGTTCTCTGATGAGAATAATATGGAGTACACTCAGCAGTAATATCTTTAAAGATCCTGGAACGCTTCAAAAATGCAATAATAGGACCAAATCCTCCTCTTTGGGCCTCAGGACCCTTTTCGTCAACACATGCAAGTACGTTTGTATCTTCTCGACCAATCAGACCTGGTAACTCAGAAGATAAAGGGATCTGTGGTTCACGTTCTTCATCAGACATCTACTGTTGCTCTTGAGACATCGTGAATATCTGAAAAACACTCAAAACAATATAACTAATAAGCATTTACCTCCATGTATCATGGGGTATCTAGTTAATCATACGAATCAACGGATAAATAAACATAACAAGCACATTAACTAATACCCACACATTTATATCGTTCAGAGGTTATGTTTATTACACACCATAGTACAAAGGCTAACATGCTAGCCCTATCAAATTACATAATAACCATAGTTAAACATAATCACACTAAATCACAAACATAAGGATTATGCTTCAATAACATCCTCTGGTACTGGCTTCAATTTGTAATTCGTGTCCTCAAACAGATCAAGCTCATCAAACAAATGATTTAAAAGGACGGCATAGGGAAATGGTTTTTCCTCATTATCCAAAGCATCCTTCATGATATTAATGACAATCTGACTAAAATTCACCTTGATACGTTCCATAAGACAGTACAACAGAACAGCCTCAGTACCAGATAACAAATCGTCAGATGGATCTCTAAACACCACATTTCTTTTGATAATCCTCAAGTTAGACACCAAATCATCCGTACCATCACTATCTCTGATCTCAATTCTATTGGAACCAATTACATATCCTGGCTTGGTAATGTGAGAAGCCACGCCACCCTCATCAAATTTGCTAGAGATCTTACTAATATCTTTACTAGGGCAATATATCTTGGCTCCCCAGTAATTCAATAGTAAGTGATCTGCGAAGTCATCTATGGTCCACTTATAGGCATTACCAAAGAAATTTGCATGAACATGTTTCTTCTCTATGGACACACTAGAATAGAACTCTCGGATAAGCTTAGGACAGAAATGATTCCCTATCTGAAGAAATGTTATACAATCTAAACCTTTCCACTGATCTTGAGTGAACTGGGTTGCAGCAACTTTGGTCTCTACACGGATAGGCCTGTGTTTGGCCAAAGCTCTCTTACGTTCAAGATCATATTCTCAAGTTACACTTATCCTACTACTTGGTCCTGACATTCTTAGAGCAAAACTACACAAAACATTCAGTATAACATGATACGAACTCAACAAAACAATCAAAAATAGCAAAATTCAAAAATTAGGGTTTGTATACACTCGCTCGAGTGTGTATACACACAAGGTCGTGTTTATCTTCGAACGGTCGAGTGTGTGAACTCACTCGGTCGAGTGTGTCACACACTCGGTCGAGCGTGTTCATCAGATCTGAGAACCCTAACTTTGCAAATCAATCAAATCTGTTGTTTTTGCTTCAAGATCTGACCACAATAATCTCTAAACATGCCAATTAACATAATCAAACAACTAATTTTAACAGATTAAATCTAAAAAAGCATTCAATTCGAGTTTTGCATTTCAAATACAAAATTAAAGATTATGAGCAAACGAAAACGAGTTATGATACCTTGTTAGTGGCGCTGTGATCACAAGAGAAAGATGTATCTAAAACTAGAGATCAAAAACTCGTTCTTTAAACTTGAAAAACTTGGTAAAATTTGATCCCTAAATCACACAAGTATTCTGAGCCGTTTGAGACTCAGACCCTTTTTATACCCCCAGACACACTCGGTCGAGTGTGTCATCCACACGGCCGTGACTGAATGCTCACTCGGCCGAGTGTGTTTTAAACACATCACATAATTTCACCTAGTCAGTCAGTCGTGCGAGTCGCTTACACGGTCGTGTGTGTTCACTCACTCGATCGTCTGTCTTTAGGGTTGATGTGACGACCCGGAAATTTCTGACCAAATTTAAACTTAACCTTTATATGTTTCCGACACGATAAGCAGAATTTGTAATGTTGAATCTCAAAAAGTTTGGAACTAAATTCATGTAATCAATTACCCTTTGACCGTGTTCGACGATTCACGAACAATTATGAGTATATAGATATGTATATATAATATATAATATTAACTGAATACATTAACAAAGTATTAGATATATGATACTTTACATGAACGTATTTGTTTCGATATATTTATCGACAGAATTAAGAGATAATATCAAATGATTGAATTATCAGATACATTATGATATGAGTAAGGGCCTATGTTATGAGGTCCACTGTGATTTAAGAAATCTATTCTTTTTGACAACATTCAGAAAATGGTAAAGTGATTTATAAGTAAGAACAAATGTGTCAATTAACGGGACCTAGACAAGGGTTAGTGGAAATTCCTGTTTAATTTCCAAGGCATGTTTTATAATATTTTCCTCGTGACCTTGATAAGATAACTATGTTAACTTTTATTTTTATTTAATATGAAAATAAGAACGTGGAGTGTAAATAACTTAGATGTTGGATATCGACAAGTTAAGTAACTCGACATTTTTCATTAAGATGATTTCATACGTTTATTTAACCTTTGGACTTTATCCCATGCTTCACCAACAGACTGTAATTTAAAAAACTTGAAACCTATTATGAATATATATAATTCTACTTTTCTAAAATGTTTTATGATATAACGATTTCCATTATTTTAACCTTTTAACAAAATGATTCTTAAATATATTTAGTTTTGGAAAACAAAATTATCATATTTATTTGATTTAGTTTCAAAAGTACAAAAAACATTTTCAGTTTAAAAAGAACTTTATTATTAAAACGTATATATCTTTTATAAATATCTAGAACCACTTTTGACAACTCATTACTTAACCAGTATGATAAAGATAACGATATTTATATTTTATTTTATTAAATATATATAACGATTTAAATTAATATTATATATATTTATACGCGTATTATACGTACATAGTTTTATACTTTTACTATACTTTAACTTTACCTTTACTTTACTTTTACTTTACTTTAACTTTAATAATTCATACTTTAATAATTCACTTTAATAATTCATACTTTAATAGTTCACTTTAATAATTCATACTTTAGTAATTCACTTTAATAATTCATACTTTAATAATTCACTTTAATAATTCAAACTTTAATAATTCACTTTAATAATTCAAAAATCTATTATAAATAGAATTCAATAGGTTTCATTATAATTCAAACTTTAATAATTCACTTTAATAATTTACTTTAATGTTTTATGAAATTTTTTTTAACGGGTTGGTAATACCCGAGAGATATATAAATTCACTATTAATATGTTACATTCTTCGAATCTGATTCAACAAGTCATCCATTATACTCCCTACTTTCACAACAATATACATTCTTTTATAGAAATCAAAACAACCATACTCATTCAAAATCTAATTACATATTCTGATTTTGAAATCTCAGAATTCGATTCAAGATATAACCGAAATCATCACTCTTAGATTCCTACATCTTTCAAAACTATACTTTGACTTCAAAACTATCCTAGAACCTCATTTCTATTCATGGAACTCACAAAAATATTTGTATCATTCAAAATCTTAGAACATCATATGTATATTAACAATTACAATATGTGTTTAAACACTTCAAAATTCCTAAAGACATGCGAGATGATAATCCAACCACACATTACCCACTGTCATGCACCTGAAAAGCTCTCGAAACCAAAGTTATAGTTTAACACGTATCCGTGTCAGATCCTTTGATATTTATTACCAAATATAATTTTTCAATCTCTTTCCAAAATAGATAGTTTTGTCACAGCTCCAGCAAATCACCTTCATTTGTTTATACGAATAAACCCTTCATCATGGTTACCGGGGAACCTTTCATATCTCGCCACATTAGCAGTAAACTTATCAACAACTTCATTAACCTTCGACTTAAGCCTCTCCGAAAAGCCACTATACTTATTCATTAAAACCCCATCATGTACTCACCTACATCCTGTAACAATAATTGTCACACCAACTACTGGGAATTAGCAATCAGTATTTTGAATTTCGCGACAATTTTACGTCAAAAGTTATATGTATACATATAACGTCTATCTCCTAGACTTACATACTTCGAATGTGAATTTTCTGAAAAACATCCCAAACTATGAACTAGTTCTCCAAAATTGGAAAAATGCTGATGAAGCAGCAAAAACTGTAAACGACTTTAACAGTCAAAAGTTTGATGATAAAGAATAGTATGGTGGTAAAGCTGAGAAAAAGATAAGGTTTGAAACTGGAAAATGGATTGAGCAGACCATGAAGGAGGCTGTGGACAAATCACAAAGACTAAACCTGCCTTCAAAGGATCCAAATGATTCAGTGTCTACTGAAATTGTTAGCAAAACACCTTACTTCTTATTCTAAACCTTCACAGACAAATCTTCTTCATCATCCATCTATGTTAAGAATTCTAAGATATTATCGTATCTTTTATTATAAATATCTTCAATATTCCTGAATATATTTTCACAACTATTCTTATCCGAAATCTTTTATCTCTTCGCAATATCTGCGTTACAACATAAAAAGAAACTGTGTTAGTTTTTAAATTCTGAAGAAAAAAAATCGAATTTAAAATAGGAATGTTTTTAAAGTAGTGTTGGGAACTGAAGCATGAGTTAGTATAATATAATGACACTTGATCAACGTGATTATATTACAGTAAGTCATGCTGAGTTTCTAATGGAACGTGATGATTCACAGAACATACCGTCATCATGTACTATTTACACGACTCTTACATTCTACCCAATTTCCAAACATATTAAGAATATATCATCTTGATAGCTCTATATTTTCGGATATTCTGGTAATTTGCCAAATTAAGATCGTGCCATTACGATTTTCTTCTTGGAACATTAACTATGTTCATCCAAAAAATTCATATCTACGAATTCTGGACCATTATCCGCTTGACTTAAGGCCGGGAAGAGAAAACGAAAGTATGAAGCTCTGAAATATAATGGAGAATATAAAGCCCGATAACAACCCCGAAATTACAAACCGTGTATATCAATGCGTATAGCAATATAAAGACACGGGAGAATGAAAAACACAATAACCCCAAGCTAATGGTAGAAGAAAATAACTTCCTCCGGTGGTAGATGAAAAAGAAGAATGACAGATATAAAAGTTAAGAGTATATCAAGAATCAATACTGGATAAAGCATATTAACGAATGCTTTAAAGTATGAATTGGGGAGAAAGACTAGAAGGTGTGAGCTGTGGAAATAAAGAAACGAAGGGGGTGGATTTATAGTAAAATATCAGATAGAGAAATCGAGACAGATTATCGCATTTAATCAAACAAGATCATGATTTCCTTAATCGCCAAAGAACCAAATCTTATTGCAAAGATTTTCTTTAAATCCCATGAATTCCAGAAATCAATCATAACTACGTCATCGGTTAAAACAAATATACGTTTACTCATTTCACTCTCTTGCGATAGCTTCACTTATACTCTTCGCGTAATCAAATTGTTTTATCTATATTACTCAATGATGATAAAACTCTATTTATCAACTCATATTCGTCATGAAAACATTTTTATAGTTAGCCATGACGATCTCGATCAAATTTCGGGACGAAAAATCTTTAACGGGTAGGTACTGTGACGACCCGAAAATTTCCGACCAAATTTAAACTTAACCTTTATATGTTTCCGACACGATAAGCAGAATTTGTAATGTTGAATCTCAAAAAGTTTTGAACTACATTCATGTAATCAATTACCCTTTGACCGTGTTCGACGATTCACGAACAATTATGAGTATATAGATATGTATATATAATATATAATATTAACTGAAAACATTAACAAAGTATTAGATATATGATACTTTACATGAACGTATTTGTTTCGATATATTTATCGACAGAATTAAGAGATAATATCAAATGATTGAATTATCAGATACATTATGATATGAGTACGGGCCTATGTTATGAGGTCCACTGTGATTTAAGAAATCTATTCTTTTTGATAACATTCGAAAAATGGTAAAGTGATTTATAAGTAAGAACAAATGTGTCAATTAAAGGGAACTAGACAAGGGTTAGTGGAAATTCCTGTTTAATTTCCAAGGCATGTTTTATAATATTTTCCTCGTGACCTTGATAAGATAACTATGTTAACTTTCATTTTATTTAATATGAAAATAAGAACGTAGAGTGTAAATAACTTAGATGTTGGATATCGACAAGTTAAGTAACTCAACATTTTTCATTAAGATGATTTCATACGTTTATTTAACCTTTGGACTTTATCTCATGCTTCACCAACAGACTGTAATTTAAAAAACGTGAAACCTATTATGAATATATATAATTCTACTTTTCTAAAATATTTTATGATATAACGATTTCCATTATTTTAACCTTTTAACAAAATGATTCTTAAATATATTTAGTTTTGAAAAACAAAATTATCATATTTATTTGATTTAGTTTCAAAAGTACAAAAAACGTTTTCAGTTTAAAAAGAACTTTATTATTAAAACGTATATATCTTTTATAAATATCTAGAACCACTTTTGACAACTCATTACTTAACCAGTATGATAAAGATAACGATATTTATATTTTATTTTATTACATATATATAATGATTTAAATTAATATTATATATATTTATACGCGTATTATACGTACATAGTTTTATACTTTTACTATACTTTAACTTTAACTTTACTTTACTTTTACTTTACTTTCACTTTAATAATTCATACTTTAATAATTCACTTTAATAATTCATACTTTAATAATTCACTTTAATAATTCATACTTTAATAATTCACTTTAATAATTCAAAAATCTATTATAAATAGAATTCAATAGTTTCATTATTTCATAGAAACTTAAAAATATATTTCTCTAAACTCTCTCAATCGAATTACATATATATATTTTCTTTGTATTATTTCAAGATATTATTAGTATACATAAAATACTATGACAGAGTTATATTCAGACTATTTCAAAATAAGTTTTCAAACGGGATAGAACTAAGGAAATTATGGGTTATAGCTATGGAGGTTATGGGTATTGATTGAGGGTATTGCTCGTGAGGTCAACCTAACGTTTATCATTTTCTTTGCGTCTACGTACTTTCCTGCAATATTGAATCACAATATTGATACGTTCGTGAATACGAGATAAACCCTGCACTTGTTCAGTGCCGTCATATACATAATTGCTATGAAATACAGTATTGTGAGTTTCATTACTCCCTTTTTTATATATATTTTTGGACTGAGAATACATGCAATGTTTTATAACTGTTTTACGAAATGGACACAAGTACTAAAAACGTATTCTACGTTGAGTTGTACCACTTTGCATATTTTTCCCTAATAGCTTGGTAACTAATATTTACATGTTGTAAGAGCATGTAAGCGCGAATCCTATTGATAGATCTATCGGGTTTGACAACCCCAACCGGGCTAGTCGCTCTAGTATCATAAACGGTTGCATAGTACTTCGTTTTTTTTACTACACTTGGTACAGTGTAGGGAGATTTCACAATAAAGGGAATATGCCACATTAATTGTTAAGTATGGTTACCGAAGCGCTCAACAACTTATAGAATACTTTTATACACTTGCAAGTGTACGAATATTTATGGAAACTGAAATCTTGTGGTCTATTACTATTACGAAAATGATTGATTATGATAAACTAATGAACTCACCAACCTTTCGGTCAACACTTTAAAGCATGTTTATTCTCAGGTATTAAAGAAATCTTCCGCTGTGCATTAGCTCATTTTAAGGATATTACCTGGAGTCATTCATGACATACTTTGAAAGACGTTGCATTCGAGTCGTTGAGTTCATCAAGATTAATATTAAGTCAATTATAGTTGGATGTAATATGAAATGGTATGCATGCCGTCAATTTTTGATGTAAAGAAAGTTTCTCTTTTAAAAACGAATGCAATGTTTGTAAAACTTGTCATATAGAGGTCAAATACCTCGCAATGTAATCAACTATTGTGAATCGTTTATAATGTATATGAACGGGTCCTTTCAGTTGAAAACATAAAAAATTTCGATTTCAATATCACAACACCTTCCTTGTCCACTCCCCCTGGGACTAATCTCCACAGTATAAAAACAAAACCCACATTGTTCCTTTAAGCTCTAAACAATTTATTCTCTAATTTAACGAAAAACATAGGGTCCTTTCACAGTAAACCTTTTCGAGAACTGAGTTGTTTGGCTTAATACATAAACAGAAATGCACATGCAACTAATCTTATGAATGCAAACAATCTCAGATATGCATGCACATGCAAATACACAAAGCAAAATACTGTACAAGATCCAGTGTGTCATGATTATCAACATTATAACAGCAACAGTTAATCTTTTTAGATCTACAATAAATCAACTTCTAACATCAGTTTCATTAAACAATAGCATAAGAAGAATATATGATGTTATCAGCATAGGAACAGATAAAACTGCATATGATGAATCACACCACAAGGAGAATAACACATCTTTTGTGAGTTGACATATTAAATTGATTAAATCTTTTAATTTGGGGATCAGAACTGAACAATATTGACATGTTTTTCCACAATTCATTCATTAACTTATTTGATAAAGCATATACAGAACAACATTCAAATATATCGGTGAACGTTTACCAACTTTCACCCTAGATTTCGATGACCACGTTATATTAATTACATTAACATTTTTCAATGTTTGAATTAGATCACGAAGTCAGTCCTCATTTGAGATCGCACGATGTTTCAGGTAGAACAATTGAGCACAACATGTTGACGCTGTCCTCTTATCACATCAATGTACTTTCAATTTGATTGAACTTCTCCATCTCACGATGTTTCTAGCAACCCTGTCAGCCATGAGCTTCTACCTTAAACTTACACCTTTCGTTTCAGATAACCTTGTGAATCTCAAATTTATTGCATACTTTGTTAAAGACGCATACCGGCCGCTATAAACCCGATACTTAAACGGAAATCGTATGATGTTGGATGGATGGAAGTGATATATATATATATATATATATATATATATATATATATATATATATATATATATATATATATATATATATATATATATATATATATATATATATATTTGAGTGATGGAATGCTAAGATATCCTCCAGAAGATATTCCCTCTATCCAGGTCAGTAGGTAAAATCCCATACCACAGACAAATGATGAAAAGTCCACCAAATGTGATGTGAACTGATTGATTTAAGTTCTCTATATCTGATGATCTGATAAATTAAATTTCTCCCACTCAGATGTAGATATCTAAATCTTCGAAATAAATCTCCGATGAAATTATCTGAATCTGTGTTCAATTCTTGATCCATGATTCTCTTGCAGTAATGTGATGCATCATGTTTTTTTTTTTTGGATTTTCTGATGTTGCCTTTTTCCATGCTATTTAACACAACATAAATAAAACAAACAAAATAAATAAACAAATACAACTATACATGATGATTCACCACTGTCTTTGACTTTTGTTGTAACTGCACGGAAAACCAATCTTCTGATGTTGAAATCTATAACCCGATGACGTTGCATTGTACAATTCATTCTGTGTCTGTGATACAAGACTGCACTTCTCAACCCTTTTAGAGAAAACACCTCCCTTTGAACACCCGATATGTATGTTGTTGAATTTCGGTCCAAGTAATAAAGGTAAATAGAAACAAGTATGCATCCTAGACAAAAGTATGCTCACCTTGGGGACTCACAAAATTATCCTTTTGCTACCGAGTATAAATCGTAGTAGGGGAGACCTCAACCGTCTGTTGAGTTTCTGAACAACCATTTCTCAGTACATATTCTGTGATAAGTAGGTGACTACCCTCAACCGCTGTAAATCTTTCCATGATTTCCTCATCATGATATTTACGTTTTGTTAATGTGATCATCTCTATCTAGAGTTAGGCCAATAAATTCCACTAACACATTATCAATCATCCTTATTACTTGTTTTTCACAACTTATATGTCAGTTCAGTGTTACAATCACTTCCCCATAACATAAAATAAGCAACTCATTTTTAGGTTTTTCAATTTTTATAGATTTTCCATTTTTCAATTTTTTTATTTGCTTTTCTGATTTTTCTGATTTTTATGGCTTTTTTGTAACATCCCGCATTTTTCCGTTAAATTATTTTAACGCCCGTCTTTTTCTTTTTAAATAATACCCTTCATATCTAGATTCGTATCCTTTGTTAAGTAACATTTTAAATATTCTCGTTATCGGATTTTTAATATCTCCCGTACTTCCGTGTAATTTAAAATAATTCGTTTGGTCAATTCACGCACCCGCAACCGAACGCGAGGGACTAGTTTCGCCATTGGAGCAAAGATGTGACTAGCTTGACTAGTCAACACCCACCTCCCCATTTTCCTTTTCATTTTCATTTCCATTTTCTTTCTATACTTTCCAATTTTCTCTCAAACACCACTACAAAGAATCATCATCTAAATTCGGATTTGGAAGCTTCAACCAAAACAAAATACATATTTGGAATCCTCTCTTCATCCTCTTCAATTTGATACAAACTTCATCTCATTTGGGTAACTTTCTAAAATCACTAATTTTATGTGTTCTTGAGATTTTTGAGTTATAAAGTTGTTAATTAGTGTCTATGGCTCATTGTGATGTCGTGTATGTAATTTGTATGCTCGATTCGTTGTTTTTGGTGTAACTAGTTCAATATGAAAATTACTTGCTAAATCCTTGATTTTGGATGATCAAATGTTGTTAGATTGTTAAAGTGCATGTTTTAAAAAGTGTTACTAGTATCATTAGCTTCGTTTTGATGTATAGGTTGATTAAGGAAACTCCAAGAACATGATTAATGATTTTGTGAACTTGGATTAGGGTTTGATGAGCTTTACATGAACTTTTAATGCGTCAAATGCTATGAGATATTGTTGTTAAGTGTTTTGTTGCAATGTGTGTTTGATTACCTTCGAAACGGCATAACATACATGTAAATTGGTTGCCCGAATCATAAAATGCGTTTTTGGAACTTGAACTTTGATTATGAATGTTTAATTGTGGTTTTTGGTTGTTATAAGTGGAAGTTTGATTGATGATATGTGTTTAGTTGCATTCCTCGTCAAAATACCTTTCCAACGATGTATGATAGGCGTTATAAGTGTTTGCGGGTCAACAGTTGTGTTAGAATTGGTTTTGGCTCGTGCATAGTTTGAAAGACAGAAAAATAGCTGAACTACAGGTCGCGCGGCGCGCACCCTACCCCGCGCGGCGCGCCATATGGCCTGGACAGATTCTGACCTCCATGTCCCTTTTAACGTGAAATGTTTGACTAGCTACCGACCTCCGATTCACATGAAACTTGTTTTAATATACTTGTATATGAATAATTAGCATGGAAAATTTGTCCGGGACCCGACCCGAACATGTTGACTTTTTCGTTGACTTTGACCCGACCAAGTTTGACTTTTTGTCAAACTTAACCAATTAATTATGCAATCTTCCTAACATGCTTTTATACTTGTATCTTGCATGAAACTTGACAATTTGCTTCACATGCTATATTAATCGAGTCGTATTGAGCCATAGGACTAATTGAACATCTTTGACCCTTCGTGACTATCGTTATTGATATAACCTATATGTTTAGGTCAAGACTAGCTTTGTCTTTGCACGCGTGTACTTGTCGAAGTACTTTATTAACTCTTGCACTCAAGGTGAGATCATAGTCCCACTTTTTACTCTTTTGAACTTACTTTTGGGATGAGAAAACATAAACGATTCTTTTGAACTAAGTGAACACAAGAACTGGAAAACAAACATTCTACATACGAGTTTAGAACAAAAATCCTAAATCCGATTATCATTAGTTACATCAGATGGTGTAAGCGAGAACTTATGTTATATGGCCATATGGGTTTGACAACCCTCATCTTTGACGGTTCGCTACCGTCTACGGATGAAATATATTTTCGGGAAACAGTGTTGTTCTAGCACTAATTGATGGGGTATTCAACGGACGGAATGTTAAGTTTTGATAATTGGGTGCTCGTGAATATTAACTTTTAGAATGTGTTACTATAATTTCAACTTTGCAAACCTTGTGGTTCGACTTACCTACTTTTACTCACTTACTTACTTAAACCTATGATTTCACCAACGTTTTCGTTGACAGATTTCTATGTTTTTCTCAGGTCTTGCACGATATGTGATACATGCTTCCGCTCACTATTTGATACTTGCATTGGATGTCGAGTATACATGCATTACTTGGAGCGTCTTTTGACTTTACTTTAAACCGTGTCGCCTAGATTTCAAATGTACTTATAACCTTGTAACTTAACTTTTGGTTGAACAATTCTTGTAAACTTTGAAAACAATCTTTATTTTGAAATGAGGGTGACATATTTTGGTCAAACATTGTCATAAAGACTTATGACCAGGTAATGGGACCCACGTAGTCGACGCCGTCACTTGACGATTTGTCGGGGTCGCTACAAGTGGTATCAGAGCCTTGGTTGTAGGGATTTAGAGTTCATTTGTGTCCACCCCGAGTCATAGGGTACATAGGTGAATCTAGACTACAACCGGCATATAGACTGAAGTAGGAATTACTTGACTATTTGTGCATTTATACTCGAACTCTTCTATCATATCTAACTCGTATTCGATCTTGATCTTACGTTGATAAATTTTGTTGACGCGCCACCTTGACTTTATAAAGTAATGTTAAATGCACATGTAAATCAGGGTAATATAATTTCCGGGATTATATTACGGTGATTCACATGGACGTTCCGACATTATGACGTAAAGAATTTAAGGCGAGTCAAGGAAAAATTTCCTCTCTATCCTTATTCCATACTCCGGTTAGTATTGTTGAAAATACTAACCAACGATATTCTTGTGTCATGAAGGAACAATGGCTCACCAAGGTCAACACAATACTCCTCTCGAAACTCTAGAACAAGCTCTTCAACGAATGATAACCACCGCCGTGGGTACGGCCGTGGCCGATCACTTTTCCAACAACACCAATCGTGGAGCCGGTAATTCAAGCGAAGGTTGCTCCTACAAGAACTTCATGAAGTACAATCCTCCCACTTTCGATGGAACCGGGGGACCGGTTACTCTCACCCGATGGTTTGAACAAACAGAATCTGTTTTTTAGCATAAGCGGTTGTCAGGACCAAGATAAGGTCAAGTTTTCCACCCTCACTCTTACCGGTATCGCTCTCTCATGGTGGAACACGTATGTACAATTGGTGGGAAGCGATGAAGCCCACACACTCTCTTGGACCGAATTAAGAGAAAGAATGATCACCGAATACTTCCCGCGCGACGAGACTCGAAGGCTCGAACAGGGTCTAAGGAATTTAAAAATGGCCGGAAATGACCTCGAAGCTTATAATCAACGGTTTACCGAACTAGTCTCGATGTGTCCAAATCTCATGACTCCCGAATCCCTAAGAGTCGAACTTTACATGGATGGCCTCCCTAAGAGCATTCAACACAAGGTAATGACATCTCAACCCACTAACCTACAAGAGGCTTTAACAATGGCCCGACAAGCCTTAGAAACGGTGAATGAAATGGAAGCACCGGCACCAATGGTCGAGAACCACCCGAGTAACAACAAAAGAACATGGGAAGCCTCTCAATCAAGCAACCACAACAATAACAACAACCCCGCCAAGAAGCCTTTTACCTCCAACGACAAGAAAGGCTATGCCGGAAAACTACCTTTTTGTAACGAATGCCACAAGCATCACTTTGAAGGATGTGGCAGGTTTCGCCACCGGTGCCAAGGACCCGTCGCTCGAAAGATGCCCAACGCACACAGAACGGGTGCTTGCTTCGAATGTGGCCAAACGGGTCATTTTAGGAATGAATGCCCAAATAAGAAAATCAACCCCAACGCACGCCATTGAACTTTCAACATCGACACCTAGGATGCCCGAGACGATGATGGACTAGTCACGGGTACGTTTCTTCACAACAAACCGTATACTTCATACTTGTTCGATTCGATTACCGCTAGACGTTTTACAACCAAGACTTTGACTTGTACTCATTACCTTCCATCTTTTCCCCTAGATACTATTTAGGCGATTTAAGCGACCAACGGAAAAATATTGTGTGCCTATAAATATTATCGGAGGATATACGTTAAGAAATTGAACTCGACACCAATAGAACTAAGGAACTCAAAACCTATTCATTAAGGAGAAATTGTTGCCCTACATTTATGTATAGATTATTGTGAACTAAGAAATTTTCGGTTGGAAACCGATACCCTCTCCCTCGCATCCATGACCTCATGATTATTTGCACGAATCCCGTATGTTCCAAATCGACCTCCGTTCCGGTTATCATCAATTGGGGGTTAAGTGAGACGATGTCTCCTAAGCCATTTCCGAACTCGCAACGTTAGTTATAAATCTCTCTTAGTACCGTTTGATTTATTTAGGACTCCGTCCGTATTCATGAACCTCCTAAACCACGTATGCAACTTATCTAGACAAATCTGTTATCGTATTTATAGATGACATCTTAACTTATTTAAGTAAAGAAGGAAAACGAACAACGTCACCATCTTACGCTCGAACTTTTGAGAAAAGAGCAACTTTATACCAAATTCTCCGAGTGAGAATTTCTGTTGAACGAAGTCCAATTTTCTAGACCATGATGTTAATGGTCAAGGCATTACAATCAATCTCGAAATCAAGCCACATGTAATCAGGAAACTCTCCCAACTCAGACTTGTATTCGTAAAATCTTAGATCTCACCGGTTGTTACCGAAGATTCATTTCTGACTTTTCTCGTGTCACACGACTTTTAAACTCGTTAACTCACTAAGGAAAACTCTAAACCTCTCCGTGTTCGAACCTTGAGCGTGATTCTTCACACCAACATTTCTAGTTAAAATCGTATAGCAACAGATGGAACTCAAACATGGAAATATTTCTACTTGAACGCCGAAAGGCATACTCTCTCGACTCAAAAATCAACATAACTAAAATTCGTTATTTTACACGAAGAATTCGAATACTAAATTGTGGATCCGATCAATCTTCTCGTCATCACGTACCACACTACATACCTCTGTTATTTCACCGTCACCGTCTGATATTACTGGAATTTAAGATAGCACACAATCCAACGATACTTCACTCTTCTTTGACTTAACGCCCTTGTGTTTCTGATAATCGGTCAACTATTATTCAACCCCGAACTATACAACTACGTGTACTACCTCGTTTCTCTTTCAGACTTCAACTTTTGACAACTAGAGGCACGTTATGGCAACCTCGAGATGTAAACTCATCCTATTCTAAGTCCTCATTTCACTACTATCTTTACCGTTCGCATTTCCGTTTAAAGAAACTCCTTGTAACATTTCTCCATGGATAGAGAAACTCCTCATATTACATAAGTATTCGCCACGAGGGTGAATAGTCCTAACGAACATTTTTCGAACCCTAACTAACTTGTTCAAACGTATCTTAAGAGATTCTATTCCAACACGGTGTATCTTTGTCAATTATTCCGTATTGAAATACTCGTTTCACTTCTAGTTTTACAAGGAACCTTGGGAACCCGCTTAGATATGAGTACCGCGTACCACCCACAAACTGACGAACCGAGCAAACGAACGATTTACGTCTTGGAAAGACATGTCACAAACTCGTATTGTCACCTTTAGTAGATCACTCTTACAACAGTAGTTACCACTCGTGTGTTCACGCGCACTTTCCGAAACCCTATATGACCGCTAATGTCATACCCCTGTTCATTTAACCAAAGCATCAACCACCGAAATCTGAACTCCATCAAGAAACAACAATTGAAATCATTCAAATCCGAGGAGGGCTCGAGACGATCCGTAGTCGCCAAAAGAGTTATACCAAACTTAGATGAAAACCTCACAAATCCCAGTGTGTAACCGCGTAATATTGAGAAACCGCACCTTGGAAAGGTGTAATCCATTTTGGGAAATCGAGAAAGGCTATAGCCGCAATATTGAACCTTTTGAAACCTTGGGGCGTATTGGAACCGCTTCCTACCGTTTAGAACTTCCGACTCAATTAAGTTTCCGTTTACCTTACATTTCGTGTAACAAACATAGAAACGTGTCCTGCAGAACAGGAACGTGCAATTCTTCTAAATGCACCAACTATTGAAGACAAACTTCTCTTCATAGGAAAACCAGTTGAAACCGGGGATCGTAAAAATCCAAATTCATGAGAACACTCAAGGACGTACCTTCACTTATTCATAGCATTGACATCTCCGGTCTCGAGTGAGAGGCATCGATTATTATTTTCCAACTAAATTTCGGGACGAAATTTCTTTTGAGGTGTGGATAATGTAACATCCCGCATTTTTCCGTTAAATTATTTTAACGCCCGTCTTTTTCTTTTTAAATAATACCCTTCATATCTAGATTCGTATCCTTTGTTAAGTAACATTTTAAATATTCTCGTTATCGGATTTTTAATATCTCCCGTACTTCCGTGTAATTTAAAATAATTCGTTTGGTCAATTCACGCACCCGCAACCGAACGCGAGGGACTAGTTTCGCCATTGGAGCAAAGATGTGACTAGCTTGACTAGTCAACACCCACCTCCCCATTTTCCTTTTCATTTTCATTTCCATTTTCTTTCTATACTTTCCAATTTTCTCTCAAACACCACTACAAAGAATCATCATCTAAATTCGGATTTGGAAGCTTCAACCAAAACAAAATACATATTTGGAATCCTCTCTTCATCCTCTTCAATTTGATACCAACTTCATCTCATTTGGGTAACTTTCTAAAATCACTAATTTTATGTGTTCTTGAGATTTTTAAGTTATAAAGTTGTTAATTAGTGTCTATGGCTCATTGTGATGTCGTGTATGTAATTTGTATGCTCGATTCGTTGTTTTTGGTGTAACTAGTTCAATATGAAAATTACTTGCTAAATCCTTGATTTTGGATGATCAAATGTTGTTAGATTGTTAAAGTGCATGTTTTAAAAAGTGTTACTAGTATCATTAGCTTCGTTTTGATGTATAGGTTGATTAAGGAAACTCCAAGAACATGATTAATGATTTTGTGAACTTGGATTAGGGTTTGATGAGCTTTACATGAACTTTTAATGCGTCAAATGCTATGAGATATTGTTGTTAAGTGTTTTGTTGCAATGTGTGTTTGATTACCTTCGAAACGGCATAACATACATGTAAATTGGTTGCCCGAATCATAAAATGCGTTTTTGGAACTTGAACTTTGATTATGAATGTTTAATTGTGGTTTTTGGTTGTTATAAGTGGAAGTTTGATTGATGATATGTGTTTAGTTGCATTCCTCGTCAAAATACCTTTCCAACGATGTATGATAGGCGTTATAAGTGTTTGCGGGTCAAGAGTTGTGTTAGAATTGGTTTTGGCTCGTGCATAGTTTGAAAGACAGAAAAATAGCTGAACTACAGGTCGCGCGGCGCGCACCCTACCCCGCGCGGCGCGCCAAATGGCCTGGACAGATTCTGACCTCCATGTCCCTTTTAACGTGAAATGTTTGACTAGCTACCGACCTCCGATTCACATGAAACTTGTTTTATTATACTTGTATATGAATAATTAGCATGGAAAATTTGTCCTGGACCCGACCCGAACATGTTGACTTTTTCGTTGACTTTGACCCGACCAAGTTTGACTTTTTGTCAAACTTAACCAATTAATTATGCAATCTTCCTAACATGCTTTTATACTTGTATCTTGCATGAAACTTGACAATTTGCTTCACATGCTATATTAATCGAGTCGTATTGAGCCATAGGACTAATTGAACATCTTTGACCCTTCGTGACTATCGTTATTGATATAACCTATATGTTTAGGTCAAGACTAGCTTTGTCTTTGTACGCGTGTACTTGTCGAAGTACTTTATTAACTCTTGCACTCAAGGTGAGATCATAGTCCCACTTTTTACTCTTTTGAACTTACTTTTGGGATGAGAAAACATAAACGATTCTTTTGAACTAAGTGAACACAAGAACGGGAAAACAAACATTCTACATACGAGTTTAGAACAAAAATCCTCAATCCGATTATCATTAGTTACATCAGATGGTGTAAGCGAGAACTTATGTTATATGGCCATATGGGTTTGACAACCCTCATCTTTGACGGTTCGCTACCGTCTACGGATGAAATATATTTTCGGGAAACAGTGTTGTTCTAGCACTAATTGATGGGGTATTCAACGGACGGAATGTTAAGTTTTGATAATTGGGTGCTCGTGAATATTAACTTTTAGAATGTGTTACTATTATTTCAACTTTGCAAACCTTGTGGTTCGACTTACCTACTTTTACTCACTTACTTACTTAAACCTATGATTTCACCAACGTTTTCGTTGACAGATTTCTATGTTTTTCTCAGGTCTTGCACGATATGTGATACATGCTTCCGCTCACTATTTGATACTTGCATTGGATGTCGAGTATACATGCATTACTTGGAGCGTCTTTTGACTTTACTTTAAACCGTGTCGCCTAGATTTCAAATGTACTTATAACCTTGTAACTTAACTTTTGGTTGAACAATTCTTGTAAACTTTGAAAACAATCTTTATTTTGAAATGAGGGTGACATATTTTGGTCAAACATTGTCATAAAGACTTATGACCAGGTAATGGGACCCACGTAGTCGACGCCGTCACTTGACGATTTGTCGGGGTCGCTACATTTTTGGTTTTCTCTGTACAAAAGCATAAAACTATCTAAAAACATAAGCAAACATGCAGAAACATCATCAAAAACTAATCTATCATGCAAATGGAAAGTAAACATGCAGATGATCTACAAACTACCATGCAAATCTACACATATTATACAAGCAGTTGCAAAAATTTCACAACTCAGTCTCTTGGTTAGGTTCCTCTGTGTCAGGAACCTCAGTTTCAGGAACCACATCAGTAACCAATTTAATACCTATTTCCTTTAAAAGAAAATCAAAGCGTGGTTTATCAAAAGCTTTTTTGAAGAGATCAGCCCTTTGGGCTGTAGTATCTATCTGCACTACATCTATCAGCTTTTTCTCATAGCAATCTCTAATGAAATGGTATTTAATCCCTATATGTTTCGTTTTAGAATGACTAACGGGATTTTTAGTGACAGCTGTGGCAGCAGTATTATCAACATAAATAGGAGTGTTAGAAATTTGCAAACTGTAGTCATGTAGTTGCTGTTGTATCCAGATGACCTGTGATGCACAGCTGGCCGCAGTAATGTATTCTGCTTCACAAGTGGACTGAGCCACAGCTGTCTGCTTCTTACACTGCCAGGTAACAAGTTTGCTTCCCAGAAACTGACAACCCCCTGATGTTGACTTAAAATCTTTCTTACAACCTCCATAGTCCGAATCACTATACGCTGTGAGATCAAAACCATCCTCACACAGATACCATAACCCTAGGCTCAGTGTATCTTTCAAATACCTCAGAATCTTCTTAACCACCAACATATGATGAACATTAGGATTTGTCTGATAACGAGCACACAGACAAACCGCAAACATGATATCTAGTCGAGAAGCTGTAAGATACATTAGAGAACCTATGATTGCCCTGTATAACGTTTGGTCTACTGAAGTGCCCTCACAATCAGGAGATATCCCATGATTTACAGACAACGGAGTCTTAGCGGATCTTTCTGCTTCCATTTGAAACCTCTTCAGAATATCAGCTACATACTTGGTTTGATGCAAAAAGATGCCTTTATTCGTCTGAGCTACCTGTTGACCTAAGAAAAACTTTATCGTTCCCATTGAACTCATCTTGAACTTCTGCTGCATGACTTTCTCAAACTCGTCAACCATTCCCTGATCTGTTGACCCGAAGATAATATCATCCACATAAACCTGCACTAACATAAGATGTTGTCCCTTTTTCTTGATGAAAAGTTTCTGATCAATGACACCTCTCCTGAAACCATTTTCAATCATGTTGTTGGACAATATTGCATACCATGCTCTAGGAGCTTGGTGAAGACCATAAAGTTCCTTTTCAAGTCGATAAACCTTTTCTGGGAAATGCGGGTCTTCAAAACCAGGAGGTTGTTCAACAAACACTCTTTCATTGATCTCTCCGTACAAAAATGCGCTTTTGACATCCATCTGAAAAACTTTAAAACCCATGAAGGATGCAAAGGCCAAGAAAATCCTAATTGCTTCCAGTCGTGCAACCGAAGCAAAAACCTCATCATAGTCAATTTTAGAGATCTGTTGATATCCCTTTACCACCAGTCTAGCTTTGTTTCTGATAACAATACCCTGTTCATCCTTCTTGTTTTTCAAAACCCATCGAAGACCATAGGGCACACAACCATGCGGTGGATTGACTAGCTTCCAAACCTTTAATTGTTTGAATTGTAACAGCTCCTCTTGCATTGCACTAACCCACTCGTCAAACTTCAATGACTCATAAGCATCGTTAGGTTCAATTTGACACACATAACATGAGTGAGCGTGCACAAATATTCTTCCTGTCTTATTCAACGTTGAATAAAAAGCTGTTACCACATTCGCACTCTCTGTCTGAACATCTTCTGCTACTATTGAACTTACACTAGTCACGGGAACCTCTGATGTAGTCAGAACATCAGATGTAGAGGCTTCATTAGACTTCGCTTGTGGAATATTAATGTGAGGAATGCCTCTTGAATCCACATAATAATCATCAAGTCGTTTAGGTGGCAGAATCACACGATTGGATCTACGTACACCTCCTGCTTCAGTTGGCGGTTCAGTCACTATTATAGTTGGTGGTTGATTATATAGAGGATTAAGAAGTTCCTCAGTCAGTTGCGTTCGACTAACTTCCTCGTCATCTTCAAGCTCACTATCTTCATCTGTATATACTACCCCGTCCTCATTTGAATGAAAATTACCTCTAACACTCTACGAACTTGGTTGCAAGCTAGAAACCGGATTCTGAACCTGCACTGGAGTAGTGATAACATTCTCAGAAGAGTTTTGAGAATCAAACAATATCTGAGTCAGAACTTCTTCATCTGTAGCATCTGGCGGAAGATTGAAGGAATCAAATAACTTATCATATTCAAACTGCCATGCGAACCCTTTACTAACACGAGGTGGAGCATTGCGTTGAATATCAACCTCATAACGTTCTTCCACACACTTGGACTCAGTATTATACACCCGTTTATTCGGATTCCCATATCCCAAGAAGATACCAGAGATCACCTTTGAATTAAATTTTCCTCCAGCGTCTCGTACCAGAATAGTACAAGGTGCACCAAAGGGTTCAAAATGTTTAATGTTCGGCTTTCTCTTGTGTAATAGTTCATAACATGTTTTACCATGTCTCTTCACCATCAGAACTCTGTTCATCACGTAGCATGCAGTACTCACAGCTTCACCCCAGAAAATAATTGGAAGCCATGAATCTGCTAGCATTGTTCTTGCGGTTTCAATTAGAGTCCTATTCTTTCTTTCAGCAACACCGTTTGATTGTGGTGTATAAGCAGGACTGAACAGTTGTTGTATCCCCTTCTCATTACAGAACAGCAGCATCTGATTGTTCTTAAATTCCGTACCATTATCAGTATGAATCTTTCTAACCTTCAACTTATACAAACTTTCGAGTTTCAGTATCAAAACTTTAATATGATCGAAAGTATCTGACTTGTATTTTAACATCACAACCCACGAGAAACGGGAATATTCATCTGTAACTACCAAGCAATAAGACTCTCCGGTGGGAGTTTTACAGTTAACTGGACCAAAGAGATCCATGTGCAGCAATTCCAAAGGAATATTAACGGAATGATGCTTTTTGGCAGTATGTGACTTGTTAGTCTATTTCCCTTGCTTACACGGAAGACAACCTTCAGGAATATGAAAACTTTTAACATTCACACCTTCAACTAATTCATTGTGGACTAGATTATTCATCTTCCTTAGACTCAGATGACCCATACGCTTATGCCAGATAATCGACTCCTGTTCAGTAGCCTTAGAAATAAATGCCTGATGGCCTGTAGCTTCTTTAACATGAGCCTTACGCATATCAAGGATATAGAGATCCTTGCTGAAGGTTTTTCGTATGCCCAAGAGACATATTGAATTAATGTGGCTAATATGTTATGATCCAAGTCGGGTCATACCCAATAACAAGCTTGCCGACACCTTAATCGTATTTAATCTTAATGAATGGATCATTAAATAAATACGCGACACTTGGATTTTAGAAAAATCAGTTTTTTAAAATGTTATCACTTGAGATAAATTATTTGGATAATTTATATATAATTGTTTATAAGTTTAAATGATTATATTGTGTTATATTTTATAAAAGGGTTTATAAAATATAAAAGTAACATAAAAATATATACATGTTTTATATATATATCTAGTTTATATATATGTATAAATACATTGTTATATAATATATATAGTGCAGAATTTGTGACTCCAAGACACACAAGCATGTCTTGTTTATGTTTACTTTTAATAACACACAAGTGCCAAGGTGCATGCTCATGTATTAACCAAGGCCTTAACTCAAGAGTGAGAGGATAACACACATAAAAGTGACTTCAAAATTCTGGTTCTGCAGCCCCCTTTTGCCGAACTGTTTTGGAGAAAAAGGAGGTTCCTTTGCTTGCTATTTGATCACATTCAAGTGTTCTAAATCCTAACTAAATACAAAGGGTGTGTTGGTGATCAAAGCTTGGGGTATACTACACTTGAGGCTTCAAGTTAGAAGCTTTTAAATCATCATTTTCATCACACATTTCAGCTCAAATACTGCTGCTGCTGTTCGGTTTTCTGAAGGGCAGAAAAGTGGGTTTCAAGCTAGGTTTCAAGGTGATAAAGGTTTAACTAACTCAAGGGTGGTTTGGTGTATTGTTCTATCATCTTCATCATCATCTAAGGCCTTCAAAACAGCCCTCAAACTTGGTTTTGAGGAGGTATTGAATCACTTCTTTTCTTGTTAATTGTAAGCATATATTTTCACAACTTGATCCTTGATGGGATTTGGCTTTAAATAGTTTAAAGATTAACAAGTTAAAATTGATAATTACACGCTTCCGTTTATAATGATTCTTAAAAGGTTTTAAGATATATGAACTTGTTAAATTCCAACAATGGTATCTAGAGCCGAAGTTGTTGAAATATGCTTCGAATTGTTGTTTAAAACCCACTATATTTGCAATCTACTAACATGCATGAATGTAGATTGCAAAAACAAATGGGTTTGGGTGGGTATTAGGAAATGGCCGAATTTAAGAGGGCTTCAAAAGTGGGTTTTGGACTCTCTAATTTGGTCATACTTGGTTGCATGTTGAAGTTCACAATCTATGCCTTAACCTTGTGTTTGGTTGAATGTTTGAATGAATTGTATGATTCATATGGTTTGTAATATTATTCATTCATATGGCTTGTAATATTATTCATTTGGCATGTAATAATTCATTCATATGGCTATGTAATTTATTTTATATTTGGTATGTAAAATAGATTAGGTTGTATTTTCATTTTCTAGATAAAATGTATTAGGATACATATTTTGTAAAAATGAAGATACAAGATGATGAAGACTTGAAGAACACAAGGAGCATATGGATGCAAGGTTAAGTGGGAGATTGTAATCTCCTACTTTGTATTATTACCCCTTAACCCGGTGACATTTGTTTTCGGCTAAACAAATGTCCACCAAAATGGCTAGATTGTGAACATACTTATTTTGCATGTGTGGTTGTTTGTATGTTTATGGATTGTATGTTTAATTGCAACAAATTTATCACACAAGTTAACAACAAACAAAACGACAATTTAATTGGTTAAATTAGACGCATTAACGACATACAAAATGGCAATTTAAATGGTTAAATTGAAAAGGCAACTAAAGACCTTAATAAATGGTTATTAAGAACAAGAAAAGGATAACAAATATAAATTGGTTTATATTAAGTAATTGGCTCAATTACAGGATATGAAATTGGTTTTTCATAAGTACCATACACTAAATGCATGTTGGTGTATGGCATAAAAGTTTTCTCAAACTAGAATTAATGAAAACTTAAAATCCCTTTAACTAAAACAAGGTAAACAAGTTAAACGCCATCCTTTGTGGAAACACTTAGACATATTAGGAATCTCTTGATGGGATAAAGGTCACCTAACCGTCATGAGTGAACTAATATGAATAAGGTACACTTCGCATACATGTGGGATAAAGGTCACCTAACCACTTGTATGTTAAGTCTACATGTTTACACAAGTAGGACGACTTGATTTGGAAATCATGAACTTAGGGTCACCGAAGCATGATGAACAAATAGGCGTTGATGGGATAATATGTCATGCAAAAGGATTGCATGATCCCATAACTTAGAAGTTGCAAAAGGATTGCAATTGTCATATAATGACTACCTAGCTAAACCAAATGACGGGATAAAGGTCACCTAACCGAAATTTGGTTTACCGTTAGATTCTAAAATTTAATAAATATCAATTGGATTTAAAGGGTATTGATTATTAAATTAAAATTGATACTTAAACAACTTTGTTAAATTTTGTAGATGGCCGCCAATAACAACAACATACAAAACGCACCTATTAACTTGAACAACCTATCGTTAAGGTCTCTCCTCGAGAAAGACAAACTCAACCATACGAACTTTATGGATTGGTTCCGCAATCTTAGGATTGTCCTCAAACTTGAGGATAAAGCATATGTGTTGGAAGACCCCATTCCCGATCAACCCGACGAGGATGATACGGAAGGCATGGATTATTGGGATAAGTATTGCGCCGATTCGGTGCAAGTCGCTTGCCTAATGCTTGGGACTATGATACCCGAACTCCAAAAGGATTTCGAGCATCATACTGCATACGACATGATCACGCAATTGAAGGAGATGTTCCTTCAACAAGCACGTGTCGAGCGCTTCGAGACCATTCGAGCGCTTCATGCATGTCGTATGGACGACTCCCAATCCGTTTCATCTTATGTCCTTAAGATGAAAAGCCTCATTGATCGCGCAAACCGTCTTAATCTCAACATATCTAATGAGCTAGCCACGGATCTTATCCTAAACTCCTTGTCAAAAAGGTTTGACCAATTTGTAATTAATTACAATATGAATGGGATGGATAAGACCATTGGCGAACTTCATGGCATGCTTAGGACGGCAGAAACTAGCATGGGTAAGAGGGCTTCACCCGTGCTAATGATCAATGATGGTGGGTCCAAAGGTAATAACACCTCTAAGCCAAAGGCAGCTAAGAAGAAAGGACCCGCCCATCAAGGCAAGGGAAAGGGGAGGATGGTTACCCCAACCAAAAACAAGAACAAGAAGCAAAAGGTTGCCGGACAAGCAAACCCCAAGGAAGACCCGTGCTTCGGTTGCGGTGAAATGGGTCACTGGAAACGGAACTGCCCGGTCTACCTTAAGGAGTTGAAGGAAAAGAGGGATGCGGGGCAAACCTCAGGTAATATATATATGGTATATATAGAGCTTAGTATTACTTCTTCTAATACATGGGTATTAGACACTGGATGTGGAACTCACATTTGCAATTCTTTGCAGGGGTTCAAAAGAAGTAGCAAGCAAATGGGAACATCAAGTCTCTTTATGGGTAATCGAGCCAAAGTGCAAGTGAAGGCTCAAGGAGACTTTGTATTAAAGCTTTCAAGTGGTTTGGAACTTATTTTGAACAATGTTTTGTATGCACCGGATTTATGTCGAAACATTATTTCAGTTTCCCGTTTAAAACAATGTGGTTTTTATCTTAATTTTGTTAATGATGATATCCACGTTTATTTAGATAATGTATTCTATTTTAAGGCTTCGCCTTCAAATGGAATTTATGAATTGGTTCATGATGACACATCATCTAGTAGCTCAATATACCATACTAGCACCAAGAAACTCAAAAGGGATTTGAGTGATTCCTACTTATGGCATTGTCGCCTTGGTCACATAAACAAGAACTGAATGCGTACACTTCAAATGAATGGACTTTTGAAATCAAAAGAGATGGACTCGTTTGATGTGTGCGAATCTTGTTTACAAGGCAAAATGACTAAAGCACCTTTCAAAGGGACCTATGAAAGGGCTAAGGACTTATTGGGATTAATACATTCGGATGTATGTGGAACCTTTAAGCCCATAGCTAGGAATGGTGAAAGATACTTCGTTACTTTCATTGATGACTTCAGTCGTTTTGGATATGTCTACTTGTTAAGACATAAGGACGAAACTTTTGAAGCATTCAAAGAATATCAAAGCGAAGTACAAAATCAACTCAATAAGACAATCAAGGTACTTCGTACCGATAGAGGAGGTGAATACCTAAGCGATGCTTTCCAAGATCATCTTAGAAGTTGTGGGATTATCTCGCAACTTACTCCACCCGGGACACCACAACTTAATGGTGTGTCCGAAAGGAGGAACCGAACCCTAATGGATATGGTTCGATCTATGATGGCTAGAAGCTCGTTACCTCTATCATTCTGGGGTTATTGTCTATGCTCCGCGGCTCGTATTTTAAATATGGCCCCAACCAAGAAAGTGGAACGAACACCTCATGAGATGTGGTTTGGAAAACCTCCATCTCTATCATACTTAAAGGTTTGGGCATGTGAAGCTTATCCTAAGCGTTACGTCCCTAATAAGTTGAATGCTCGATCCACAAAGTGTATCTTCATAGGATATCCCAAGGATGATATGGGATACTATTTCTATGATCCAACCGAGCAAAATGTATTTGTTGCTCGAAAGGCTGAATTCCTTGAAACTAAGTTCCTAATGGAAGGAAATAGTGAAAGGAAGATAGATCTTGAAGAGGTTCAAGATCAAGTAGATGATACACAATTGGTTGACACTAGCACTCAACATGAAAATGTTGAGAATGATCAAATGGATGATCAAAATACACGAGACGTTCTCAGATCTGGTAGGATTAGTAATCCTCCTGAGAGATATGGGTTTCTCATGGATGGTTGCTATGTGGTTGATTTGGATGAACCAACAAACTACCAAGATGCTTTATCAAGGACTGATAAAGATAAATGGCAAGAAGCCATGAACGCTGAGATGCAATCCATGTATGACAACCAAGTTTGGGAACTTGTTGCACAACCTGCTGGCTCGAGGCTAGTTGATTGTAAATGGCTTTTCAAAATGAAAACCGACATACATGGGAACTTGGATACATATAAAGCTAGACTTGTAGCAAAAGGTTTCACTCAAACTCAAGGGGTTGACTATGATGAAACTTTTTCGCCTGTGGCAATGCTAAAGTCTATTAGGATATTACTTGCCATTGCTGCTCATTATGATTATGAAATATGGCAAATGGATGTCAAGACCGCCTTCCTAAATGGACATCTTGAGGAAGATGTCTATATGGTTCAGCCTGAAGGTTTTGTTGATCCGAAATGTCCTAAAAAGGTATGCAAGTTAAAGAAGTCAATCTACGGATTGAAACAAGCATCTAGAATGTGGAATCATCGTTTTAATGAGGAGGCCAAGAAGTTTGGCTTCATTAAAAATGGTGATGAAGCTTGTGTATACAAGAAAGCTAGTGGGAGCACTATCATGTTCCTTGTACTATATGTGGATGATATATTGTTATTTGGAGATGATATTCCGGCAATGCAAGGAGTTAAAACTTGGCTAAGTCAATGTTTCTCCATTAAGGATCTTGGAGAAGCACAATACGTTTTGGGGATTGGGATCTACAGGAATAGATCCAAGAAACAGATAGGTTTGAATCAAAGTGCATACATTGAAAAAATCTTGAAAAGGTTCAAGATGGAGAACTCTAAGAAAGGTTTGGTACCTATTCAAAGAGGAACGCTCCTTAGTTCATCTAGTGCCCCACCACGAAAGATGAACAGGAGAGGATGAAGAAAATCCCATATGCGTCTGCCATTGGGTCTATCATGTATGCAATGATATGCACTAGACCGGATGTGTCATGCGCTCTTAGCCTGACAAGTAGATACCAGAATAACCCAGGAAGTAGTCATTGGATTGCTGTCAAAAGTATATTGAAATACCTTAGGAGGACCAAGGATATGTTTCTGATATATGGGTCTGGTGAGGAAGAACTCGCTGTAAAAGGTTACGTGGATGCGAGCTTCCAAACTGATCGAGATGATTCTCGATCACAATCCGGCTATGTCTTCACATTAAATGGAGGTGCGGTCTCTTGGAAGAGTTTAAAACAGGATGTTGTTGCTCTATCCACTACAGAGTCGGAGTACATCGCCGCATCATTGGCAGCTCAGGAAGCTGCATGGATGAAGAAATTCATCGACGACTTAGGAGTAGTCCCTTCCATTCAGGACCCTCTTGAGATCTTTTGTGACAACGAGGGTGCGATTGCTCAAATCAAGGAACCTCGTGCTCATCAAAAGACCCGTCACATTGAGCGGAGATTCAACTACATAAGGGATGAAGTTGAAAAGGGAAAGATATGTATTCGCAAAGTTCACACAGATCTTAATATGGTGGATCCTCTCACGAAGCTCTTACATGGATCAAAACATATAGGACATGTTTGTGCATTAGGGCTTCGATATTCTAGTGATTGGTCATGATCTATTTTAAGTATTGTAACGGAACGAAATTGTTCAAACTCATTAATATAATTATGGTATTAATTTATTTTGAGTTATGTTCCTATTTTGCATATTTTATCCATGAATAAGTAATTATTCTAAATTCCGTAGTCGATCACATTTGTGGCAG
This sequence comes from Rutidosis leptorrhynchoides, assembly GCF_046630445.1. NCBI lineage: Eukaryota > Viridiplantae > Streptophyta > Magnoliopsida > Asterales > Asteraceae > Rutidosis > Rutidosis leptorrhynchoides. The sequence continues at coordinate 400,842,591 of NC_092343.1, forward strand.
CAAATGTGAGGTTTAGACTATTATGAACTTGGATTGGTATACATTCACGGGATGAATGTTGGGCAAGGTTGCAACCAAGGTTCATAGATATTTGTTGGATACAAATATTGGAAGACCCGCTCTCAAGATTTACTAAATGGAGCCTTTGTGGTTGATCACATGTAATCTTGAGTAAAGGCGAATATCATTGTATCCTCTGACCTGAGATACGTATTGGGTTCGGATATTTACCAGGTATTGTGCCTTGATTCTTTCCTTCGCTATTCTGAAATATGGTAGTTCATAAGGAAGAGCTCAGGTATAATGCATGGTATGTATTTAGGACATATGTAGTCAAGATGGAATTTTTCCCTCTTATTCGTTGAGAGTCAGATGTTTAAGGCCTGATAAAGTTAAATCTATAAGAGAGTGATCACTCTGTGTCTCTTGGATTTAACATGACATCTAGGACGAAAGGATACTATGAAATATTTACCTATTCATATTCGAGATGGGAACTCGAAAGGGATGATGTTATTGAATGGCACAAAGTCATAACATATTGGGGGTGATGGACGGTCGTTAGGTGGTATCCATCACTTGCATTAATTCATATGTTTCTCGTGCAAGTGGGAGATTGAAGGTTTTTCGTATGCCCAAGAGACATATTGAATTAATGTGGCTAATATGTTATGATCCAAGTCGGGTCATACCCAATAACAAGCTTGCCGACACCTTAATCGTATTTAATCTTAATGAATGGATCATTAAATAAATACGCGACATTTGGATTTTAGAAAAATCAGTTTTTCAAAATGTTATTGATGTCGTACGAGTTGTATATAAAATAGTTTATATTTTACTAGGAAAAACTATTAAATACGATACAATTTTACACAAGATATTTATTTATTTATAGAATGGATATACTTAAACCTTGCTACAACACTTATAGGCAGTGTACCTAATCGTACAGTAGTGTAGTTTTTAGTAAGTCCGGTTCGTTCCACAGGGAAATCTTTAAACAAAGCTCAACGCTATATTAGTTTACTTTTATTAAAAATACAAATATATATATAAGTAATATTATTATTATAAAGGGGGGTTTTTACCGTTTAATGACCGGTTTGTCGATTTTAAGACTTTAGTCGCAGTTAAAACCTAATGTAAAATATAAAATAAATACAAGACTTAAATTAAAGCGTAAAGTAAATAACGATAATGAAATTGCGAATAATAAAAGTGCGATAAAATAAACTTGCGATAATTAGAAGTGCAATTAAATATAAAATAAAGGAAATTAAATATGAAAGAAAAGAATTATGCTTATTTAAACTTCCGTAATCATGATGTTTGACGTGTTGATTTTAGTTTTATGCCCATGGGTTAATTGTCCTTTGTCCTGGATTATTTAATATGTCCGTCTGGTTTTTGTCCATAACAGTCCATCAGTCATAAATATAAAGTGCGAGTGTCCTCATCAAATTATTCTTATACCCGAAGTTAAATATTCCAACTAATTGGGGATTCGAATTGTAACAAGGTTTTAATACTTTGTTTAATGAATACACCAGGTTATCGACTGCGTGTAAACCAAGGTTTTACTACTTTGTTAACAATTACACCAATTACCCTTGAATGTAATTTCACCCCTGTTTTAATTATTCTAGTGGCTATTAATCCATTCCCGTGTCCGGTTAAATGAACGATTATTCGTACATATAAATACCCCGCCCATCGTGTCCGATTGAGTGTATATGGTAATTTATAGGGACGCTCAATTGTAAATCTTTATATTAACATTAACAAACTTTCATTTAGTTAAACAAATATAAAGCCCATTAATAGCCCATAGTCTAATTTCCACAAGTGTCGTTCTTTTGTCCAAACCCCAATTATGGTACAAAGCCCAATTACCCAATTTTAGTAATTAGCCCAACATCATGATTACTTCGTTTTAAATAAGCATAATAATAACTTAGCTACGAGACATTAATATAAAAAGGTTGAACATAACTTACAATGATTAAAAATAGCGTAGCGTTACACGGACAGAATTTCGACTTACACCCTTACAACATTTGCTAACATACCCTTATTATTAGAATTATAATTAAAATTAAAATATAAATTATATATATATATATATATATATATATATATATATATATATATATATATATATATATATATATATATATATATATATATAAATTTTACGTATGATAAGAGAAGAAAAAGATGATGAATTTTTGATCAGAATTCGGTTTGCTTTATAGGCAGAGTTGAAATTTGGGGCTCCGCGACTCGCGGCAAAAGCCTCTTCAAACTCCGCGAGTCGCGGAGGTTACTTTTACAGCTCAGTCCTTGGAGTTTTCTCTGCCGACGATTTTTTATTTATAAATATAATATATATATAATTAATATAATTAATTATATATTATATTATATTTATATACATAGTTAATTTGTAATTTTTAGTCCGTTGCGTCGAGCGTTAAGAGTTGACTCTGGTCCCGGTTCCGGATTTTCGAACGTCCTCGCGTACAATTTAATATCTTGTACTTTGCGTTTTGAATCTTGTACTTTTGTAATTTCGAGACATTTCTTATCAATAATTGGAACCTTTTTGATTGTCTTTTGTACTTTTGAGCTTTTTGGTCGTTTGCGTCTTCAATTCGTCGAATCTGTCTTTTGTCTTCACCTTTTATTATTTAAACGAATATCACTTGTAAATAGAACAATTGCAACTAAAAGCTTGTCTTTCTTGAGGAATAATGCTATGAAATATATGTTCGTTTTTAGCATTATCAAATATTCCCACACTTGAGCGTTGCTTGTCCTCAAGCAATATCGTCTTGAAATACTAGAATCACTTCTTTATTCTTCACACTTTGTACATCAGTGATTTCTATACGGCGGTATAAACAATGGTAGTAACGATATGGTTTACAGTCCCACATGACTATAAAAATTTAGATCCATTAAGGAAATTGGATCTTTATGAAAACATTTGATTTTTTTTTTTTTAAATCTAGTTTTTACCCTAGATAAGTTTTCCGGAATAACCCTTTACCGGTGTTTGCAAAATATTTTTGTGGGTTTGGTGGGTTTCAGATTTGAAAATTTTAGCTCAAAACTTGCGGTTTTGTGTCACCCACTTGCTAACCTTGTATTTGGAAAGCAACACGTCCAGTTTACTTGTCCCGTATATTACCTTTCGGTAAACTACCGTCCGGTTGAAAGGAAAGCGTTGAACAAGCAACTGTTAAGGCAATGTCCCGTGACATGCTTTTGATTATGGTCTATAACGTGTCGGACGCAATTACTATCCTTGGTAGGAGCAATAGTAAAGCTCACCCTTATAATTTTTTCGGTCTGGCACAAGGTCCTGTCTTTGACCACTATGCAACCACCGTTCTTACGGTTGACACCCGATTTGGTTCAGGTGACCTAATGAATTCCAGGTGAATTCCTAGGATTTTACGTTCAATGGTAATGAACGCATTGAAAATAGGGTTTTCAGAAAACAAATCGGTTTGTAATTTTGATCAAAATATTTTCTCGTTTAAGCTCGAGTTTAGATATCATCGAATTCCATGAGTTTGTAATTCTCAATCTTTAAGGTCAATCTCTAGGATTGAGTAATATCAGTCTTAAAAGCTGATTTTTAATCTTTAAGGAGATTATCCTTTCTGGGGATCTGATTCATTAGTCTTATCCAGCTAATTTGCATGGTGCCCCCCATTGTACGAGATAAATCCTTCTCATGGTTAGGATAAATCTGACCACTTGGCGACCCTGTTTGATGCTGAGGTCCGTGGATTTCCAGCTGATTTTAGTGATGACTTTTCTAGATTTTTCGTCAACCTACAGCTGGTCTGGACGACAACTTCTTGTCCTAAATCAAGAAGCGCGTGTCTTTTTCGGAAGACTTTACTTCCTTTTAATGATGGAATTGATTCATCGTGTAGATCCATCTCTTCTTTTCTTTTATCGGGTAAAACAGTTTAGTTTAGTCCAAAGCAAAAGTATTTTCAGTTATTTGTTACAGATATATGTGACATATGTTTAAGATAACTTGGTAAATTTTCCCACACTTGGCTTTTATTTTCCTTTTTATCGTCCTCTATTCCATTTTAAATGAATTTTAACATTTTAGTTTGTTTCTCAATTTATGTCCTTTTTGAGGTAACAATAATTTCGGTGTTAAAACCTAGTTTTATCGTTCATAAATATGTATAAACATGATTTTGAATTCATTTAATTGAAAATTTTGAAAAATTTTACTAGAAGTGGGTAGTCAGTATATAAGACCAGGGCTGTTCTTTTTTTATCAGAGAGCACTAGATTCTAATACAACTACTGCTTTACTAGTATTTTTAATGGTAACCAAGTGTTTAAGATAAAAATTTTAAAATCCGAAAGAATTTAACCCCTTCCCATACTTAAGATCTTGCAATGCCCTCATTTGCAAGAAATCAGTAACAATTTAAATTATTGAGGGTGATTTGTGTGAAAATGATTAAATTTTTACCAAAGTTTCCAAATATATTGGCGTTTGTTTGCTGAATGATAAATGGTGCACATCATTTGTTCATTCCGTCTTGTTGGTATTTCACATATATTTTGCATCTTGTCGTCAAAATTAGTTGCTTTTGCTGAACTTAATGCCAGTCTTTGAAAATGCGTTGTTTTACCCTGTTGTGTACATAAGATAAACTGCAAACATATATACATATTTTTGAAGTTTGGTATATTACCCCACATTCAAAAATTATTAAAATCTAAGAATAAAAGTTAGATAATTATAAAAATGATTACAATATTAACAAAAATATTAAATGTATCAATAATTACAAATTACAAAATAAAAAAAATAATAATAAGTAAACTAAGGATGATATTGGTACCAATAGGGGTTCCAGGCATAACCATAAGTGCTATAAAATGCTTCGGCAGGGTCATACGTAGGATATGGTGGCTGCATCTCTATAGACCAAGGAGGGAAGATGGGTTTTGGTGTAGGAATATAGTTTCTACCTATATGTTGGCAATGAGCTATGATCTGGTTCTGATGAACTTGCCAATCTTCAAATGCTCTCTGTCTAGCATTTTCGTATTCCTGAATGTGGGGTAATATACCTTGCTGCTGTAGGTTGACGAAAAATCTAGAAAAGTCATCACTAAAATTTTCTTGCTGCTGGTTTCTCTCCACCTGTGGATGTCTACCATGGTATCGTACTGCGGCGTTATTTCGCCTCTTCAAAATTTTCGCACCATGGTATACATTTAAACCTATAGTATCGCGGGGTTCCGGTTCTTCTACTAATAATCCCCCCCGACTTATATCCACACCGAGATATTCACCAATCAAAGTAATAAAAATACCACCTCCTATTATGCTATGTGGTCGCATCCCCCGAACCATAGCTGATAAATAATAACCCACACAATATGGTATACTTACAGCGCTTTGTGGGTCTCGAATACACATATGGTAAAACAAATCCTGTTCATTTACTTTTTCTTTGTTCTTACCCCTTTGTGTAATCGAATTAGCTAAAAACCTATGTATCACTCTTAATTCGGCTCTATCTATATCCAAATAAGAGTAATTTCCCCCTTTGAAACGGTGATGGCTTGTCATTTGACTCCACACACCGTGTGTATCAAAATTCTCATCTATCTTTCTACCGTTTAGTATCAATCCTCTACAATCGGCAGACGCTAACTCCTCGGGCGTATATATACGTAAAGCCTGAGCCATGTCTAGTAAAGACATGTGGCGCATCGAACCGCCTAACAAAAATCTAATAAAAGAACGATCGGTTAAACTAGCTACCCGATCATTCAACTCTATACTACATAACAATTCTTCACACCATACTTTATATACAGGTCTACGTATGGTGAATAAACATATCCAGTCATTAAAAGAAGAATTACCATACCTCTGTACAAGTAATTCCCTAATTGGCCCGGCCAATTCTACAGCTTCTAAGGGTCCCCATTCTATGACCCTCGGTACCTCAACAACCTTAGAATGAAGAGTATGTAAACCCCTTTGATATTTTGGATAATCTATCCAAAGTCTGTCAAATCTCAGGTTCGGGTGCAACTCTTCCAAGTGCATATCTGAAAAGGTCATGACTGGATGAGGTACATCCTGCTTGTAGTAGTTATCCACCTCCTGTTGTTCCAAATTCTCAGCAGGAGCATTGCGGGCTTGGGATGAAGATTCACCCCTTTCATTCTGCAAAACACATCAAACACAATTTTTGTGCATCCAAATATGCATTAGTGTCAGCAAAATCATCAATCAAAATAATTACAATGACATTATCAATTTATATCAAACTTAAGCTTATTTTCACATTTTTATCAAATCTACACTTTTTCAAATAAGCATATACGAAAATTTTTCGCCAAGTTCATAAGCATTCAACTCAAATAACATGTCAAAATAATCATTACTAGCAATTAAACAAGTCTCAAATGGCATTATCTTTCAAAAATCAAGTTCATGAATTTTAGACTTGAAAAAGTCCACTTTAATTCTCAAAATCATGTTTAGGCTCAAAGTTTGGATCATTTAACTACCTAGACATGTTACACTACTAATTTTAGCAACAATTCATGACAAAAATCGGCCATAACCTGTTTATATCAAAAAGCCCCAAATTTGCTCAAGAACACAAACCCTAGATTACTCAAAATCTGAAGTTTAAGGCTTCTAATCATGTTAAACAGCATCAATCTAGGTTATACAAGCATAATACATAAACAATTTAAGCCTAATTACACTAAAAAGCATCAAAATCAAATTGGGGAAAAAATAGCTCAAGAACATCAAATTTCGAATTAAATGGTGTTTAGGTGTAGAAATTTACCGTTTTTCTTGAGTAATTCTTAGATAGCATCCTTCTCAACATGATTTTAGCAAAAAATTTGGTGATTAACGGTTAAAAATTGGGATTTTTGGGGGTGTTTTTCGTGTATTTTCGGGGTTTTTTCGCTGTGTTCTTCGCAGTGTTTTTGGGTGGGGGAGTGAAACTGAGCTGTTGCAGCTCTTATTTTTTTTCTGTAATCCGGTCTCTCCGCGAGTCGCGGGGATTAACCCTCCAAACTCCGCGACTCGCGGAGTTTGGTATATTTTTTTTTTTTTTTTTTTTATAATCATTAACTTATTAAAACAATTAAGTAATTAATTTTAAAATTTTGTTTCCCTTGTTATTTAGGACGAGGTCGTTTCGGATCGATGTCCTAGTCCGTCCTTCGACAAAATTTTAAAATTTGTCTTTTTGTAGCGATTGTTTTAAAAGCTAAGATTTTTGGGTTTTTTTAATGTTTTTGGCATACTTTAAATCAAAAAGATTAAAAATAATGATAATAAAAGTTCTCGTCCCTCCCTTGGGTAAAGCAATTTCGGTTCAAAGACCTAGTCTTCAACTTACGACGAATTTTAAAAATCATATTCTTAACTTAATGAGATAAAGTAAATTTTTGTTTTTAAATTCACACAACTTAAATATTAAATTCAAAATTAATATTAAAAAAAATCACACCAAACTTAAAATTTGAAATGCATAAAATTAAAAATTCATATTTTAAAAATTAAAAATTCACACCAAACTTAATTTTTTAAAAATTCATATTATAAATTCATACCAAACTTATATTAATTTTTCAAATATTTACAATTTTAAATATATATTTTTATAAAGTTTACAATATTAATTTAAGATTTAAATATTAATTTTAAAAATATGGTAAAAATAAAATTAAAAATCTTTTTGTCTTTTTATCCCACTTTAATCAATCAAATATTATCAAAAATATGCGCCCCTCTTTTCGGTAAAGTAATTTCGGTTCCAAAACCTAATTTAACTCATGACGAATTTTTGAAATATTTTGGGTTGATTGATTAAAGATATTTATACCTTAAGAATAAACGTTAAATTTCGCAGTGATGTAATAAATTTTTGAATGATATCAATAATTTCGGTCGCCAAACCTAATTTTATTCAATACCAATTTAATACTTTTTAGCGAACAAATTAGCGTTTATTATCAAAAGGTTAAAAATAAAAATAAAAACTAAAAACTGTACAGACATACCTGTGAAATAGATTTCTTAGTTATATGATCTATTCCATTCATAAGATAGTCGGTTTAATTGGTTTTCCATTGCTACATAAGCGTAACCTCGAGCATTCAGTGTCTTTTCTTCTAAACATATGAACGGTCCGTCTCTGCATAAAGTAACAAATTCGGTATTTGAATAGGTTTGATTATTTGAACATTTACCTCCATGTGACCATTTTCCGCATTTGTGACATCGTTCTATGTAGCGACCCAACCAAATCATGTTTGACGGCGCCGTCTACTTAGGTCCCGTTACGTGGTCATAAGTCTTTAAAACAACGTTTGACCAAAAGATATGTCGCATTCATTTCAAATGTAAAGATTGTTCAAAGTTTACAAGAATAGTTCCACCACAAGTTACGATACAAAGTTTTAAGTACAAATGAAACTGATGCGACACAATTTAAAAGTAGCCAAAAGACGCTCCATGTATGCATATATACTCGACATCCAATGCAAGTATCAAAATAATGAGTGGAAGCATGTATCATGTATCGTTCAATGACCTGAGAAAAACATAGAAATCTGTCAACGAAAACGTTGGTGAAATCATAGGTTTAAGTAAGTAAGTACAAGTGAACCACAAGATTTGCATCAATGAAATAATAGTAATACATTCCAAAAGTTTGTTTCACGAGCACCCAATTATCAATGCTTAACAATTCCTTCCATTGAACCCCATCACTTAGTGCTAGAACATACACTGTTTCTCGAAAATATATTTCATTCGTAAACGGTAGCGAACCGTTTGAATGAGGGTTTGTCAAACCCATATGGATCCATACAACATAAGTTCTCGCTTACACCCGACAAGTGTAACTAATGATAATCGAATTGAGGATTTTGTTCTAAACTCGTATGTAGAATGTTTGTTTTCCTGTACTTGTGTTCACTTAGTAAAGAAATGTTTATGTTTTCTCATCCCAAATGTAAGTTCAAAAAGAGTAAAAGTGGGACTATGATCTCACCTTGAGTGCACGAGTAGTAAAGTACTTCGACAAGTAAACGTGTGCAAAGAACAATGCTAGTCTTGACCTAAACAAATAGGTCGTATCAATAACGGTAAACACGATAGGTCAAGGATGTTCAATTAGTCCTATGGCTCGTTACGACTCGATTATGAAGCATGTGAGTCAAATTGTCAAGTTTCATGCAAGATACAAGTATAGAATCATGTTAGAAAGATTGCATAATTAATTGGTTAAGTTTGACAAAAAGTCAAACTTGGTCAAAGTCAACGAAAAAGTCAACACGTTCGGGTCGGGTCCCGGACTATTTTTCTATGCTAATTATTCATATACAAGTGTATTAAAACAAGTTTCATGTGAATCGGAGGTCCGTAGGTCATCAAACATTTCACGTGAAATGGGACGAGGAGGTCAGAATCTGACCAGGCACATCTGCGCGCCGCGCGGGGATGGGGCGCGCCGCGCCACCATCTGTGCAGGTCTGTTTCTGTTTTTCCCAAGTATGCACGAGCCAAAATCAATTCTAACACAACAATTGACCCGCAAACACTTATAATGCCTATCATATATCGTTGGAAAGGTATTTTGACGAGGAATACAACTAGACACATTTCATCAAGCAATTCAACACTTACACACCCCAAAACCGCATTTAAACGTCCATAATCAAGGTTCAAGTTCCAAATATGCATTTCATGATTCGGGCAACCAATTTACATGTATGATATGCCGTTTCGAAGGTAATCATACACACATTGCAACAAAATTCTCATCTACAATATTTCATAGCATTTGGTGCATCAAAAGTTCATCTAAAGCTTATCGAACCCTAATCCAAGTTCACAAAATCACTAATCATGTTCTTGGAGTTTCCTTAATCAACCTATACATCAAAACGAAGCTAATGATACTAGGAACACAATTAGAACATGAACTTTTAACATCTAACAACATATGATCATCCAAAATTCAAGAACAACACACCAAAATTCAAGTTCATGCTAGTTACACTAAAACAACGAGATCGAGCATACAAATTACATACACGACATCACAATGAGCCATAGACACTAACTAACACCATTTCAAGTCAAAAAACACGAATTTAGAGAAATCTAGAGTTTTAGAAATGTTACCCAAACGAGATGAAGTTGGTACCAAAATGAAGAGGATGAAGAGAGGATCACGAATATGTAATTTATTTTGTTGTAAGCCTCCTAGATCGGATTTAGATGATGATTGAATGAATTTTGTAAATGGGTGTGTGTTCTTGCTAGAGAGAAAGAGAGAGATGGAGATGATAATGAATGGGTGAAAGGGGTTTGACCCTTTGACCTAGTCAAGGGTTTGATCCCTTGTCAAGTTTAGTCCCTCAACTTTCGTTCGGGTGCGTGAATTACCTAAACGAGATAATTTAAAACGCTTATCAACGGGAGATGTTATAAACATATAACGGACTTTATATTAGTATAACGGAAAAGTAAATGGAAAAAGGCGGGATGTTACATTCTAGGTGTCGTGCTCTTCTTTTCGCTGCGGATTTTGATTTTCCTTTACCAAATTGTAACTTATTATCTTCGCATCTGGATTCTTTTCTAACTCCGTCCATTCTTTCTCTGATTACTGATACTATTTCACTCGGTAGTATGTCATTATTACGTTTAGTGATCAAAGTGTGTAGCATTAGACCATGGTTTAGTTCACAGGCAGTCTTCATTTTGTAAAAACCTAAAAAAAATAAAAATTCAGAATGGGGGGAGAAGACTAGTTCTTTAGGGTCTGCTAGGGAAAGACCATTCGTGTTCCATTTTCGAGAACTACACGAAAACAGACAATCTAACTCTAACAGAAATACATATTATCCTTTAAAGACTTGATTCTCCCCACACTTAGTTAGCTGTTGTGTCGAAATTGTGATTAACTTCGTTGTCGACTTCCATCGGACCATGTATGTAATGTTTAACTCTGTGACCATTAACTTTAAATTCAATCCCATTTGAATTTATCAATTCTATCGTTCCGTATGGGAAAACTCTTTTGACTATGAATGGTCCAGACCATCTTGATTTCAATTTTCCAGGAAATAGCTTGAATCGTGAATTGAAAAGAAGAACTCTGTCTCCTTCTTTAAATTCCTTTGAACTTCTGATTCTTTTATCATGCCATTTCTTCGTTCTTTCTTTATAGATTAACGAATTTTCGTATGCTTCATGTCTTAATTCTTCTAATTCGTTTAGTTGACTTAATCGTAGACGTCCGGCTTCATGTAAATCAAGATTACATGTCTTCAAAGCCCAAAATGCTTTGTGTTCAATTTCTACTGGAAGATGACATGCTTTTCCATAAACAAGTCTAAAAGGTGTGGTTCCAATTGGAGTTTTGTAGGCTGTTCTAAAAGCCCAGAGTGCATCCTCCAATTTAATTGACCATTCCTTCGGATTTGATCCTACGGTTTTCTCTAGAATACGTTTTAAAGCTCGGTTGGTATTTTCAACTTGTCCACTTGTTTGTGGATGATATGCGGTGGAGATTTTATGAGTTACTCCATATCTTTTAAGAACTTTCTCAAGTTGATTATTACAGAAATGAGTACCCCGATCACTTATTAAAGCTTTCGGTGTTCCAAACCTTGCAAAAAGACGTTTTAAAAAGTTGACTACAACTCGTGCATCGTTAGTTGGGAGAGCTTGTGCTTCCGCCCATTTAGATACATAATCAATGGCTACGAGTATATATAGATTATTATGAGATTTTGGAAATGGACCCATAAAGTCAATACCCCAAATGTCAAATACTTCACATACTTGGATGACATTTTGTGGCATTTCATCACGTTGACTTATTTTTCCGGCCCTTTGACATGCATCACAGGATTTGTAAAGAAGGTGTGCGTCTTTGTAAATTGTAGGCCAATAGAATCCAGCTTCATAAACTTTTCTTGTTGTTAGTTGAGGCCCATAATGCCCTCCTGTTGGTCCTGTGTGACAATGGTTTAAAATTTTACTAGCTTCATCTCCAAATACACATCGGCGTATTATTCCATCGGGACAACTTTTAAACAGATGTGGATCTTCCCAGAAATAGTGTTTTATATCACTGAAGAATTTCTTTCGTCTTTGGTACGATAATCCTTTTTCAAGGAATCCACAAACTAAGTAGTTTGCATAGTCTGCAAACCATGGGATTTCTTTATAATCTATCTTCAATAGATATTCATCAGGAAAGTTGTCTTGTATGGCTGATTCATTTAGAACTTCTAATTCGGGATTTTCAAGACGAGAAAGATGATCAGCGGCGAGATTTTCTGCTCCTCTTTTATCTCGGATTTCAATATCAAACTCTTGTAAGAGTAAGATCCAACGGATTAGTCTTGGTTTAGCATCTTGTTTTGAAAATAGGTATCTAAGAGCAGAATGGTCGGTATAGACCACCGTTTTTGCTAGAACGAGATATGATCGAAATTTGTCAAAAGCAAAGACAATAGCAAGGAGTTCTTTTTCAGTAGTTGTATAGTTTGTTTGTGCTCCTTGTAATGTCTTACTAGCATAATATATAGGTTGAAATCGTTTTTCAATCCTTTGTCCTAAAACGGCTCCCATTGCAAAATCACTTGCATCGCACATTAGTTCAAATGGTAGATTCCAATTTGGTGTTATCATGATCGGCGCATTAGTGAGTTTCTCTTTAAGAATATTAAAAGATTTGATACACTCATCTGAAAAGATGAATGGTGCATCCTTTTCTAGGAGTTTATTCATAGGAGTGGCAATTTTAGAAAAATCTTTAATGAAACGTCGGTAAAAACCGGCATGCCCTAGAAAACTCCTAACTCCTCTAACATTGGTGGGATGTGGAAGTTTAGCAATTACATCTACTTTAGCTCTATCCACTTCAATTCCTTCTTTTGAAATTTTATGTCCAAGAACGATGCCTTCTTTAACCATGAAATGGCATTTCTCCCAATTAAGTACTAGATTTGATTTTTTGCATCTAATTAGCATTCGTTCTAGATTAACTAGACATGATTTAAATGTATCACCGAAGACTGAAAAGTCATCCATGAATACTTCCATGCATTCTTCTATCATGTCGTGAAAAATCGCCATCATACACCTTTGAAAGGTTGCAGGGGCGTTGCAAAGTCCAAATGGCATGCGTTTGTAAGCAAAAGTACCATAAGGGCACGTGAATGTGGTTTTCTCTTGATCTTCGGGTGCTATTGGAATTTGAAAATATCCGGAAAATCCATCTAGAAAACAATAGTAACTATTTCCGGCTAATCTTTCCAACATTTGATCTATGAAAGGTAAGGGAAAGTGATCTTTTCTAGTGGCGTCATTTAATTTTCTATAATCAATACATACACGCCATCCTGTTACAGTCCTAGTAGGAATAAGCTCATTTTTCTCATTTGTAATGACAGTCATGCCACCCTTCTTAGGTACGCATTGAACTGGGCTTACCCATGGACTATCAGAAATTGGATATATCAAACCTGCATCTAGCAGTTTAATAATCTCTTTCTTAACTACATCTTGCATATTAGGATTTAGTCTTCGTTGGCGTTGCACATACGTTTTATGACCTTCTTCCATAAGGATTTTATGTGTGCAATACGAAGGACTTATTCCTTTAATATCATGAATCTTCCATGCAATGGCTGGTTTATGAGCTTTCAACACAGAAATGAGTTGTGATTTCTCATTTTCAGTAAGAGAAGACGATATTATTATTACAGGTAATTCAGATTCACCATGTAAATAAGCGTATTCCAAATGGTTTGGAAGTGGCTTTAACTCTAATTTCGGAGGTTCTTCTATCGATGATTTATATCGATATCTGTCTTCTTCTTTTAGCATTTGAATTTCTTCTGTTGTTGGTTCATATCCATTAGCTATAAGTGTAGCTAACATTTCAGCTTCATCAATTGGTTCATTACCTTCTCCTAAAGAACATTCTCCTGTTCCTTGTAATTCTGGAAATTCTTCTAATAATTCTGCATGTGCATCTATAGTTTGAATATAATAACATGTATCATCTGCAGATTGTGGCTGTTGCATTGCTCTATCAACTGAAAAGGTAACACTCTCATCCTCTATACTTAGGGTCAGTTTCTTACCGAACACGTCTATCATTGCTTTAGCCGTGTTTAAGAATGGTCTTCCTAATATGAGAGGAACTTGAGAATCTTCTTCCATGTCCAAAACAACAAAATCTACTGGAAATACTAATGTACCAACTTTAACTAGCATGTTCTCCATTATCCCTCTAGGATATTTTATTGATCTATCGGCTAGTTGTATGCTTATTCTGGTTGGTTTTAATTCTCCAAGGTCTAGTTTAGCGTATAGTGAATACGGCATTAGATTTATACTAGCACCTAAGTCTGCCAATGCTTCTATTGAACTAAGACTACCCAGAAAACATGGAATTGTGAAACTTCCTGGATCAGATAGTTTTTCTGGTATCTTATTCAACAGCACTGCTGAACAATTAGCATTCATAGTAACAGCCGAGAGTTCTTCCATTTTCTTTCTATTTGAGATTAGATCTTTCAAGAATTTAGCATATCTAGGCATTCCTGAAATCACATCAATGAAAGGAAGATTTACATTTATCTGTTTAAACATATCCAAAAATTTGGATTGCTCGGCTTCAAGTTTTTCTTTCTTCATTTTACTCGGGTAAGGAAGTGGTGGTTGGTATGGTTTAACATAAGGTTTATCCTTAACTGTGTTATTTTCATTAACCTTTTCAACTACCGGTTCTTTTTCCTTATCTTGATCAGGTTGTGGTTCTTGTGGAGTAGGAATAGTTTCATCAGAAGTTACAGGTATTTCAGGAGGTTTAAGTGTTGTACCACTTCTTGTGGTAATAGCTTTAGCTGTTTCATTCCTGGGGTTAGCGTTTGTATGACTAGGTAGACTTCCCGGTTTTCTTTCACCTATTAACCTTGCTAGGTTACTTACTTCTTGTTCCAGATTTTGAATAGAAGCTTGTTGATTTCTAAATGCTTGAGCATTTTGTTCATTGGTTTGTTTTTGAGATGTGAAAAACTGTGTTTGAGTTTCAACTAGCTTCGTCATCATATCTTCTAAATTCGGCTTTTTATCATCGGTTTGTTGTGGTGGTTTGTTTTGAAAATTCGGTCTTTGCTGATTGTAAGTATTATTGGATACTTGTTGATTGCTAGGACCTTGTTGGTTGTTGTATGGAATATTTCGGTTATAATTCTGGTTTTGATTGTAAATCGGTCTTGGCGGTTGATAATTATTCTGATAATTATTTCCAGGCCTTTGGTTTATGTATGAAATATTCTCTCTTTGTTCCATTGTTAATTCAATACTGAGACAATCTTTTGTCAAATGTGGTCCTCCACACTGCTCACAACTAATTCGTATTGAGTGAATATCTTTAGTCATCTTTTCCATTCGTCTCTCCACAGCATCTATCTTTGCGGAAATGGAATCTAAGTCATGGCTAGAATCAGCTCTAGCTGCTTTAGATGATCTAATGATGTCTTTTTCTTGGTGCCACTCATGTGAGTGGGAAGCAGTGTTATCAATAATTTTGTAAGCATCTGTTTCGGTTTTCTTCATAATAGAACCACCAGCTGCTATATCTATGTCTTTCCTTGTAGTGATGTCGCATCCTCGGTAGAATATTTGTACTATTTGACAGGTGTCTAAACCATGTTGCGGACATCCTCTTAATAACTTTCCATATCTTGTCCACGCCTCATATAGAGTTTCATTTGGTTTCTGTGTGAACGTAACAATTTCTGCTTGAAGTCTTACGGCTTTAGATGCAGGAAAGAATTGTTTAAGAAATTTGTCAATTAAAACGTCCCATGTATCGATCGCCCCTTCAGGTAACGATTCCAACCAATCTTTGGCTTCTCCCTTTAAAGTCCAGGGAAATAACATGAGATATATCTGTTCATCCTCCACTTCTCGGATTTTAAATAGTGTGCAGATCCTATTAAAGGTACGTAGATGTTCATTTGGATCTTCCTTCGGCGCACCACTAAATTGGCATTGATTATTCACCATGTGTAGAATTTGTCCTTTGATTTCATAATCTGGCGCATTAATGTCTGGATGAGTAATTGCGTGACCTTGGCCAGTGCGTTTAGCTCTCATTCGATCTTCCATACTTAAAGGTTCCAGATTCTCCATAATTGAATTTGTTGAATCGGTATCACTAGATGATTCTGATTTAATGGTTCGTTCCTCAACAATCTCTGTTTGAATGATTGGTGGCTCCGGAGGAAAGTTTAGTGGTTCAGGATCTATGAACCGTTCCTGAATATTCTCCGGATTCTCAATTGTGAGGTTGGGTTCAAAAAATGGATTATCGGAAATTTGAACTGAAGTACTTGGTTGACTGGATGACGATTCTAAAGAAAAATCAACGGCGGTTATATTTGCTAAATGTCTTGATCTAGTTACAGGTGGTGAACGTACAAAAGGTGATGAACGTCTTGCTCGGTGCATTCACTGAATATCCTATTAGTTTTTAAAAGGAAAGAAAAATTATAATAAGTTATCCAATTAATAGACTTTTCTGATTTTGCCCACGTTTCGAATAGCCAAAAGATGCAGCAGAGGGGCAGGATTCGTTTGGTCTCAATATAATTGAGGACTGTTTGGCTCCAATAACCCGGTCCACGTACAAATCCAACTATTACTACGAACCAGAAAATTTTGATGTCTATTAATTTAACCACTTAAAATAAATTTTCGTAATTTTGAGAAATTTAGATAAGAAGTAGAAAAAAAATCTAAGTCCTAAAAACTAGAATAGCGATAAATAAGAGAGAAAAAGAGTTCATCGAAAAAGGTTGAAAAAGAAAAAAATGGTTGAAAAATAAAAGGTGACGGAAAAATAAAAGAAACTTATAAAAACTTAAAAATACTTGACTAACCTAACCTTATTACTACAACTAACTTAAAATTATAATCGCAAATTGATATTACTAATTGGAATGATAATTGGTACATAGTAAAAGGTGTCTAAAAATATTAAAGCTTACAGGAAAAACTAAATCCCAAATGGAAATAACTTAAAAAGAAACTAAAACTTAAAAAGGCGTCGCAAAATTCTAAAGCACCTAAATCTTAGTCTAAAGAAAAAGCACTTAAGGAATTCTACGGCAAAGCCTAAAAATCTAGGAGTAAAAATAACTATAGCAAAAACTAAGTTTAAAATTAAATATGAGCTAAAAATACAAATATTACGCTACAACGATTAAAAAGGGACAAAATATAAAAATATACAAAAAGTTGTAAAAAGTACAATTTTTATAAAAATATTATTTTTATATTATTTATTTTATTAAACTATTAATTTTACAATTTAATTAAAACTAATTAATACTAAATACATAAATAAAAAGTAAAAGTAAAAATAAAACTAATAATAATAATAATAATAATAATAATAATTAGGTTTAAATAATAATTATAATTAATAATAACCCGTAATTAATGCTCGATTAGGGCTTCCTGTCGCCTGTCAGAAAGGCTCCGCGAGTCGCGGCATTTATTGCACCAAACCCCGCGAGTCGCGGGGTTCCAGAATTCAGCTGACAGGTTTGAATTTTTACGCGTTTTTCTTTATTTATTTTTTTTTTATTTTTATTTTCTGTTTTCTGTTTTTAAATAAATAAAAGATTTTAAAATAAAACTTATATTTTTATAAACTAAAATAAAAATAAAGAAACTTATAAAACTTAAATATTTAACAAAATCTTAAAAATACATATATTTTTGTTTTTCTTTTTATATTTTTGAATAATTAAAACGTATTTTTACAAAAACGAATTTTTAATAGAAGTAAGCTAAAAATCTTTTTTTTTTATATTAGCGTTGCGCTTCCGGCTTTTAAGAGTGTTCCCCGGCAACGGCGCCAAAAATACTTGATGTCGTACGAGGTGTATATAAAATAGTTTATATTTTACTAGGAAAAACTATTAAATACGATACAATTTTACACAAGATATTTATTTATTTATAGAATGGATATACTTAAACCTTGCTACAACACTTATAGGCAGTGTACCTAATCGTACAGTAGTGTAGTTTTTAGTAAGTCCGGTTCGTTCCACAGGGAAATCTTTAAACAAAGCTCAACGCTATATTAGTTTACTTTTATTAAAAATACAAATATATATATAAGTAATATTATTATTATAAAGGGGGGTTTTTACCGTTTAATGACCGGTTTGTCGATTTTAAGACTTTAGTCGCAGTTAAAACCTAATGTAAAATATAAAATAAATACAAGACTTAAATTAAAGCGTAAAGTAAATAACGATAATGAAATTGCGAATAATAAAAGTGCGATAAAATAAACTTGCGATAATTAGAAGTGCAATTAAATATAAAATAAAGGAAATTAAATATGAAATAAAAGAATTATGCTTATTTAAACTTCCGTAATCATGATGTTTGACGTGTTGATTTTAGTTTTATGCCCATGGGTTAATTGTCCTTTATCCTGGATTATTTAATATGTCCGTCTGGTTTTTGTCCATAACAGTCCATCAGTCATAAATATAAAGTGCGAGTGTCCTCATCAAATTATTCTTATACCCGAAGTTAAATATTCCAACTAATTGGGGATTCGAATTGTAACAAGGTTTTAATACTTTGTTTAATGAATACACCAGGTTATCGACTGCGTGTAAACCAAGGTTTTACTACTTTGTTAACAATTACACCAATTACCCTTGAATGTAATTTCACACCTGTTTTAATTATTCTAGTGGCTATTAATCCATTCCCGTGTCCGGTTAAATGAACGATTATTCATACATATAAATACCCCGCCCATCGTGTCCGATTGAGTGTATATGGTAATTTATAGGGACGCTCAATTGTAAATCTTTATATTAACATTAACAAACTTTCATTTAGTTAAACAAATATAAAGCCCATTAATAGCCCATAGTCTAATTTCCACAAGTGTCGTTCTTTTGTCCAAACCCCAATTATGGTACAAAGCCCAATTACCCAATTTTAGTAATTAGCCCAACATCATGATTACTTCGTTTTAAATAAGCATAATAATAACTTAGCTACGAGACATTAATATAAAAAGGTTGAACATAACTTACAATGATTAAAAATAGCGTAGCGTTACACGGACAGAATTTCGACTTACACCCTTACAACATTTGCTAACATACCCTTATTATTAGAATTATAATTAAAATTAAAATATAAATTATATATATATATATATAATTTTACGTATGATAAGAGAAGAAAAAGATGATGAATTTTTGATCAGAATTCGGTTTGCTTTATAGGCAGAGTTGAAATTTGGGGCTCCGCGACTCGCGGCAAAAGCCTCTTCAAACTCCGCGAGTCGCGGAGGTTACTTTTACAGCTCAGTCCTTGGAGTTTTCTCTGCCGACGATTTTTTATTTATAAATATAATATATATATAATTAATATAATTAATTATATATTATATTATATTTATATACATAGTTAATTTGTAATTTTTAGTCCGTTGCGTCGAGCGTTAAGAGTTGACTCTGGTCCCGGTTCCGGATTTTCGAACGTCCTCGCGTACAATTTAATATCTTGTACTTTGCGTTTTGAATCTTGTACTTTTGTAATTTCGAGACGTTTCTTATCAATAATTGGAACCTTTTTGATTGTCTTTTGTACTTTTGAGCTTTTTGGTCGTTTGCGTCTTCAATTCGTCGAATCTGTCTTTTGTCTTCACCTTTTATTATTTAAACGAATATCACTTGTAAATAGAACAATTGCAACTAAAAGCTTGTCTTTCTTGAGGAATAATGCTATGAAATATATGTTCGTTTTTAGCATTATCAGTTATCACTTGATATAAATTATTTGGATAATTTATATATAATTGTTTATAAGTTTAAATGATTATATTGTGTTATATTTTATAAAAGGGTTTATAAAATATAAAAGTAACATAAAAATATATACATGGTTTATATATATATCTAGTTTATATATATGTATAAATACATTGTTATATAATATATATAGTGCAGAATTTGTGACTCCAAGACACACAAGCATGCCTTGTTTATGTTTACTTTTAATAACACACAAGTGCCAAGGTGCATGCTCATGTATTAACCAAGGCCTTGACTCAAGAGTGAGAGGATAACACACATAAAAGTGACTTCAAAATTCTGGTTCTGCAGCCCCCTTTTGCCGAACTGTTTTGGAGAAAAAGGAGGTTCCTTTGCTTGCTATTTGATCACATTCAAGTGTTCTAAATCCTAACTAAATACAAAGGGTGTTTTGGTGATCAAAGCTTGGGGTATACTACACTTGAGGCTTCAAGTTAGAAGCTTTTAAATCATCATTTTCATCACACATTTCAGCTCAAATACTGCTGCTGCTGTTCGGTTTTCTCAAGGGCAGAAAAGTGGGTTTCAAGCTAGGTTTCAAGGTGATAAAGGTTTAACCAACTCAAGGGTGGTTTGGTGTATTGTTCTATCATCTTCATCATCATCTAAGGCCTTCAAAACAGCCCAGAATCATGTCTTCCGGAATTACAAACTCTTTTCTCAAAATATAACAAACTTATCATCAAAAGCAATGGTATACCTTTTGTAAGCAACTTGTGAAACTGAAAGCAGATTGTTCAACATCTGCTCTACATAATTAACTTTATCAAAGCTGACGTTCTCATTAGCAATAACACCCTGAGCAGTAATAAATCCTCCTTCACTACCTGCAAAAGAAACTGGTCCTCCATCCACTGTTTTCACATTAGACAGCAAAGAAAATTTCCCTGTCATGTGCCTGGACGCCCCACTATCAACAATCCAAGTACTGCAGCGTGGATTGTAGGCGACCTGCACATTCAAGTAAGAGGATTAGTTAATAAGGGCCACCCATGCCCTAATGGCAGTGGGTTTCCCATCAACACCCATAACTGGCAACTCCACCCATTGTCCTTTAGATCTAGAGGAACCTTCAGGATTTTGAACACCCTTAACTTCTGATTTAGGTTTCCAAACTGTGTTATTCGGTAATGGTTTTCTATAGTAATCATTAGTTTGAAAAACCTTTTTATCATTTGTTTTCACAGAAGAAGAATTAAGCCCTGTTGAAGGTGATCTCCTATTAATGAAATGATTTGGACTAAGATCAACCTTCCTTCTGGGTGTCTGTCGAATGGGTCTACAATTCAAAGCCCTGTGTCCCAACCTCCCACAATTAAAGCAGTTAACATTATCAACATCATGAGAGTTAAATAATTTGCGTCTAATTGGTGAAAACTATCTCCTAGGTGGTTCAGTACGTTTTCTAGTCGTAGGGGGTGACGAGACTTGTTGCTTAACAGTCTATCGACGACCAGGCGGAACATACTTGGACACATTACCAGAATTGGAACTCGCACCTGTTTGTGGTTGTTCTACCTTGGGACCTGATTCGTGTATCCTTCCTTTACTGATAAACTTAGGTGACACTCCCTGAGTGTTCTTCTTCTTATTCTGTTTAGGAGTCACAGTGCTCTTAGACTGAGCCTTTTGACTTTCAGTCATCTTACTAGCATTAGCAGGTTTTTTCATAATGGTAACAGGTTTAGTGACAGGCTTAAAAGGTTTGTTGTCTTTCTCAGTGTCGATATCAGTATCTGACTCTGTTTCATAGACAACATCTAAAGGTTTCTTTGACTCAACTACCTTAACAGAACTCTCAACAGGTGTTTCTTTAGGCTTACCATATTCTTGTTCTATAACTGGACCCTTACATTTCTCAACCGATTTGTTAATATACTCACCTAAAAGTGGTGAGGCAACCTGGTTATAACCTAAACCCTGCTGTTTTGGAGGATTCAAAGTCTGTTTCACATAAGACATCCTCTGCCAATTGTCAATCCTAGCTTTTTCAGAGTCGTATTTCAACTTAAATGCATCCCTTTCTACCTTAAGAGTCTATATCTGTCCCAAATACATAGTAATCACTTTTCCATCATCTATAAAAGTTGATTTTAAGTGACCTACCTGATTTTCTAAAGACTTAATCACATCAACATAGTCTTTCTGTTTATTAAGGTAGTAAAGCGCATCATCATAGTTCTTTTTATTAGTCTGATTCTCCAAACTTAGATTCTTAAGGTCAATTCTAAGCTTAGGACAAGTCTCACATGTAACAGATATCTCATTAAGCTTAGTGATAACACATTCAAGCCTCTCAATTTCCTGTTCATAACCAATGCATTTAGAACAATTTGAAACTGAGTCAATACATACCTTATCATTACTGGACGTGTTGACCATGAATGCATAGTCATTTCTTCCAACCTGAGAATCTGCATCTGATTCTGATTCTGACTCTGAGCTAGTAGTATCCAAGTAATCAGCCTCATAACCTCCTTTACCCTCACCTTGATCTACACAAACTGGACTCTGAACAGTAACAATCTTCTCATCACCACTCTTAAGATCACAGTTGAGCAAATGTTCCAGCTCTTTTCTGAACCAAGTACCAACATGACAACTCATCCCTTCCTCTTCATCAGACGAGTCAGTAGTAAACTCAAGATCTGATAAGTCCTTAGCTTTGCGAAACTTATCATATAACCTATCTTTAATCCTCTTCCTGAAGCAAAATTTCATCAGCTCTTCTGCTCTCTTCAACCTAGCATCACATTTGCACACATAGCATGTGCAACTCAGATTATCCTTACCAGTACAACCTGTATTTTTCCGAACAATTCTTTCCTCTTCAATTTCTGCTTCGCTTTTACCTACAAACACAACGTTAGCTTTCTGTGTATCTACCGAGATGGACCAGTCACATACTTCATCCGCGTACATTGTAGTCAAAGCCTTAGATTGAATAGAACCCGAAGATTCTTTCTCGACAATTACATGTTGTGGTGTAACAGAGATGGTTGTCTGGTGAAAAGGATCATGAAAACCAGGCTTGGGTGGTCTCGTGCAAGTCTTCTTAAAATGACCATATTCATCACAATTGTAGCACCTAACCTTTGACATATCAAAACCGAATTTCGAATCTCGATTCAAACTCAACGATCTTTGTCCTATTCTCTTCAAGTACTTTCTAGCATGTCTCACAATGCTACCCATACAGTGGAGTATATCCATTCTCTCAAGCTCGTCCTCATCAATCTGATCATAGTCTTCATTTTCAAGATGACTATTAAGCACTTGTCCACCAATCATATCGTTCTATGAGTTAACAACAATAGCTGCCAATTCCATATCTTCCTGAATAGATTCGCGAGATCTCTTCTTGATATTCTCAGTTTGAAACACAGGAGTCTGAGTCTGTTAAATCGGAGAATCTTCAATCATCTTAATTATAGAATTTTGAGCTTGTAATTTAGCATTAAAGTATCCGGACAGAGACGATGGTGCAGACATTTGTGAAGCATTGGCTGATATGCATGCTGTCTGTAGTGGAGCATGAGTACCAGAAGATGAAGCTAAAGATGATGCAGCAGCAGCTACAGAACCAAATCTCTTTCTCTTTGCTTCATCTTGAATGTCCTTCTCCATCAACTTCGAAGTAAAAGCTGTTAGTGTCAACGGATGACCTGATGAGCAGTACCTGTTCTGAATCTTTTCAATCTCATGATCCCACTATTCTGGAAGACCATCTTTCAACACCCTTACTGCCTTTTCATCAGGCACCTCAATCCCATAATCTGCCATCTCTGCAACCAATAATCGATATCTCTCCAAAGTCTGTCCTAGAGATTCTGAAGGAAGAGCTGCAAACACCCTCCATTCATCTTTCAAAACCTTACCCTTAGTCGAACGATAGGTAGCAGTACTTTCTGTTGCAGATTACAGAGCTAATCAGATAGTATACGAGGTTTTGTTTCGGTTCTTAAATTGCTAAAAGATTTCCTTTGACAAAGCTTGGGTTAGCTGAGCATAACATCTACACTCAAGATTGTACTCTTCACGCTCTGTAGGACTGAACTGTGAAGTTTCTTTGGGTTCACCATCTGCTCCACATGGCCATACATACGGATTCTATACACATTCCCAAAGTCTAGAATCGACACCATTTAAGTAAATAACAAACCTAACTTTCCAGTCCAAGAAGTTCTTAAGATTGTCAAGTCTAGGTACTTTATTCGAAGAACCAGATTCACTTTCATTCAGTAATAGTTTTTGTAGTCCAGGTGCGATAACTAATGCACTGTATTCATTCATCACTTGTTCGTTTGTGTCATACATTTCAATTGATTAAGTGTTAAATTTAAAGTTAATTTAAAGTCACACGGTCGATTGTCCTTGACACAGGATCGATTGATTGAGACACACGGTCGAGTGTATGACTTACACGGTCGATTGTCTGACCAAATTTTGGCAGCACTTCGTTACAAAATGAGCCTTGGGTATTACAAACTCACACGGCCGATTGTCTATCTCCCACGGTCGGTTCACTATCTCACACGGTCGAGTGACAAACTAACACGGCCGACTGACCTTTTGAAACTAACACGGCTCAGGTAAAACTCACACGGTCGGTTGAAATACTCACCCGGTCGATCTAATTACTCACTCGGTCGGTTGTCAGTACACACACGGATGAGTGTGTTCTTGACAGTAGCAGGTCGACAATTAGGATTTTCTAGACAAAAATCGATTTTGCAATCGATTATGGATGAAAAACACAAAACCAACACGTAGAAAACAATAGTGATGACTCCAGAAACACATTTTGACAATAAAACTACCAACAATAACATAGAAAAACCAATTAATTGACTAAAAACCTTAAAACACCAAAAACACCAATTTTGACCCACAAACGATTTGATCAAGCAAAACCAGAGACTCCGGCTCTGATACCACTTTGTAGACGATTGTTCTAAGGATCTTAGGTCGCTTGGATTCTAAACTAGAGGCAGAATACACTAGAAAAGGGTTAAACCGTGAAATGGGCATTTTTGGGATTGAATTGGTCCAACCTAGAGCAAAACCTAGATTAGATCTACTCCTAGACGATATATTTCGGTGGTATATGGTGTTAGGGTTCTCTGGAGACGAAAACCTACGACTTAGAGTGAATGGGATGAGTAACCTCATCAAAGAAGTCTAAACCCGTATATATAGTAAACACAGACACACTCGATCGAGTGTCTGTGTACACTGGGTCGACTGACTGACACAGTCGGTCGAGTGTCTATACACACTCGGTCGACTGTGTGCAGTTTAAACATATTGATCACTCGATAAATTAAGTACGCACAAACACAAATATAATCAATAGTCTCGAGTAAACATTATTACATAACTGAAACGTGTTAATCATAAAAACGGATAACGGCTGGGGATTCATGCACCAACAACTATTAGGATATTTATTATATATTGCCTTTACAAAAATTGTCAAATTGAAATTGAAATTGATTTGGGTTGTTACTGTACACGTATTTGTAAATGAATATATACAAGTTTTTGGGTCAACTGTGCTTCGCTGCGATCGAAATGCGGCTGACCATGTAAAAGCTTTTCAATTTTATTAAAGAAAAAAAATAATTTAAAAAAAAGGCTCCTATAACTCGAACCAAAGAAAAAATGTAGCCACTAATATTCAAACCCACAACCTCCTATTAACAAATCAATGCAACTGACAAATCAACCAACCATTAACTTGTGTTTCAAATTTAGAACTAATACTATACATTTAGTAAAGTTTGTTGTTTCTAAAATATAAAAAATCAAATTCCAACATCGAGATCAAGCCTGCGGCCAGTTGATTCTGAAACCACGACTCAAACCATTACACCACCATTGCATTTGATTATATTGCTACAACAATTTCTATATATATATTCTAACACGGGGGCTTTTAAAGTCAAAATCAGCAGCCAATTTTGACTGTGTGTTAGTGTTCAATTTATTTTCAAAATGAATATATATATATATATATATATATATATATATATATATGGTAAAGATCTAGCGTTAAGTGGGTGTTAGTGGGATAAGAGGATAAGTGATTTTGTGATTTTTATATCTTTAGTTCTACAGCTCCGATTTAAAAAAATTGCTGGTATCTATTTTCATTGTGTAGATTCAGAAAAAATTGCTGGTATCTATTTTCATTTTCAAAATGAATGTATATATATATATATATATATATATATATATATATATATATATATATATATAGGGGCAGGTTCAAACGAGAACCACAAAAAAGGCGAGAACTGCGAGAACTCTTTAATTACATGGTTTATATGCATTTATATTCAACAAATTGCATATAAGTGTTATCTAATGTTCATATCATTGGCAAAAATAGGTTCACAACCACAAATTACATGTCCAATTGTGAATTATATGAAATGTTCGCATGTTACACAAACACATCTGCACATGTTAACTAGAAAATATATATTTGATTATATAGTTAAACTATAGGTTTTTTTCAAACTATATTTTGTTTAGGCTTACTCTCCATCAACATTTATATGTGATTCAACCTACTCAAATTTAAAAATCCTTGTAATTTAATGGTTCTCGTAAATCTCCCTATTTTGTTGGTTCTCGTTTGAACTTTTGGCCATATATATAGGGGCAGGATCAATGGAGAAGTAACCAATCGGGGGGAAGCAAATTTTTTTTTTTTCGTTTTTTGAAAAAACTTTGTTCACGAACATTATAGATTGGATGAAAATATGAACATTTAGAAAAGACACTTCGTGATGAATGTTATTATTTTGGCGGAAAAACGATTGACAAAAATAACATTCAAGATAATATTGTTCGTGAAGAATGTTAACGTTTTTTTTTTTTCCATGTTTTGTGAAGTAAAATTTTGCCCGATTTAGAGTTTAGGGTTTAGGGTTTAGGGTTTGGTGTTTTGGGTTTATTCCATAAACCCAAAACACCAAACCCAAAACTCTAAACCGTTCGTGTTAAAAACTCAATCTAAATCCTAAATCTAAACCCTAAATCTAAACCCTAAACCCTAAATTTCTAAACCCTAATATCTAAACCCTATAAACCCTAATATCTAAACCCTAACATCTAAAATCTCACCATACGCTCGAAAAACACGATAATTGTTATATATTACTTCTTCGAGCGTTTTCCCGCCAAAATAAAAATACTTATCACAAAGTGCCTTTATTAAATGTTCATATTTTCATCCAATCTATAATGTTCGTGAACAAAGTTTTTTCAAAAAACAAAAAAAAATATTTTTGCTTCCCCCGATTGGTTACTTCCCTCCACTTCCCCCCAAATAAAGTGCTTCCCTCTTGATTAAATCTCTCTCAGAGATTTAATCAAGAGGGAAGCACTTTATTTGGGGGGAAGTGGAGGGAAGGAATTTTTTCATTTTTTTCGAATTTTTTTTCAGGCATCAAGATTACATGAAAATAAAAACATTTAAAAAGGACACTTTGTGATAAATGTTATTATTTAAGAGGTAAAACGCTCGAAGAAAAAATGAAAACATTCAATGCATTGAATGTTTTGATTTTGTGTTTTTTTTAGGGGATAGAAATTAGGGTTTAGAACTTAGGGGGTTAAAAATTATAGTTTAGCTATTAGGGTTTATAAATTAGGGTTTTGGTTTTAGATATTAGGGTTTAGGGTTTAGAAATTAGGGTTTAGATTGAATATTTTAACACGAACGGTTTAGAGTTTAGGGTTTTGGGTTTTGGGTTTAAGGACTAAATCCAAAACACTAAATCCTAAACCATAAACCCTAAACTCTAAATTGGGCTAATTTCGAAAAAAATACTTCACAAAAGATGAAAACAAAATGATGCAAATAAACTCAGAATAAAAACATTCAATGCATTGCATGTTTTTATTTTTTTTCTTCGAGCTTTTTACCGCCAAAATAATAACATTCGTCACAAAATGTCTTTTTTAAATGTTCATATTTTCACATAAACTTATGCCTGAAAAAAAAATATTCGAAAAAAACGAAAAAAATTTACTTCCCCCATAAAAGTGCTTCCCTATATATATATATATATATATATATATATATATATATATATATATATATATATATATATATATATATATATATATATATATATATATATATATATATACTATCATATAAATCTATAAAATGATTATTTCATAAATAAGAATTATCCAAGCTTAAAATAAATTCAAAAATAAAGAAAAGAAAGTACTAAGCCCCTCATGAAACAATTCCTGACTTCTTAAATCCGAGTTTACTAGTTTTACAAAAATCTTGTTTGAATATACTACTACTACAACTACAAAGAGTGGTGGAGTGGGATTTATTCCACTTATTCAAATTTTATGTAAACTTATTCTTCGCCTGATTATAAGTGAATACCTTATTTTACTACTCTATTTATTAAAAATTCGCACACTTGTTATGTAACATTCCAAAATTTATTCTAGGTCCGAGCCGCGCCGCAGGCTAAAGAATAAGCTGATGGTCTGGCATATTGAAAAGTGTCGGGGGTGCCTTTTAGTGTTAATTCGTGCCGCATGCCCTAGAGTCGCGCCGCGGCCTATAACTACAACTGATTCTGATCAGCATTTTTAAATGAGGTTAAATGAGGGCAGTTTCATCTTTTCACTTATGGACGGGTTTTGAGCCTCAAAACTGATACCAGTCTCAACCATATCTTCATTTTATCCCATCTCATCTACTCAAACACTCTCTTCTCATCTTAGAGAGAGAAACCTACTTTTAGAGAGAGGAAACTCGATTTAGAGAAGAAGAAGCTTGATTCGGGTGAAAGCTCAAGTGTTAAAGTTGTTCATCTCGCTCCTAGCTACGTTTTGAGGGTATTGGTAAGTCTTGAATCCGAGTTTCATTATTTATGATTGTTGTTCAATTTAGGGTTTTGAACTTGCATGTTCTTGAGAAAATCCATTTAGTTCTTTAATGAAAGTTTGGAGCTAGTAATTAGTGTTGTTGACCTTTGTTGGTGGATTTTGGGTTGGTTGATGATTTAATCATGTTTAAGACTCGCAATTTGGGTTTAATCACTAGGTTTGGTGATTATGAAAGTATTGAAACACATTTGGGTGTATTTGGAAGACTAATTTTGAAATGGGTCAAAATTAGGGCTTTGGGTCAAATTGGGAAAGACAAGTGTTTAACACTTATGTTTTGGTTTATTTGGCGTATTAGGACCATTTTCACTAGTGTTAATGATTATTGTTTAGTTTGGGCACGGTTTGTGCTGTGAAGTGCAATTGGGTCAAAATTGCACTAAGTGTCAATTTGGGTTGGTTTGTAATCCACCCTAATTGTGTTGTTTGTTATGTGATAAATGCAGTAGGTACTTTCTATTGACGTGTTGCGGATTATTCGGTTGCATTCGTCAAGGCGCTAAGGTGAGTGTAATTGTATTATATGCGTGTGTATGCATAGGATGGGTGCGGGTGGGGTAGAGTGATCCTTGGGCGTTCGGGTTCACTTTACATGTGTACGAAATGATGGACACTATGAGTTTTGGGTCCATGTAGCACGTTTGTGCGTTTTGGGTTACCACCCTTGGGGTAGTACATCTCGGGCTATACGGATTCACATTGACAAGTAGGTCAACCCTGTTGTTGCTGTAGTGACCCGAACTTTTCAATGTATATATATATTAAATGAAATTGATATTTACATGATTAAGTGTTGCCAACATGTTAAGCAATCAAACTTGTTAAGACTTGATTAATTGAAATAGGTTTCATATAGACAATTGACCACTCAAGTTGATCGGTGATTCACGAACGTTAAAACTTGTAAAAACTATATGATGACATATATATGGTTATATATATAGTTAACATGATATTATGATAAGTAAGTATCTCATTAGGTATTTTAACAATGAGTTATATACATAAAATTGTGTTTATTGAATTAAGAAACTCGAAACGATGTATATAACGATTATCGTTATAACAACGTCTTACTAATTACATATGAATTATATTAAGATATTGTTACACTATGTTTAATCATGATAAATTATAAGTAAACATGTCATTATGTATATTAACAATGAACTACATATGTAAAAACAAGACTACTAACTTAAGGATTTCGAAACGAGACATATATGTAACGATTATCGTTGTAACGACATTTAAATGTATATATATATATCATATTAAGATATATTAATATATCATAATATCATGATAATATAATAATTTAACATCTCATTAGAAATAATAAACATTGGGTTAACAACATTTAACAAGATCGTTAGCTTAAAGGTTTCAAATCAACATTTACATGTAACGACTAACGATGACTTAACGACTCAGTTTAAATGTATATACATGTAGTGTTTTAATATGTATTCATACACTTTTGAAAGACTTCAAGACACTTATCAAAATACTTCTACTTAACAAAAATGCTTACAATTACATCCTCGTTCAGTTTCATCAACAATTCTACTCGTATGCACCCGTATTCGTACTCATACAATACACAACTTTTAGATGTATGTAATATTGGTATATACACTCCAATGATCAGCTCTTAGCAGCTCATGTGAGTTACCTAACATATGTGGGAACCATAATTTGGCAACTAGCATGAAATATCTCATAAAATTACAAAAATATGAGTAATCATTCATGACTTATTTACATGAAAACAAAATTACACATCCTTTATATCTAATCCATATACCAACGACCAAAAACACCTAAAAACACTTTCATTCTTCAATTTTCTTCATCTAAGTGATCTCTCTCAAGTTCTATCTTCAAGTTCTAAGTGTTCTTCATAAATTCTATAAGTTCTAGTTTCATAAATTCAAGAATACTTCCAAGTTTGCTAGCTTACTTCCAATCTTGTAATTTGCTAGCATAAATGTGAAGAAAATCATCAGGGGTTTTGCACGACATTTTGCAACAGGTGTAAAAGAAATGGTCATAGCGCGACAAAGTGTGAGGTCTACGGACCAAAGTTTAATAGAACTAAAGGAACAAATAATGTCGGAACAAGTAATGCCGAAACGAATAGTGTCGGAGCAAGTAATACCAACGCTGTTTGTTATAAATGTGGAAAACCGGGCCACATTATTAGAAATTGCCCGAATCAGGGGAATACTAATGGGCAGGGCCTTGGAAGAGTTTTCAATATTAATGCGGCAGAAGCACAGGAAGACCCGGAGCTTATTACGGGTACGTTTCTTATTGACGATAAATCTGCTTATGTTTTATTTGATTCGGGTGCGGATAGAAGCTATATGAGTAGAGAATTTTGTGCTAAATTAAGTTGCCCATTGACGCCTTTGGATAGTAAATTTTTACTATAATTAGCAAACGGTAAATTAATTTCAGCAGATAATATATGCCGGGAGAGAGAAATTAAACTGGGGGATGAAACGTTTAAAATTGATTTAATACCAGTCGAGTTAAGGAGTTTTGATGTAATAATTGGCATGGACTGGTTAAAAAAAGGTGAGAGCAGAGGTCGTTTGTTACAAAAATACGATTCGCATTATGCGTGAAAAAGGAAAACCTTTAATGGTGTACGGAGAAAAGAATAACGCGAAATTAAATCTTAGTAGTAGTTTGAAGGCGCAAAAACTAATAAGAAAAGGTTGTTACGTCATTCTAGCACACATCGAGGAAGTTAAACCTGAAGAAAAGAACATCAGTGATGTTCCCGTCGCAAAAGAATTTCCCGATGTATTTTCGAAAGAATTACCGGGATTACCCCCACATCGATCCGTTGAATTTCAAATAGACCTTGTACCAGGAGCTGCACCAATAGCTCGTGCTCCATACAGACTCGCACCCAGTGAAATGAAAGAATTACAAAGTCAGTTACAGGAACTTTTAGAGCGTGGTTTCATTCGACCAAGCACATCACCATGGGGAGCTCCTGTTTTGTTTGTCAAGAAGAAAGATGGTACATTCAGGTTGTGTATCGACTACCGAGAGTTGAACAAACTTACCATCAAGAACCGCTACCCACTACTGAGAATCGATGACTTATTTGATCAACTACAAGGCTCGTCTGTTTA
This sequence comes from Rutidosis leptorrhynchoides, assembly GCF_046630445.1. Taxonomy (NCBI): domain Eukaryota; kingdom Viridiplantae; phylum Streptophyta; class Magnoliopsida; order Asterales; family Asteraceae; genus Rutidosis; species Rutidosis leptorrhynchoides. Next base: position 400,874,678 of record NC_092343.1, read on the forward strand.
TTCGAAGATCGATTTACGTTCTGGATATCATCAAATGCAGATGAAGGAGGATGATATTCCAAAGACTGCTTTTAGGACGCGTTACGGTCATTACGAGTTTATGGTTATGCCGTTTGGATTGACTAACGCACCAGCTGTGTTCATGGACCTCATGAACCGAGTGTGTGGGCCATATCTTGACAAGTTTGTCATTGTTTTCATCGATGACATACTTATTTATTCGAAGAATGATCAAGAGCACGAAGAACATTTGAGAAAAGTGCTAGAATTGCTGAGAAAAGAAAAACTGTACGCTAAGTTTTCAAAGTGTGCATTTTGGTTGGAAGAAGTTCAATTCCTCGGTCACATAGTGAACAAAGAAGGTATTCAGGTGGATCCAGCAAAGATTGAAACCGTTGAAAAGTGGGAAACCCCAAAAACTCCTAAATACATACGCCAGTTTTTAGAACTAGCTGGTTACTACAGAAGGTTCATCCAAGACTTTTCCAGAATAGCAAAACCCTTGACTGCATTAACGCATAAAGGGAAGAAATTTGAATGGAAAGATGAACAAGAGAAAGCGTTTCAATTGTTAAAGAAAAAGTTAACTACGTCACCTATATTGTCATTACCTGAAGGGAATGATAATTTTGTGATATATTGTGACGCCTCAAAGCAAGGTCTCGGTTGTGTATTAATGCAATGAACGAAAGTAATTGCTTATGCGTCTAGACAATTGAAGATTCACGAACAGAATTATATGACACATGATTTGGAATTAGGAGCGGTTGTTTTTGCATTAAAGACTTGGCGGCACTACTTATATGGGGTCAAAAGTATTATATATACCGACCACAAAAGTCTTCAGCACATATTTAATCAGAAACAACTGAATATGTGGCAGCGTAGGTGGATTGAATTGTTGAATGATTACGACTTTGAGATTCGTTACCACCCGGGGAAGGAAAATGTGGTAGCCGACGCCTTGAGTAGAAAGGACAGAGAACCCATTCGAGTAAAAGCTATGAATATAATGATTCACACTAACCTTACTACTCAAATAAAGGAGGCGAAACAAGGAGTTTTAAAAGAGAGAAATTTAAAGGATGAAATACCCAAAGGATCGGAGAAGCATCTTAATATTTGGGAAGATGGAACCCAGTATAGGGCTGAAAGAATTTGGGTACCAAAATTTGGAGATATGAGAGAAATGGTACTTAGAGAAGCTCATAAAACCAGATACTCAATACATCCTGGAATGGGGAAGATGTACAAGGATCTCAAGAAACATTTTTGGTGGCCAGGTATGAAAGCCGATGTTGCTAAATACGTAGGGGAATGTTTGACGTGTTCTAAGGTCAAAGCGGAGCATCAGAAACCATCAGGTCTACTTCAACAACTCAAAATCCCAGAATGGAAATGGAAAAACATTACCATGGATTTCATCACTAAATTGCCAATAACTGCAAGTGGTTTTGATACTATTTGGGTAATAGTTGATCGTCTCACCAAATCAGCAAACTTCCTGCCAATAAGAGAAGATGACAAGATGGAGAAGTTAGCGCGACTGCATTTGAAGGAAGTCGTCTCCAGACATGGAATACCAATCTCTATTATCTCTGATAGGGATGGCAGATTTATTTCAAGATTCTGGCAGACATTACAGCAAGCATTAGGAACTCGTCTAGACATGAGTACTGCCTATTATCCACAAACTGATGGGCAGAGCGAAAGGACGATACAAACACTTGAAGACATTCTACGAGCATGTGTTATTGATTTCGGAAATAATTGGGATCGACATCTACCATTAGCATAATTTTCCTACAACAACAGCTACCATTCAAGCATTGAGATAGCGCCGTTTAAAGTACTTTATGGTAGAAAGTGCAGGTCTCCGATTTGTTGGAGTGAAGTGGTGGATAGACAGATTACGGGTCCGGAGATAATACAAGAAACTACCGAGAAGATCATCCAAATTCAACAACGGTTGAAAACCGCCCAAAGTCGACAAAAGAGCTACGCCGACATTAAAAGAAAAGATATAGAATTTGAAATTGGAGAGATGGTCATGCTTAAGGTTGCACCTTGGAAAGGCGTTGTTCGATTTGGTAAACGAAGGAAATTAAATCCAAGGTATATTGGACCATTCAAGATTATTGATCGTGTCGGACCAGTAGCTTACCGACTCGAGTTACCTCAACAACTTGCGGCTGTACATAACACTTTCCACGTCTCGAATTTGAAGAAAAGTTTTGCTAAAGAAGATCTCACTATTTCGTTAGACGAAATTCAAATCAACGAAAAACTTCAATTCATCGAAGATCCCATCGAAATGATGGATCGTGAGGTTAAAAGACTTAAACAAAACAAGATACCAATTGTTAAGGTTCGATGGAATGCTCGTAGAGGACCCGAGTTCACCTGGGAACGAGAAGATCAGATGAAAAAGAAATACCCGCACTTATTTCCAGAAGATACGTCAACACCTCCAACTGCTTAAAATTTCGGGATGAAATTTATTTAACGGGTAGGTAATGTAGTGACCCGAACTTTTCCATGTTTATATATATTAAATGAAATTGATGTTTACATGATTAAGTGTCTCCAACATGTTAAGCAATCAAACTTGTTAAGACTTGATTAATTGAAATAGGTTTCATATAGACAATTGACCACCCAAGTTGACCGGTGATTCACGAAAGTTAAAACTTGTAAAAACTATATGATGACATATATATAGTTATATATATAGTTAACATGATATTATGATAAGTAAGTATCTCATTAGGTATTTTAACAATGAGTTATATACATAAAATTGTGTTTATTGAATTAAGAAACTCGAAACGATATATATAACGATTATCGTTATAACAACGTCTTACTAATTACTTATGAATCATATTAAGATATTGTTACACTATGTTTAATCATGATAAATGATAAGTAAACATGTCATTATGTATATTAATAATGAACTACATATGTAAAAACAAGACTACTAACTTAAAGATTTCGAAACGAGACATATATGTAACGATTATCGTTGTAACGACATTTAAATGTATATATATCATATTAAGATATATTAATATATCATAATATCATGATAATATAATAATTTAACATCTCATTAGATATAATAAACATTAGGTTAACAACATTTAACAAGATCGTTAACTTAAAGGTTTCAAATCAACATTTACATGTAACGACTAACGATGACTTAACGACTCAGTTAAAATGTATATACATGTAGTGTTTTAATATGTATTCATACACTTTTGAAAGACTTCAAGACACTTATCAAAATATTTCTACTTAACAAAAATGCTTACAATTACATCCTCGTTCAGTTTCTTCAACAATTCTACTCGTATGCACCCGTATTCGTACTCGTATAATACACAGCTTTTAGATGTATGTACTATTGGTATATACACTCCAATGATCAGCTCTTAGCAGCCCATGTGAGTCACCTAACATATGTGGGAACCATCATTTGGCAACTAGCATGAAATATCTCATAAAATTATAAAAATATGAGTAATCATTCATGACTTATTTACATGAAAACAAAATTACACATCCTTTATATCTAATCCATTTACTAACGACCAAAAAAACCTACAAACACTTTCATTCTTCAATTTTCTTCGTCTAAGTGATCTCTCTCAAGTTCTATCTTCAAGTTCTAAGTGTTCTTCATAAATTCTATAAGTTCTAGTTTCATAAAATCAAGAATACTTCCAAGTTTGCTAGCTTACTTCAAATCTTGTAAAGTGATCATATAACTTCAAGAAATCTTTCTTATTTACAGTAAGATATCTTTCTAATATAAGGTAACACTCATATTCAAACTTTAATTCAATTTCTATAACTATAACAATCTTATTTCGAGTGGAAATCTTGCTTGAACTTGTTTTCGTGTCATGATTCTGCTTCAAGAACTTTCAAGCCATCCAAGGATCCTTTGAAGCTAGATCTATTTTTCTCATTTCCAGTAGGTTTATCCACAAAAGCTGAGGTATTAATGATGTTCATAACATCATTCAATTCATATATATAAAACTACCTTATTCGAAGGTTTAAACTTGAAATCACTAGAACATAGTTTAGTTAATTCTAAACTTGTTCGCAAACAAAAGTTAATCCTTCTAACTTGACTTTTAAAATCAACTAAACACATGTTCTATATCTATATGATATGCTAACTTAATGATTTAAAACTGGAAAACACGAAAAACACCGTAAAACCAGATTTACGCCTTTGTAGTAACACCGCGGGCTGTTTTGGGTTAGTTAATTAAAAACTATGATAAACTTTGATTTAAAAGTTGTTCTTCTGAGAAAATGACTTTTCTTATGAACATGAAACTATATCCAAAAATCATGGTTAAACTCAAAGTGGAAGTATGTTTTCCAAAATGGTCATTTAAACGTCGTTCTTTCGACTGAAATGACTACCTTTACAAAAATGACTTGTAACCTATAATTCTGACTATAAACTTATAATTTTTCTGTATAGATTCATAAACTTAAGTTCAATATGAAACCATAGCAATTGGATTCACTCAAAACGGATTTAAAACGAAGAAGTTATGGGTAAAACAAGATTGATTATTTTTGCTTGTTGTAGCTACGTGAAAATTGGTAACAAATCTATATTAATCAAATCCTAGCTAATTTATATTGTATTATACATGCATTCTAATATATTATGTAATCTTGGGATACCATAGACACGTATGCAAATGTTTTGACATATCATATCGACCCATCTATATATATTATTCGGAACAACCATAGACACTCTATATGCAGTAATGTTGGAGTTAGCAATACAGGGTTGAGGTTGATTCCAAAAACATATATAGTTTGAGTTGTGATCTAGTCTGAGACGTGTATACACTGGGTCGTTGATTAATTCAAGATAATATATATCGATTTATTTCTGTACATCTAATTATGGACAACTAGTTGTAGGTTACTAACAAGGACAGCTGACGTAATAAACTTAAAACAATAAAACCTATTAAAAAATGTTGTAAATATATTTTGAACATATTTTGATATATATGTACATATTTGTTATAGGTTCGTGAATCGACCAGTGGCCAAGTCTTACTTCCCGACGAAGTAAAAATCTGTGAAAGTGAGTTATAGTCCCACTTTTAAAATCAAATATTTTGGAATGAGAATACATGCAGTTTTATAAATATTTTACGAATAGACACAAGTAAATGAAACTACATTATATGGGTGAATGATTGAAGCCGAATATGCCCCTTTTGCTTGGTAGCCTAAGAATTAGTAAATCGATCTACTAATTGACGCGAATCCTAAAGATAGATCTATTGGGCCTAACGAACCCCATCCAAAGTACCGGATGCTTTAGTACTTCAAATTCGTTTTTATCATGTCCGAAGGATTTTCCGGAATGATAGGGGATATTCTTATATGCATCTTTTTAATGTCGGTTACCAGGTGTTTACCATATGAATGATTTTTATCTCTATGCATGGGATGTATATTGAAATATGAAATCTTGTGGTCTATTATTATGATTTGATAATATATAGGTTAAACCTATAACTCACCAACATTTTTGTTGACGTTTTAAGCATATTTATTCTCAGGTGATTATTAAGAGCTTCTGCTGTTGCATACTAAAATAAGGACAAGATTTGGAGTCCATGCTTGTATGATATTATGTAAAAACTACATTCAAGAAACTTATTTTTGATGTAATATATTCTTATTGTAAACCATTATGTAATGGTCGTGTGTAAACGGTATATTTTAGATTATCATTATTTGATAATCTACGTAATGCTTTTTAAACCTTTATAGATCAAAAAAAGGTTATGGTTGTTTTAAAAATGAATGCAGTCTTTGAAAAACGTCTCATATAGAGGTCAAAACCTCGCGACAAAATCAATTAATATGTAACGTTTATAATCAATATGAACGGGACATTTCATGGTTAAGGAGCGGATGAGTGCGCTCCGAGAAGAGTTCGAAAGGGGGTTTCTCAAACCTCGAGGTGATGGTGAAAAGGAGTTTAGTTACAAGAACTTTAGAGTGACTAAACCTCCCATGTACTACGGGGATCACGATCCTGTGGTAAGTACCGGTTGGATCTCGGATGTCCAAGGGTGTTTTTGTACAAGTGAATGTCCTCCGAACAAGAAAACGAGACTCGCTACTAGTTTGTTGCGGGTTAATGTGAAGAATTAGTTGGATGGTAAGATTGATATCGTTGGTGAAAAACCATTCATGAGGCTATCGTGGGACGATTTTAAGAAGGAATTCTTTGAGGAGTTCCGAACACAAGCCGATTTGACGCGGATGCATGATGAGTTGCGAAGTTTGCGACAAGGGTCTATGGAGCTAAATACTCTTATTGCTACCTTTTTGTCTAAGGCTCGATTTTGCCCTGAATATAATAATAACAATAGGATGTTAATGGAGGACTTCCTTAATACTTTGAATGATGATTTGCGTGGAAAAATTAGCAATGGGCAAGTAGACTCTTTTGCTAAGCTTGTTGCCGTGGCTAAGGGTTTTGAGTCGTATGCTCTTATGACGGTTGTTGATACTTCGGGCCAGAGAAGGGTTAACTCGTTTGGCTCTCCTAGCAAGAGAGCCAAAAATGCATTTGAGAGCACTGGTAGCGTGAGAAAAGGAGTGTCGGATACTAGTGCATCTAGATGTTTCAATTGCAGGGAAAGGGGTCACGGGTCTTGGGGGTGCCCGGAGCCGTCCTCGAGAGGTAGTGGCATTGTGTGTTTCAATTGCCATAGTGAAGGACATCGCAAGACGGAGTATCCCAAGCTAGCGGTGGCGGGAAACGCGGGAAGACGTTCAGGTACTTTTAGCATGGTATTCGTATGTTGTAAATTCTGCTATAGCATACGGCGTGTAGGTAAGCCTTAGCTAGACTTTATTCTACGTCGGAGATAATTTGTAGTGAGCGGTCGACTTACGTTTGTGGTTTTGAGTTGCACTCGGTTGTAAGACCCAAATATTTCATAGTATACTTGTGTGAATAAGTGATTCAAGTTGTGGGGTTTACATTGTATATAATTAAAGGGCAAAAGAAGCTGAACTGGGCATTTGACGCGCCGCGCGGCCTTATGGTTCGCCGCGCCATTTCGGGCTGACAGATTCTTCCTTCTTTTTAAATTAGATATTTTGGGGGCAATTTGGTAAAATCACTTTGGGGTCCTATTTTAAGGCCCCAAATCAGTTGTTGGAGTCTCCTTTACTCCATTTCCATCTACCTTATCACTTTCCATTAAATCCTAGAGAGAGAGGAAGTTCTAGAGTGAGAGAGCTCCATTAAACGAAGAAGGAAGTTGAATCGGGTCTTAGTGCGAGTTCTAAAGTCGTTCATCTAGTCGCTAGCTACGTGGTGATTGTGTTGGTAAGTTATAAAACCTAATTTCTTACTTTAATTGTATTAAGGGTTAGGGTTTGGGGTTATTTGCACATAAAAACCCATTTGTTAATGAATTAGGGGTTTTTGGGTGAATTTGGGTCATGAAGACTCAAAGTTGACTAACTAGGGTTTTCTAAGTACTAATCTATGTTTATGAGCTTAAATTAGTTAGTTAAATCACTAGCACACTTAAATATATGTAAAGGGGTGTTAAGTGGGTTAGTGGATGACCCGAAATGGGGGTATTGACTTAAATGGTCAAATGGGTCAAAATGGTCCTAAGTGGGTTAATGTATGTATTTGATGCATAAACCTTGTATTGGAAAGCGTCTTAGGACTTAACTTGGCTAAGGATTAAGGTTTTGGTTATGATTGACCCAAATATTAGGGTTAAGGGTGCAAATGGGTCGAGATTGCACCATGGGTCAAAATGACTATAGAATGGAGTTTGAGTTGGTTGACCAACTTGAGTTTGTGATTGATATTATGTATAATGTAATAGGTACGTTACATTGAAGATTTCCGAGCTTATAAACCTCTCATCAAGACTTTGAGGTGAGTGGAAAATCTATATATGTATGTATATGATTTACGTACCGTATTAATGGTGTCACATAGCCATTTTGTGACCGTAGTTGTGAGACATAGCCGTTTTGTCCACGTTTTATATATTTATGCACATAGCCGTGTTTGTGCATATAGTGGCGAGTAATAGCCGTGTTTTACTCCCACATTATTATCCGAGTTATTGTGCACATAGCCGTGTTTGTGTACATGATTGTGAGTAATAGCAGTTTTTTACTCACACGTTGATCAAGTGAATGCCATAGCCGTTTTTGGGAACACTTGGGGGTGATGCCATAGCTGTTTTTGGAACACCTCGGGGGTTAGCATACCATAGCCGTTTTTGGGAGCTAACGGTTGTTATGAACATCGGTGACTTGTTTCGCGAAGTCATTCCCTTGCGAATATATTGGTTAACCATGGTTTATAGTTGTTGACGTTAACATTAAATTATTATTATGAATATTATGCTATTGATGTTTCTAGTTGTACGATTTGATGGTACTAGCTTGTTATTGAGGCGTTATGCGTTTGTATGCGTTATATGATATCGTGGATGCGAGTAGGTAAGTCTTATATGCATGTATATATTTATTTTACTCACGAAGCGTTAGCTTACCCTCTCGTTGTTTACCATTTTATAGGTTCCGGCGTGGATAAGGGTAAGGGCATACGGTTGGATTAGAGATCCCGCTTATTAAGGAACGCCTTTTGGAAGTTTAGTTCTTGGAGTTTGACCGAGACTTGGGTAGTTTAATCCCAAACGCCATGCTCGTAGTGTAGTTTGGTGCTTAAACTTTTGGCGGTCGAAACTCATAATTTGTATTAAACTCGTAAAACGGCCGAAGTGGGCCCCGCTTTGTAAAACTCATTTTACGTTTGAATTGTGTTAGTTTTACATATTTGAATGTGTGGTTAAAAGCGTGTCGTCTAAAAATGTCGGGAACTAGTCGATCTTTTTCGCATTTTGAGACTTTCCGGACAGACCCGAATGGCGCGCCGCGCGACCATCCTGGCGCGCCACGCTAATTCACTGTGCAGCAAATTTTTTTTTATTTTGTATTTTTGGACGTGGTTTGCTCGTGGGTTGGTTTGGGTTGTTACAAGTGGTATCAGAGCATGGTCTAATGGATTTAGGCGACTTGAGATAGGTGCCTAGACTTAGACTTTATTGTGTGTACGTGTTATGCGGGACTTGTAGGACTTTGGGTCTAATCGGAAATTGTTAGTACTTTAGTTTATGTGAACTAACCTTGTGCTAATGGTTTTGTGTTGTGTTTAGCAATCATCAAGCGAGATGGACGTAGTACTAGCAAGTTAATGCGACGTGCTCGCGTAACAATGATTAGCTACCGTTGTTACGGGTGCAAATCGTGTCAAACAAGTAATGTACGATGATTGTTGAGCAATATGGAGTAGTGTGGTGTATATGTATATACTTATGTGTTAAGTCCTTTCGTTTCGTTGTTTGAATCTTTTCCGTTTTATAGAATGAAGATGAGAAATAGACACGACACCAATGACGGAAGTACGAGTGAGGACGTTGAATTCACGGCCAAAGTTGAGGCCATCTTTAAACGACAAAAGGCGGAGTTCCTCGAGGATGTTAAGAAAATGTTTCTAGATACGATTGACGAGCAATTAGTCAATGTAGTCAAGGAGCAAGTGAAGGTCGTTCTTCAAGGGGATAATGTGGGGAGACGGGACTTCTTCTATAAGAATTTCAAGGACACTCAACCTCTTACCTTCGATGGTGAACGGGACCCACTTAAGAGTGCCCGTTGGATCTCCGACATGGAGGGGGCTTTTCGTACGTGTGAATGCCCTCTTGATAAAAAGACGAAATATGGTTGTAGCATGTTAAGGGGTGATGCTAAATTGTGGTGGGACGCGAAGATCCGACTTTATAGCGAAGAACAGTGCATGGGGTTCACATGGGATGAATTCAAGGCAGAGTTTTTCGATGAATACCGAACTTCGGCCGATCTTACAAGGCTTAAGGATGAACTACGTTCCTTGAGGCAAGGGTCGATGGATTTGAACACTCTCAAATCCGTGTTTTTGTCCAAGACCCAATTTTGCCCGGAGTATGTCGGGAATGATAAAATGTTGAAAGAAGATTTCTATCGAATCCTGAATGATAACTATCAAGAGAAAATTAGTGTGAACGTGGTGAAGAGCTTTGATGAATTGTTCAATATGGCAAAGGGTTTTGAAGCGCTTGTGTTGAGAAAGAGTAGTTTTACTTTTGGAAAGAGGAAGTTCGAGAATTCGAGTCAATCGAGCTTTTCCTACAAAAAGAACAAAAAGGGGTCCGAAAGAGTCGGAAGTGTGAAGAAGGGTGGTTCAAATACTTTTGCGCCTACTTGTTATAGTTGCTGGAAGTCGGGTCATTACGCCCGTGATTGTTTGACCAAGTCGGTCACGTGTTTTAATTGTGGGAAGGAGGGGCAAAAGAGGCCGGAATGTCTCGATTTGAATAATGATCATGTCAAGAAGTTAGAAAAGGCGGCGGGTACGGCTAGGGGTCGCAACTATTTGATGACCAATGATGAAGCCAAACAATCGAACGAAGTTGTCTCAGGTACTTTCATGGTTAATTCTAATCCGGCAAGGATTCTCTTTGATAGTGGTGTAAATTTGTCGTTTGTGTCTCCTAAATTTGTGCCTAAACTTAATAGACCGTTAGCTAAGTTAAGTCGTCTGGTAGAAGTCGAAATAGCGGACGGTAAGACAGTGCTAGTGGTCGATGTGTGCAAAAATTGTGATGTTGTGTTTGATGCAGAAAACTTTAAGATAGATCTCATTCCAATGACTTTGGGCGATTTTGATATTATTGTGGGTATGGATTGGCTCGATCATAATAGAGCCGATATTACATGCCATGAAAAATTTATTCGTGTGAAGACACCAAGTGGGGGGGAGTTAATTATTCACGGTGATAAGCGTAGAAGACTTGTGCCGATATGCACTTTTGCACGGGCACGTCGTCTCCTCGATAGTGGTGGAATGTTTTTCTTGCCCATGTTGTTGATACTCGTGATGAGTCACCACCCATTCGTGAAATTCCAGTGGTTAGTGATTTCGAAGACTTTTTTCCGGACGAGTTACCGGGTGTTCCGGCGGAAGGACAAGTTGAATTTCGCATTGAGTTGGTTCCGGGGGCTACCCTCATTGCTAAAACTCCTTATCGTTTAGCACCGACGGAAATGCAAGAGTTGTTAAATCAAACCCAAGAGTTACTTGAGAAGGGTTTTATTCGACCGAGTGCTTCGCCATGGGGCGCTCCGGTTTTATTCGTGAAAAAGAAGGATGGTAATATACGGATGTGCATCGATTACTGGGAGTTGAATAAAGTGACGATCAAGAATCGTTATCCTTTGCCTAGGATTGACGATTTGTTTGACCAACTCCAAGGTGCAACGTATTTCTCTAAAATCGACCTACGGTCCGGCTATCACCAAATGCGGGTCCGTGAGGAAGATATCGAGAAAACTGCTTTTCAAACGCGTTATGGGCATTTTGAGTTTGTGGTTATGCCTTTTGGTCTTACGAATGCACCGGCGGCATTCATGGACCTTATGAACCGAGTGTGCCAACCTATGTTGGACAAGTCGGTGATTGTGTTCATTGATGACATACTAGTCTACACGAAAAGTATGAACGAACATGAACGTCATTTGCGTGAAGTATTGAAGACGTTAAGAAAGGAGAAGTTGTATGCCAAGTTCTCCAAATGTGAATTTTGGCTAAGGAAGGTTCAATTCCTTGGCCACATTGTGAACAAAGACGGTATTCAAGTAGATCCGGGAAAGATTGAGACGGTGAAGAGTTGGAGACAACCGACTACACCTACGGAGGTCCGAAGTTTTCTCGGATTGGCCGGTTATTATCGTCGGTTTATCCAAGACTTTTCTAATATTGCTTCTTCGTTGACGAAATTGACAAGGAAGAACACGAGGTTTGTTTGGGAGAACGAGCCAGAAATTGCTTTTCAATTGTTAAAAGAGAAGTTGTGCCAAGCTCCGGTGTTAGTTTTGCCGGAAGGGGTGGAAGACATGACGGTTTATTGTGATGCTTCGTTAAATGGGCTCGGGTGTGTTCTAATGCAAAGAGGTAAAGTCATCGCTTATGCCTCTCGACAATTAAAGGAACACGAAACGAGATATCTAACTCATGATCTTGAGTTGGCGGCGGTTGTGCATGCGTTGAAAATTTGGCGCCACTACTTGTATGGTGTCAAGAGTACGATATATTCGGATCATAAGAGTTTGAAACGTCTCTTTAATAAACGAGATTTGAATTATCGTCAACGTAGGTGGATGGACGTGGTGAAAGATTATGATTGTGAAATACTTTATCATCCGGGCAAGGCGAATGTGGTCGCGGATGCGTTAAGTCGAAAGAGTCATCACCCGGCGTTACGATTGGGATTGTTACGTATGATTATTACTAACGATTTTCTTGAAAAACTTGGTGTGATTCAAATAGAGGCTTACGTTCATAACAAGCATGCAAAACGAATTGTGGGACAATCGGAATTCATTACTATGGGTTCACGTGGTTTGTTGTCTTTTAAAGGAAGAGTGTAGGTGCCGAAGATGGGTGATTATCGACAAGTGCTACTTGATGAAGCACATAAGTCAAAGTATTCCATTCATCCAGGCGCGACGAAAATGTATCTTGACTTAAAGAAAGATTATTGGTAGCCGGGCATGAAACGTGATGTTGTAAAGTATGTTGAGCAATGCGTCACGTGTTTGCAAGTTAAGGCCGAGCACCAAAAGCCGTATGGTAAGTTACAACCGTTAGAAATCCCTAAGTGGAAATGGGAGCACATTACCATGGATTTCATCACAAAGTTACCTAAAACGGCGAGAACCCAATTTGACTCAATTTGGGTGATAGTTGATCGATTGACGAAAAGTGCTTTGTTACTTCCCATTCGAGAAGCGATATCGTCGGAGACTTTGGCTAAGTTGTTTATCAAGGAAGTCATCTCTCGACACGGTGTTCCTATATCTATTATTTCGGATCGAGATACCCGTTTTACATCTCGGTTTTAGGAAAAATTTCATGAAGATATGGGTACGCAATTAAAGCTGAGCACGGCGTATCATCCTCAAACGGACGGTCAAACCGAACGTACGAATCAAACTTTGGAAGATATGTTACGGGCGTGCATCATGGATTTCGGTGGTAGTTGGGATGAGCATTTGTCCTTGGTGGAATTCTTGTACAATAATAGTTATCACACTAGTATTGGGATGCCACCTTACGAGATGCTTTATGGGCGGAGGTGTCGAACTCCGATTTGTTGGGGTGAAGTGGGACAAAAGGAAATCGGGAGCACCGATTTGGTTTTGGAAACAAATAGCAAGATTGTTACGATTCGAGAGCATTTGAAGAAGGCTCAAGATAGACAAAAGCCGTATGCCGACAAGCGTAGACGAACGATCAAATTTCAAGAAGGCGACATGGTAATGCTTAAGGTTTCGCCATGGAAGGGTATCATTCGATTTCGAAAACGGGGAAAGTTAGCTCCTCGGTTTATTGGGCCATTCAAGGTTTTAGCTCGTGTTGGTGAAGTTTCATATCGATTGGAATTACCCAAAGAGCTTGCGGGGATCCATAACACGTTTCATGTTTCCCATCTCCATAAGTGCCTTGCGGATGATTCTTCATGGATGCCATTAGACGAAATCGAGCTGAACAATAAGTTGGAGTATGTTGAAGAGCCGATTGCTATACTTGATGAGAAAGTGAAAATGTTGCGTAACAAGGATATGAGAACTTTTAAGGTTCAATGGCGTCGGAGTAAAGGTTCCGAGTTTACTTGGGAACCCGAAGAATTCATGTTGGTTTATCTTCCCTCTTGTCATGCGGCGTGGATCGCGAGGACGCGCTCCGAATTAAGTAGGGGAGAGTTGTAAGACCCAAATATTTCATAGTATACTTGTGTGAATAAGTGATTCAAGTTGTGGGGTTTAAGTTGTATATAATTAAAGGGCAAAAGAAGCTGAACTGGGCATTTGGCGCGCCGCGCCATTTCGGGCTGACAGATTCTTCCTTCTTTTTAAATTAGATATTTTGGGGGCAATTTGGTAAAATTACTTTGGGGTCCGACTTTAAGTCCCCAAATCAGTTGTTGGAGTCTCCTTTACTCCATTTCCATCTACCTTATCACTTTCCATTAAATCCTAGAGAGAGAGGAAGTTCTAGAGTGAGAGAGCTCCATTAAAGGAAGAAGGAAGTTGAATCGGGTCTTAGTGCGAGTTCTAAAGCCGTTCATCTAGTCGTTAGCTACGTGGTGATTGCGTTGGTAAGTTATAAAACCTAATTTCTTACTTTAATTGTATTAAGGGTTCGGGTTTGGGGTTATTTGCACATAAAAACCCATTTGTTAATGAATTAGGGGTTTTTGGGTGAATTTGGGTCATGAAGACTCAAAGTTGACTAACTAGGGTTTTCTAAGTACTAATCTATGTTTATGAGCTTAAATTAGTTAGTTAAATCACTAGCACACTTAAATATATGTAAAGGGGTGTTAAGTGGGTTAGTGGATGACCCGAAATGGGGGTATTGACTTAAATGGTCAAATGGGTCAAAATGGTCCTAAGTGGGTTAATGTATGTGTTTGATGCATAAACCTTGTATTGGAAAGCGTCTTAGGACTTAACTTGGCTTAGGATTAGGGTTTTGGTTATGATTGACCCAAATATTAGGGTTAAGGGTGCAAATGGGTCGAGATTGCACCATGGGTCAAAATGACTATAGAATGGAGTTTGAGTTGGTTGACCAACTTGAGTTTGTGATTGATATTATGTATAATGTAATAGGTACGTTACATTAAATATTTTCTAGCTTATAAACCTCTCATCAAGACTTTGAGGTGAGTGAAAAATCTATATATGTATGTATATGATTTACGTACTGTATTAATGGTGTCACATAGCCGTTTTGTGACCGTAGTTGTGAGACATAGCCGTTTTGTCCACGTTTTATATATTTATGCACATAGCCGTGTTTGTGCATATAGTGGCGAGTAATAGCCGTGTTTTACTCCCACATTATTATCCGAGTTATTGTGCACATAGCCGTGTTTGTGTACATGATTGTGAGTAATAGCCGTGTTTTACTCACAAGTTGATCAAGTGATGCCATAGCCATTTTTGGGAACACTTGGGGGTGATGCCATAGCCGTTTTTGGAACACCTCGGGGGTTAGCATACCATAGCCGTTTTTGGGAGCTAACGGTTGTTATGAACATCGTTGACTTGTTTCGCGAAGTCATTCCCTTGCGAATATATTGGTTAACCATGGTTTATAGTTGTTGACGTTAGCATTAAATTATTATTATGAATATTATGCTATTGATGTTGCTAGTTGTACGATTTGATGGTACTAGCTTGTTATTGAGGCGTTATGCGTTTGTATGCGTTATATGATATCATGGATGCGAGTAGGTAAGTCTTATATGCATGTATATATTTATTCTACTCACTAAGCGTTAGCTTACCCTCTCGTTGTTTACCATTTTATAGGTTCCGGCGTGGATCAGGGTAAGGGCATACGGTTGGATTAGAGATCCCGCTTGTTAAGGGACGCCTTTTGGAAGTTTAGTTCTTGGAGTTTGACCGAGACTTGGGTAGTTTAATCCCAAACGCCATGCTCGTAGTGTAGTTTGGTACTTAAACTTTTGGCGGTCGAAACTCATAATTTGTATTAAACTCGTAAAACGGCCGAAGTGGGCCCCGCTTTGTAAAACTCATTTTACGTTTGAATTGTGTTAGTTTTACATATTTGAATGTGTGGTTAAAAGCGTGTCGTCTAAAAAAGTCGGGAACTAGTCGATCTTTTTCGCATTTTGAGACTTTCCGGACACACCCGAATGGCGCGCCGCGCGGCCATCCTGGCGCGCTGCGCCAATTCACTGTGCAGCAATTTTTTTTTTTTTTTTGTATTTTTGGACGTGGTTTGCTCGCGGGTTGGTTTGGGTTGTTACATCGGTAGAGTGTATAATTGGTGTGTTGTGCCTTGACTCCATTGTGCGAGTCTTTTGTGCTTAAGCATTTGGGTGGGTATTGGGTCGTTAAGCTCGCTTGAGTGAAACCAGTAGGACATTGGATGTGATGGTGTCCTAGCGAGTAGAATGATTATGCATATAGGTATAAGATTTATTTGTTCGCGGTGGTATGGTTAGTGTTATCCGTCAGGATTCACTATAGTGTAGCAGGGTGCGATGTTACACTACTCGTTGCGATCGAGGCCAAAAGAGCATGTGTTGGTGGTTAGTGTTATCTGTCAGGATTCACTATAGTGTATCAGGGCGCGATGTTACACTACTCGTTGAGTAATCGAGGCTGAAAGAGCGTGGATGCGATGTGGATTTAAAGTTCACGTGTTCGATACCATATCGTGTTGGCATGTGATATGGGTTTAAAGTTCGGGCATTCAATACCACGTCATCATGTGTGCGTGGGCGTGATATGTGGGTTTAAGTTCGCGAGTTCTATACCACCTAGGGGTTAGTGTGTACCGCGTGTTTTATCACCATGTGAGGGTACATGACGTTTGATCGTCTTATCTAGAGTGTTGTGTCTTGATGCTCGTTGTGAGTGAGGTGGCGAGTGACATCCTAATGTAAGGATTCGCTCTTCGTTGGCCACTTAATGTAGTGTGGTGAGTGATTTCGTGAGATTTCACTATCCGTTGACCACGAATGCGGTTTGATATGTGTGTGGCGAGTGTTGTTCACTCTTCGTTGACCATTCTGCGTGTGAGTTATGTGGTGAGTGTTGTACACTCCTTGTGGACCACTTTTCGTGTGTGTATGCGTTGTAATGCCATGTTGGGAGGTGCATTCGTCGGCCACGTGCGTGTGTGAGTAGAGTCATGGTTGTTGACTACCTTTGAAGTGTGTAGGTAACTATGTAATGGTTATGACGAAGTTGGAAGAGCGTAAGTCTTGGTAATCCCAAGCATCTCCTTAGTGATGTGTGGACGACTACTAGGCTAGTTGTGCCTATGTGTACGGTGACTAGCGGGTGTCGCTAAAAAGTTGTAGGCGTTGAGCCGTAAAGTTCGTTGCATTTGTGCGACTTCGAGTAGTCAGGTGACATGTGACACCGGGAGTAAACCCAGTAAGGTTCGAGTTCTTGAGGCTCGGTGGTGGTGATGGGAGTTGCATAACACTGCGTCAGGTGTCTCCTTATACCTGCTAATGAAATGCTTCACTCTGATGGTGTGGTTACTTTGTACTTGGGTACCGGTGAGAAACCCGAGGATACTTCTGTGGTTTATTGTGAAGTTTAGCGGGCGTTAGTGACTTGACTAGTTTGAAATGCCGAGGTTCGAGTACCTTGTTGTGAGTCCGCAAAAAATTGTTGAGTATGACCAACGTCGAGACCTGTCATGTGTGTTGTGGAAGGTCGAAATTCCGCGAGATGTTATCATCTTGGTGGTGGAAGTATGGGGTTAAAATCCTAAGTGGGGGAGTATGTGCCCGGAAGTTACGGTGTTGCCCCGGTTTGGTATGCGGGTTCGAGGTGTTTGTTGGAAGTCGTCTCGTTTGGTGAGCGAACTCGGGACGTAGAGTGTTGATTTTGACTGTCTCGTGTAGAGATATGTTAGTGTAGAGCGCGTTCGAGAGTGAGTCCTTTAGAGTATTGAGGACTTGTACGTACGAGAAGTGACGAGATCATCCTTATTGGACCATCGAAACGATGTTCACAGGGTAATGGTGGACGAGTTGTGAGTAGTGCAAGTTTGCGTGTCGGTTGGAGTTACTGATAGTGCTCCAAATGAACATATATTTAGGCACAATATCCTTCCAATATGTAAAGCTTTTAGTTGTAATTGTTCTATTTTTATGTAATATTCGTTTAAATAAATAAGTGCAAAGACAAAAGAAGAAAACGACGATTTGAAGACGCAAATGACCAAAAAGCTCAAATGTACAAGATATAATTCAAGTGGTTCAATTTATTGATGAGAAATGTCTCAAAATTACAAGACTACGAGTCACAAAACGCAAAGTACAAGATATTAAATTATACGAAAGGTCGTTCGAAAAACCGAAACCGGGACCTGAGCCAACTATCAACGCGCGACGCACCGGAGCTAAAATTACAAGTCAACTATGCACAAGAATATAATATAATATTTAAATAATTATTTAAATTATTTATATATTATATTAAATAACATCGACAAACTAGCAAACAAAAAATATGTGAGCTGGATCTGACGGCCATGCGATCGCATGGGAAATAGGCATAAAACTCATGCGAGTGCATGAGCCCATGCGAGTGCATGAGATTTGCACTAAAATTTCATGCGACCGCATGAGTTACTGTAGCAGGCCACATCCTATAAATTCGCCACTTTTCTGCGAGTTTTAATACATCTTTTTCTATCTCTTACTCTCAAAATATATATTTATATTTATATTATAATTTTAATATTAAAGTTTAATAATAATAAGGTTATTAGATTTTGTACCATAATTAAGGTTTGGACAAAAGACCGACACTTGTGAACATTGGACTATTGACTATTAATAGATATGGGGTATTGTCTAATCGAATGACAACTCATTAGAACATGTCGAACCTATCTTCAAATTAGTTAATCTAATAATTATTAAAATGATTATGTATGTTCTATTTAGTGACGTTTATACGACATCTTTTACGATCATTTAATTAATTATTCGGGTTGGGTAATTGATTATTCATTCTGATCAAGTGGGTAAATTAATATTCATATCTCATTAAAACAGGGGTGGATTACATACAAGGATAATTGGTGTAAGTGTTAACAAAGTATTAAAACCTTGGATTACACGCAGTCGATAACCTGGTGTAATTATTAACAAAGTATTAAAACCTTGTTACAGTTCGAATCCCTAATTAGTTGGAATATTTGACTTCGGAAATAAGGTTAATTTGGCGAGCATTTTATAATTATGACCGATAGACTATTATTGACAAAAACCAGATTGGTATCAAATAAATCCAGGACAAAGGACAATTAACCCAGATAAATAAATTAAAATCAAAACGTCAAACATCATGATTACGGAAGTTTAAATAAGCATAATACTTTTATTTCATATTTCATCGTACCTTTATTTACTGTCATTTTAATTACTGCAATTTACTTTATCGAAATTTAAATTCTGTCATTTATATTATCGTCATTTATCTTTACGCTTTATTTAAACTCGACAAACCGGTCATTAAAATGTAAAACCCCCTTTTATAATAATATTACTATATATAATTATATATATTATAGTTGTTAAAAATATAGCGTTAAACTCAGCTAGCTCCCTGTGGAACGAACCGGACTTACTACAAACTACACTACTCTACGATTAGGTACACTGCCTATAAGTGTTGTAGCAAGGTTTAGGTATATCCCATCTATATAAGTAAAAAAAAACTTGTGTAAATTATATCGTATTTAGTAGTAAAAATATAACTATTTCGTATATGCCGCTGCACACATCAAGTTTTTGGCACCGCTGCCGGGGAACGCCGAAGCGAAACGCTATTAAAAAAAACTAATAAGTAAATTTTTCTTATTTATAAGTTTTATATAAATATTTTACAAAAATATATAAAAAAAAGTAAAAATAATCGGGCCTGGTACTGTTGAAGCCCAATTTGTGATCCGAAATTAAGGCCCATGCGATCGCATGACCCGGAAGCTTCTAATCCATGCGACCGCATGGTGATGTCTGACACGTCTGAAACCTAGGACAGCCGAATTAGGGTTAAGTTAATTAATTATTATTATTATTAATTACCTAATTAGGGTTTATTTTAATAATAATTTAGTTTAGTTGTTATTTATTTTGTATTTTTAAGTTATATTTAGTTTTATTAATATAATAAATTAATACTTTTATAAAATATAATATAAAAATAATATTTTTATAAAATTTGTATTTTTATCATTTTAGTTATAATTTGTATTTTCTTTTAATCGTTTATTTTGTAATTTGTATATTTATCGTTCGTAATTAATTTTAAACTTAGTTTTTGCCGTAGTTATTTTTATATTTCTAGATTTTTAGTCTTTGCCGTAAAATCTCTTAAGTGCTTTTTCTTTAGACTAAGATTTAGGTGCTTTAGAATTTTGCGACGCCGTTTTAAGATTTTAGTACCTTTTAAGTTATTTATGTTTTGGATATAGAATTCCTTTTAAGCTTTAATACCTTTAGACGCAACTTTTAATATTTAATTTTTAGACTGTTAAGTTTCGATGCTTTACTTTCTTATTATTATTTTTCGACCTTTTATTTTTTGACGTTTTTCGACGCGCTCTTTTTCTTTCTTATTTCTCGACGCTCTAGTTTTTAGGACATATATTTTTATTTCAAAATTTCGACGAAAAATTGTTTTAAGTGGTTAAATTGAAAGACATCCAAAATTTTCTGGTTCGTAGTAATAGTTTGATTTGTTAGTGGCGAGTTGTGGGCTTCCGATTTAAAGGGTCCTGGCTACCTGTTGCATCTATTGGCTATTCGAAACGTGGGCAAAATCAGAAATGTCTATTAATTTGATAACTTATATAATTTTTATCTTTTATAACTAATAGGATATTCTGTGAATGCACCGAGCAAAACGTTCACCACCTTTCATACGTTCACCACATGTAACTCGATCAAGACATATAGCCAATATTGTTGCCGTTGATTTTTCTTTAGAATCGTCATCTAGTCGACCAAGTACTCCAAATCAAATTTCCGATAATCCATTTTTTGAACCCGACTTCACTACCGAGAACCCGGAGGATATTCAAGGACAATTCCAAGATCCTGAACCACTAATCATTCCTCCTGAACCACAAACCGTTAAATCAGAATTCTCTAGTGATTCGTATTCAACAAATTCAATTATGGAAGTAACTGAACCTCTAAGTATGGAAGACCGAATGAGAGCCACACGCACTGGCCAAGGTCACGCCATTATTAAGCCAGATATTAATGTGCCAGATTATGAAATCAAAGGACAAATCCTACACATGGTAACTAATCAATGCCAATATAGTGGTACGCCGAAGGAAGATCTAAACGAACATCTTCGAACCTTTAATAGGATCTGTCCTCTATTTAAAGTCCGAGAAGTTGAGGATGAACAGATCTATCTCATGTTGTTTCCCTAGACTTTAAAGGGAGAAGCCAAAGATTGGTTAGAATCGTTACCTGAAGGGGCGATTGATACATGGGATGTCTTAGTTGAAAATTTTCTTAAACAATTCTTTCCGGCATCTAAAGCCGTGAGACTTCAAGGAGAAATTGTTACGTTCATGCAAAAGCCAAATGAAACTCTATATGAGGCGTGGACAAGATTTGAAAAATTGTTAAGAGGATGTCCGCAACATGGTTTAGACACTTATCAAATAGTACAAATATTCTACCAAGGATGCGACATTGCTACACGAAAAGACATCGACATAGCAGCTGGTGGTTCCATTATGAAGAAAACCACAACCGAAGCTCACAAAATCATTGATAACACAGCCTCCCACTCACATGAGTGGCACCAAGAAAAAGATATCTTTCGTTCATCTAAAGCGGCTAGAGCCAATTCTAGCCATGACTTTGATTCCGTTTCCACAAAAATAGATGCTTTCAAGAGACGAATGGAAAAAATGACTAAAGATATTTACGCAATACGAATCAGTTGTGAGCAATGCGGTGGACCACACTTAACGAAAGATTTTAATGTTGAACAAACGATGGAACAACGTGAGAATGTTTCCTACATGAACTAAAGGCTGGGAAATAATTATCAAAATAATTATCAACCTCCAAGGCCAAACTTCGATCGAAATCAAAACATTCTTTACAATCCAATTGGAACCAACAATAACTCGTATAACTAACAAGGTCCGAATAACCAACCAACTCAAAACAACACTTTCAATCAACAAAGACCTGACTTATATAAACCACCACAACAAACCGAAGAGAAAAAGTCAAATCTGGAAGAAATGATGGCAAAGTTAATGGAATCTCAAACACAATTTATTTCATCTCAAACCCAAACAAATGAGAGGTTTGATCAGTCATTAAGAACTCAACAAGCTTCCATTTTGAATCTAGAAAAACACGTAGGTAATCTTGCTAGCATGATGAGTGAGAGGGAACAAGGAAAGCTACCAAGTAATACTGAAGTAAATCCTCGGAATGAGAATGTTAATATGGTTTCAACAAATTCTGAAAAACCAGCATCAGAAGATGAGAAGGTTTTCGATGTGAGTAACAATGAAGAAGTTACAACACCACCACTACCACCCGAGTATGTAAAGCCAGTGGTGGCACCACACAGACCACCCATCCCGTTTCCAAGAAAAGGAGTTGAGTATGTGCAAGTAATAGGTAATAAAGTTTGTGATACCTATGGAAAGAAAAAGAAGAATAAGAAAGTACAAGAAATAAAAACCGTAAAAGTAAACCCGGTGAAGATAGTTCCACCAAAACCTCCACCCAGGTTGGGTGATCTGGGTGAATTTATTGTTCCTTGTCTACTTAGTGATTGTGTCATGTATGATGCACTAGCAGATTTAGGTGCGAGTGTGAGTGTTATGCCTCTTTCATTATATAAGAGATTAGGAGTAGGTGAGTTAAGTCCAACGGAAATGAGTGTTCGACTCTTTGATCAAACTATTAGGCACCCAGTTGGAATTGCTGACAACCTACCCGTTCAAGTAGGTAATTTAACCTTTCTAGTCGAATTTATTGTCATTGACATAGAAGAGGACCCAAACATTCCTCTAATTTTAGGTCGACCATTCTTAGCGTCCACCGGAGCGTTATTTGATGTAAGAAAAGGTAGAATGACACTTAGTAATGATGAAAAATCGATCACCTTTGTGAGTCTAAAGTCTAAATCTCCACCAACCAAAACCGTTGAACCAACAAAAACGATTGGTAAGAACCATGTTGTTTTACCAACTCCAACGGTAGTGCTTAACAGTAATAAAACGCCTAAGTGTGGGGAAGATGAAGTAACGCCTAATGATGACTTGATAACAAAGAACCCCGTTGTTGGTACGAAATTAAATGATCCCGTTATTAACAGTTCCATGAAGAAACTTATTAAACGGATTCGCTATGCTAGAACCAAGGGGAGCTTTAAGTTATGTAACCGGTTAGTATCCAATATTTCGTCTAAAGAAAAGGCGAAACTAATTGAATTTGTGGATATTACACATGAATCTGACCAATGGCTTAAAGCAAAAGTCACAGATATGCAAGTTGATTATGGTCCAAGAGAAATTGACGATGAAGTTTACCACAATTTCGACACCACAGCTACCTAAGTGTGGGGAGATTCAAATGTTCTAAGAAATAATGCTCTCTAGGGTTAGTTGTTCTGTTCTCGTGTAGTTCCGAGAATGGAATCCGATTGGTCTTTTCCACTAGCAGACACTAAAGAACTAGTTTTCTCCCCCCATTCTGAATTTTTGTTTTGTAGGTTTTGTATGAAATTAATACGCTTTTTCAATTTAAGTTTTGTGTGAATTTAAAAACAAAATTTACTTTATTTCATTAAGTTTAAAAAAATGATTTCTAAAATTCATCGTAAGTTGAAGACTAGGTCATGGAACCGAAATTGCTTTACCCGAGGGCGGGGTGAAAAATTTTGTTATCATTATTTTTAATTTTATTGATCTAAAGTATACAAAAAAAATAAAAAAAAACCCCCGAAAACCTTTGCTTTTAAAACAATCGCTTTAAAAACGACAAATTTTAAATTTTGTCGAGGGACGGACTAGGTAAACATACCGAAACTACCTAAAGTAAAAGGAAACAAAATTTTAAAAAATTATTCATTTAAATTGTTTTAATAAATAAAGGTTTTATAAATATATATATATATATATATATATATATATATATATATATATATATATATATATATATATATATATGTTTGTAGTTTATCTTATATACAAAACAGGGTAAAACAACGCATTTTCAAAGACTGACATTAAAGTTCAGCAAAAGCTACTAATTTTAACGACAAGACGTAAAATATCAAATGTGATATAAAATAATATGTTTGCAAACTCTGTATTTTTAATCATTTTTCTACACTAATCACCCTCATGAATTTAAATTTTTACTGATTTCTTGCAAATGAGGGCATTGCATGATCTCAAGTGTGGGGAAGGGTTATAAATTATCTCGGGTTTACACTTAGTTTAATTGCCAAATTTTGTGAAAATTTGAAAAATGTTCAACTAAATGAATTCAAAATCATGTTTATACATATTTATGAACGATAAAACTAGGTTATAATACCGAAATTATTGTTACCTCGGAGAGAACATAAATGGAGAAACAACCCAAAACGTTAGAATTCATTTAAAATAGAATAGAGGAGAATAAAAAAGCAAAGAAAATAATAAATAAAAGCTAAGTGTGGGAAGAATTTACTAATTTCTTTAAAACACATATCACATATTTGGTACAGATTATTGCAGCTACTTTTGCTTTAGACTAAACTAATCAGTTTTACCCGATTTATTGTAATACCTTTGAAAGAATAGATGGATCTACACAATGAATCAATTCCATCATTAAAAGGAAGTAAAGTCTTCCGAAAAAGACACGCGCTTCTTGATTTAGGTCAGGAAGTTGTCGTCCAGACCAGCTGTAGGTTGACGAAAAATCAAGAAAAATCATCTCTAAAATCAGCAGGAAATCCACGGACCTCAGCATCAAACAGGGTCGCCAAGTGGTCAGAATTATCCTAACCATGAGAGGATTGTCTTGTAAAATGGGGAGGGCGCCGTGCAAATTAGCTTGATAAGACTAATGATTCAGACCCCCAGAAAGGATAATCTCCCTAAAGATTAAAAATCAGCTTTTAAGACTGATATTACTCAATCCTTGAGATTGACCTTAAAGATTGAGAATTACAAACTCATGGAATTCGATGATATCTAAACTCGAGCTTGAACGAGAAAATATTTTGATCAAAATTACAAAACAATTTGTTTTCTGAAAACCTATTTTCAATGCGTTCATTACCATTGAACGTAAAATCCTAAGAATTCACTGAAATTCATTAGGTCACCTGAACCAATTCGGGTGTCAACCGTAAGAACGGTGGTTGCATAGCATGGTCGAAGACAGGACCTTGTGCCAGACCAAAAAATTATAGGGTGATCTTTACTATTGCTCCTACAAAGGATAGTAATTGCATCCGACACGTTTTAGACCAGGAACAAAAGCATGTCACGGGACATTGCCTTAACAGTTGCTTGTTCAACGCTTTCCTTTACAACCGGACGGTAGTTTACCAAACGGTAATATACGGAGCAAGTATACTGGACGTGTTGTGATAATGCTAAAAACGAACATATATTTCATAGCATTATTCCTCAAGAAAGACAAGCTTTTAGTTGCAATTGTTCTATTTACAAGTGATATTCGTTTAAATAATAAAAGGTGAAGACAAAAGACAGATTCGATGAATTGAAGACGCAAACGACCAAAAAGCTCAAAAGTACAAAATACAATCAATAAGGTTCCAATTATTGATAAGAAACGTCTCAAAATTACAAGAGTACAAGATTCAAAATGCAAAGTACAAGATATTAAATTATTCGCAAGGACGTTCGAAAATCCGGAACCGGGACCAGAGTCAACTCTCAACGCTCGATGCAATGGACTAAAAATTTCAAGTCAACTATGCACATGAATATAATATAATATATATAATTCATTCTTAAAATTAATATATATATTATATTATATTTAAAAACTGTCGGCATAAAAAAACAAAGACTTTTGAGTCTCCCCAGCTGGCCATACGATCGCATGGCCTTGAAGGGTAAAGCTCATGCGATCGCATGAGCATCTTTTCCAGATCACAGGCCTATAAAAATCGAGCTTTGGTGTAACACAAAACACATCTTTTTCTTCTTCACTCAAACGTAGTATATGTATATATAATTTATATTTTAATTTTAATTTTAATTTTAAATCCTAATAATAAGGGTGTGTTAGCGAATGTTGTAAGGGTGTAAGTCAAAATTCTGTCCGTGTAACGCTACACTATTTTTAATCATTATAAGTTATGTTCAACCTTTTTACATTAATGTCTCGTAGCTAAGTTATTATTATGCTTATTTAAAACGAAGTAATCATGATGTTGGGCTAATTACTAAAATTGGGTAATTGGGCTTTGTACCATAATTGGGGTTTGGACTAAAGAACGACACTTGTGGAAATTAGACTATGGGCTATTAATGGGCTTTATATTTGTTTAACTAAATGATAGTTTGTTAATTTTAATATAAAGATTTACAATTGGACGTCCCTATAAATAACCATATACACTCAATCGGACACGATGGGCGGGATATTTATATGTACGAATAATCGTTCATTTAACCGGACACGGGAATGGATTAATAGCCACTAGAATTATTAAAACAGGGGTGAAATTATGTACAAGGACACTTGGCATAATTGATAACAAAGTATTAAAACCTTGGGTTACATTCAGTCGACATCCTGGTGTAATTATTAAACAAAGTATTAAAATATTGTTACAGTTTAATTCCCCAGTTAGTTGGAATATTTAACTTCGGGTATAAGGATAATTTGACGAGGACACTCGCACTTTATATTTATGACTGATGGACTGTTATGGACAAAAACCAGACGGACATATTAAATAATCCAGGACAAAGGACAATTAACCCATGGGCATAAAACTAAAATCAACATGTCAAACATCATGATTACGGAAGTTTAAATAAGCATAATTCTTTTATTTCATATTTAATTTCCTTTATTTTATATTTAATTGCACTTCTAATTATCGTACTTTTATTTATTGTTATTATATTTAATTGCACTTTTAATTATCGTATTTTTAATTATCGCAAGTTTATTTTATCGCACTTTTATTTATCGCAATTTCATTATCGTTATTTACTTTACGCTTTAAATTAAGTCTTTTATTTATTTAATATTTTACATTTGGTTTTAACTGTGACTAAAGTTTTAAAATCGACAAACCGGTCATTAAACGGTAAAAACCCCCCTTTATAATAATAATATTACTTATATATATATTTGTATTTTTATAAAATAAAACTAATATAGCGTTAAGCTTTGTGAAAAAGATTTTCCCTGTGGACCGAACCGGACTTACTAAAAACTACACTACTGTACGATTAGATACACTGCCTATAAGTGTTGTAGCAAGGTTTAAGTATATCCATTCTATAAATAAATAAATATCTTGTGTAAAATTGTATCGTATTTAATAGTATTTCCTTGTAAAATTTAATAGTATTTTATACCCCTTAGCTTTAACTATCAAGTATTTTTGGCGCCGCTGCCGGGGAACTTTCTTGCTTAAAATCCGGAAGCGCAACGCTAAATATAAAAAAAAAAAAAAAAAAATTTAGTTTACTTTTATTAAAATACGTTTTTGTAAAAATACGTTTTAATATATTCGAAAATATAAAAAGTAAAACAAAAATATAAATATTTTTAAGAGTTTGTTAAATATTTAAGTTCTATAAAAGTTTCTTTATATTTATTTTATAAAAATATAAGTTTTATTTAATTTATAAAAATATGTTATATAAATATTTAAAACAGAAAAAATAAACACAGCAAAATAAAAAATAAAACATTCGGCCTGCTACTGTAGCAGCCCGTAACCTGGCCCAAAATCCTGGCTCATACGATCGCATGAGCCCGAAGGCATAAACTCATGCGATCGCATGAGAGTGTCTGACACGCCAACAGGAAACCCTAACTGCATTAATTACGGTGTATTATTATTATTATTATTATTTAATAAACCCTAATTAGGTTTTATTATTTAATTAGTTATTAGTTTTTAGATTTAATATATATATTTAGTTTAATTAGTTTAATTAAATTTTAAAATTAATAGTTTTATAAAATAAATAATATAAAAATAATATTTTTATAAAAATTGTACTTTTTACAACTTTTAGTATATTTTTATATTTTATTTTTTTTTATTGTTTTTTGCGTAATATTTGCATTTTTCGCTCGTATTTAGTTTTAATTCATAGTTTTTGCCATAGTTATTTTTATTTCTAGATTTTTAGGCTTTGCCGTAAAATCCCTTAAGTGCTTTTTCTTTAGACTAAGATTTAGGTGATTTAGAATTTTGCGACGTTTTTTTTTATTTAAGTTTTAGTACCTTTTTAAGATATTGCCATTTGGGATATAGTTTTACTTGTAAGCTTTAATATTTTTAAACGCCTTTTACCTATGTATCAATTATCATTCCAATTAGTAATCTCAATTTGCGATTATAATTTTAAGTTAGTGATAGTAATAAGGTTGGGTTAGTCGAGTATTTTAAAGTTTTATAAGTTACTCTTTTTCTTTCTTATTTTTCGCTATTCTAGTTTTAGGACATAGATTTTTTTTTCTACTTCTTATCTAAATTTCTTAAAATTACGAAAATTTATTTTAAGTGGTTAAATTGATAGACATCAAAATTTTCTAGTTCGTAGTAATAGTTGGATTTGTACGTGGACCGGGTTATTGGAGCCAAACAGTCCTCAATTATATTGAGACCAAACGAATCTTGCCCCTTTGCTGCATCTTTTGGCTATTCGAAACGTGGGCAAAATCAGAAAAGTCTATTAATTAGATAACTTATATAATTTTTCTTTCCTTTTAAAAAACTAATAGGATATTCAGTGAATGCACCGAGCAAGACGTTCATCACCTTTTGTACGTTCACCACCTGTAACTAGATCAAGACATCTAGCAAATATTACCGCCGTTGATTTTTCTTTAGAATCGTAATCCAGTCGACCAAGTACTCCAATTCAAATTTCCGATAATCCATTTTTTGAACCCGACCTCACAATTGAGAATCCGGGGAATATTCAGGGAAAATTCGTAGATCCTGAACCATTAATTTTTCCTCCGGAACCACCAATCATTCAAACAGAGATTGGTGAGGAACGAACCACTAAATCAGAATCCTCTAGTGATTCCGATTCAACAAATTTAATTATGGAGAATCTGGAACCTTTAAGTATGGAAGACCGAATGAGAGCTAAACGCACTGGCCAAGGTCACGCAATTACTCATCCAGACATTAATGCGCCAGATTATGAAATCAAAGGATAAATTCTATACATGGTGACTAATCAATGCCAATTTAGTGGTGCGCCGAAGGAAGATCCAAATGAACATCTTCGTACCTTTAATAGGATCTGCACTCTATTTAAAATCCGAGAAGTGGAGGATGAACAGATATATCTCATGTTATTTCCCTGGACTTTAAAGGGAGAAGCCAAAGATTGGTTGGAATCGTTACCTGAAGGGGAGATTGATACATGGGACGTTTTAGTTGAAAAATTTCTTAAACAATTCTTTCAGGCATCTAAAGCCGTAAGACTTCAAGGAGAAATTGTTACATTCACACAGAAACCAAATGAAACTCTATATGAGGCATGGACAAGATTTGGAAAGTTATTAAGAGGATGTCCGCAACATGGTTTAGACACCTGTCAAATAGTACAAATATTCTACCAAGGATGTGACATCACTACAAGGAAAGACATCGATATAGCAGCTGGTGGTTCTATTATGAAGAAAACCGAAACTGATGCTTACAAAATTATTGATAACACTACTTCCCACTCACATGAGTGGCACCAAGAAAAAGATATCGTTAGATCATCTAAAGCAGCTAGAGCCGATTCTAGCCATGACTTAGATTCCATTTCCGCAAAGATAGATGCTGTCGAGAGACGAATGGAAAAGATGACTAAAGATATCCACTCAATACGAATTAGTTGTGAGCAGTGTGGAGGACCACATTTGACAAAAGATTGTCTCAGTATTGAATTAACAATGGAACAAAGAGAGAATGTTTCATATCTAAACCAAAGGCCTGGAAATAATTATCAGAATAATTATCAACCGCCAAGACCGGTCTACAATCAAAACCAGAATTATAATCGAAATATTCCATACAACAACCAACAAGGTCCTAGCAATCAACAAGTATCCAATAATACTTACAATCAGCAAAGACCTAATTTTCAAAACAAACCACCACAAACCGATGATAAAAAGCCGAATTTAGAAGATATGATGACGAAGCTAGTTGAAACTCAAACGCAGTTTTTCACATCTTAAAAACAAACTAATGAACAAAATGCTCAAGCATTTAGAAATCAACAAGCTTCTATTCAAAACTTGGAACAAGAAGTAAGTAACCTAGCAAGGTTAATAGGTGAAAGAAAACCGGGAAGTTTACCTAGTGATACAAATGCAAACCCCTGGAATGAAACAGCTAAAGCCATTACCACAAGAAGTGGTACAACACTTAAACCACCTGAAATACCTGTAACTTCTGATGAAGCTATTCCTACTCCACAAGAACCACAACCTGATCAAGATAAGGAAAAAGAACCGGTAGTTGAAAAGGTTAATGAAGATAACACAGTTAAGGCTAAACCTTATGTTAAACCATACCAACCACCACTTCCTTACTCGAGTAAAATGAAGAAAGAGAAACTTGAAGCCGAGCAATCCAAATTCTTGGATATGTTTAAACAGATAAATGTAAATCTTCCTTTCATTGATGTGATTTCAGGATGCATAGATATGCTAAATTTCTGAAAGATCTAATCTCAAATAGAAAGAAAATGGAAGAACTCTCGGCTGTTACTATGAATGCTAATTGTTCAGCAGTTCTGTTGAATAAGATACCAGAAAAACTATCTGATCCAGGAAGTTTCACAATTCCATGTTTTCTGGGTAGTCTTAGTTCAATAGAAGCATTGGCAGACTTAGGTGCTAGTATAAATTTAATGCCGTATTCACTATACACTAAACTAGACCTTGGAGAATTGAAACCAACCAGAATAAGTATACAACTAGCCGATCGATCAATAAAATATCCTAGAGGGATAATGGAGAATATGCTAGTTAAAGTTGGTACTTTAGTATTTCCAGTAGATTTTGTTGTTCTGGACATGGAAAAAGATTATCAAGTTCCTCTCATATTAGGAAGACCATTCTTAAACACGGCTAAAGCAATGATAGACGTGTTCGGTAAGAAATTGACCCTAAGTATAGAGGACGAGAGTGTTACCTTTTCAGTTGATAGAGCAATGCAACAACCGCAATCTGCAGATGATACATGTTATTATATTCAAACTATAGATTCACATGCAGAATTGTTAGAAGAATTTCCAGAATTACAAGGAACAGGAGAATGTTCTTTAGGAGAAGGTAATGAACCAATTGATGAAGCTGAAATGTTAGCTACACTAATAGCTAATGGATATGAACCAACAATAGAAGAAATTCAAATGCTAAAAGAAGAAGACAGATATCGATATAAATCATCGATAGAAAAACCTCCGACATTAGAGTTAAAGCCACTTCCAAACCATTTAGAATATGCTTATTTACATGGTGAATCTGAATTACCTGTAATAATATCGTCTTCTCTTACTGAAAATGAAAAATCACAACTCATTTCTGTGTTGAAAGCTCATAAACCAGCCATTGCATGGAAGATTCATGATATTAAAGGAATAAGTCCTTCGTATTGCACACATAAAATCCTTATAGAAAAAGGTCATAAAACGTATGTGCAACGCCAATGAAGACTAAATCCGAATATGCAAGATGTAGTTAAAAAAGAAATTATTAAACTGCTAGATGCAGGTTTAATTTATCCAATCTCTGATAGTCCATGGGTAAGCTCAGTTCAATGCGTGCCTAAGAAGGGTGGCATGACTGTCATTACAAATGAAAAAAATGAGCTTATTCCTACTAGGACTATAATAGGATGGCTTGTGTGTATTGATTATAGAAAATTAAATGACGCCACCAGAAAAGATCACTTTCCCTTACCTTTTATTGATCAAATGTTGGAAAGATTAGCCGAAAATAGTTATTATTGTTTTCTTGAAGGATTTTTCGGATATTTTCAAATTCCAATAGCACCCGAAGATCAAGAGAAAATCACGTTCACGTGCCCTTATGGTACTTTTGCTTACAAACGCATGCCATTTGGACTTTGCAACGCCCCTGCAACCTTTCAAAGGTGTATGATGGCGATTTTTCACGACATGATAGAAGAATGCATGGAAGTTTTCATGGATGACTTTTCAGTCTTCGATGATACTTTTGAAACATGTCTAGCTAATCTTGAACGAATGCTGATTAGATACGAACAATCAAATCTAGTTCTTAATTGGGAGAAATGCCATTTCATGGTTAAAGAAGGCATCGTTCTTGGTCATAAAATTTCAAAAGAAGGAATTGAAGTGGATAGAGCTAAAGTAAATGTAATTGCTAAACTTCCACATCCCACCAATGTTAGAGGAGTTAGGAGTTTTCTAGGGCATGCCGGTTTTTACCGACTTTTTATAAAAGATTTTTCTAAAATTACCACTCCTATGAATAAACTCCTAGAAAAGGATGCTCCATTAATCTTTTCAGATGAATGTATCAAATCTTTTAATATTCTTAAAGAGAAACTTACTAATGCGCCAATCATGATAACACCGAATTGGAATTTACCGTTTGAACTAATGTGCGATGCAAGTGATTTTGCAATGGGAGCCGTTTTAGGACAAAGGATTGAAAAACGATTTCAACCTATATATTATGCTAGTAAGACATTACAAGAAGCACAAACGAATTACACAACTACTGAAAAAGAACTCCTTGCTATTGTCTTTGCTTTTGACAAATTTCGTTCATATCTCGTTCTAGCAAAAACGGTGGTCTATACCGACCATTCTGCTCTTAGATACCTATTTTCGAAACAAGATGCCAAACCAAGATTAATCCGTTGGATCTTACTCTTACAAGAGTTCGATATTGAAATCCGAGATAAAAGAGGAGCAGAAAATCTCGCCGCTGATCATCTTTCTCGTCTTGAAAATCCTGAATTAGAAGTTCTAAATGAATCGGCCATACAAGACAACTTTCCTAATGAATATCTATTGAAGATAGATTATAATGAAATTCTATGGTTTGCAGACTATGCAAACTACTTAGTATGTGGATTCCTTGAAAAAGGATTATCATACCAAAAACAAAAGAAATTCTTCAGTGATATAAAACACTATTTCTGGGAAGATCCACATTTGTTTAAAAGTTGTCCCGATGGAATAATACGCCGATGTGTATTCGGAGATGAAGCTAGTAAAATTTTAAACCATTGTCACACAGGACCAACAGGAGGGCATTATGGGCCGCAACTAACAGCAATAAAAGTTTATGATGCTGGATTCTATTGGCCTACAATTTACAAAGACGCACACCTTCTTTGCAAATCCTGTGATGCATGTCAAAGGGCCGGAAAAATAAGTCAACGTGATGAAATGCCACAAAATCTCATAATAATCTCTACATTCTCGTAGCCATTGATTATGTATCTAAATGGGCGGAAGTACAAGCTCTCCCAACTAACGATGCACGAGTTGTAGTCAACTTTTTAAAACGTCTTTTTGCAAGGTTTGGAACACCGAAAGCTTTAATAAGTGATTGAGGTACTCATTTCTGTAATAATCAACTTGAGAAAGTTCTCAAAAGATATGGAGTAACTCATAAAATCTCCACCGCATATCATCCACAAACAAGTGGACAAGTTAAAAATACCAACCGAGCTTTAAAACGTATTCTAGAGAAAACCGTAGGATCAAATCCGAAGGAATGGTCCATTAAATTGGAGGATGCACTCTGGGCTTTTAGAATAGCCTACAAAACTCCAATTGGAACCACACCTTTTAAACTCGTCTACGAAAAAGCATGTCATCTTCCAGTAGAAATTGAACACAAAGCATTTTGGGCTTTGAAGACATGTAATCTTGATTTACATGAAGCTGGACGTCTACGGTTAAGTCAACTAAACGAATTAGAAGAATTAAGACATGAAGCATACGAAAATTCATTAATCTATAAAGAAAGAACGAAGAAATGGCATGATAAAAGAATCAGAAGTTCAAAAGAATTCAAAGAAGGAGACAGAGTTCTTCTTTTCAATTCACGATTCAAGCTATTTCCTGGAAAATTGAAATCAAGATGGTCTGGACCATTCATAGTCAAAAGAGTTATTCCATACGGAACGATAGAATTGATAAATTCAAATGGGATTGAATTTAAGGTTAATGGTCACAGAGTTAAACATTACATAGATAGTCCGATGGAAGTCGACAATGAAGTTAATCACAATTTCGATACCACAGCTAACTAAGTGTGGGGAGAATCAAGTATTTAAAGGATAATATGTATTTCTGTTAGAGTCAGATTGTCTGTTTTCGTGTAGTTCTCGAAAATGGAACTCGAATGGTCTTTCCCTAACCCAAAAGAACTAGTCTTCTCCCCCCATTTTGAATTTTTATTTTTTTTAGGAAATGAAGACTGCCTGTGAACTAAACCATGGTCTAATGCTACACGCTTTGATCACTAAACGTAATAATGACACACTTTCGAGTGAACTAGTATCAGTAATCAGAGAAAGATTGGACGGAGTAAGAAAAGAATCCAGATGTGAAGATAATAAGTTACAATTTGGTAAAGAAAAATCAAAATCCGCAGTGAAAAGAAGAGCACGACACCTAGAAAGATGTCACAAATGCGGAAAATGGTCACATGGAGATAAATGTTCAAATAATCAAACCTATTCAAACACCGAATTTGTTACTTTATGCAGAGATGGACCGTTCATATGTTTAGAAGAAAAAACACTGAATGCTCGAGGTTACGCCTATGTAGCCATGGAAAATCAATTAAACCGACTATCTTATGAATGGGATAGATCGTATCACTAAGAATACTATCTCACAGGTAAGTCTGTACAGTTTTTATTTTTTATTTTTATTTTTAACCTTTTGATAATAAACGCTAATTTGTTCGCTATAAAGTATTAAATTGGTATTGAATAAAATTAGGTTTGGCGACCGAAATTATTGATATCATTCAAAAATTTATTACATCACTGCGAAATTTAACGTTTATTCTTAAGGTATAAATATCTTTAATCAATCAACCCAAAATATTTCAAAAATTCGTCATGAGTTAAATTAGGTCATGGAACCGAAATTACTTTACCGAAAAGAGGGGCGCATATTTTTGATAATATTTGATTGATTAAAGTGGGATAAAAGCCAAAAAGATTTTTAATTTTATTTTTTACCATGTTTTTAAAATTAATATATAAATATTAAATTAATATTTTGAACTTTGTAAAATCAATATATTTAAGTTTGTAAATATTTGAAAAATTAATCTTTTTAATATAAGTTTGTATGTATAAAAACAAAAATATAATATAAGTTTGGTGTAAACTTATAATATGAATTTTTAATTAAGTTTAATATGAATTTTTAATTTTATGCATTTTAAATTTAAGTTTGGTGTGAATTTAAAAACAAAAATTTACTTTATTTCACTAAGCTAAAAATATGATTTTTAAAATTCGTCGTGAGTTGAAGACTAGGTCGTTGAACCGAAATTACTTTACCCGAGGGAGGGACGAGAACTTTTATTATCATTATTTTTAATCTTATTGAATTAAAGTATGCCAAAAACATTAAAAAAATCCAAAAATCTTTACTTTTAAAACCGCGCTTTGATTTGACAAATTTTAAAAATTTTGTCGAGGGACAGACTAGGACATCGATCCGAAACGCCCTCATCCTAAAAAGAAACAAATTTTTAAAATTTTATTAATTTTATGTTTTATTAAGAATAAGGTTTTATAAAAAAAAAAAACGCCTGAAATTACTGTACCTGGAACCCCATGCGATCGCATGAGGCTGGATTCCAGGCCAGTTTGATAAAAAGAACAGCTCGCTGTTCTGCACAAAAAAAAAAAACACACACACATATACGAACCAACCCCAAAATCACCTCTAAAATTCGCAATTTTCCACCGTAATTTGTCATTTTTCTTGCTCTAATCATGCCTAGATTCTCATTCTTCAGCAAAATGGTAAAAATTACACCCCTAAATTCTATAAATTCCTAGTTTTTGTGATAATTACCAATTTTTTACCTAATGCAATTTTGTTAATTTCTAGTGTAAGTAGTGTTAAATTGTTAGTATTTTATGCATGTATAACCTAGATTGATGCTATTTAACATGATTTGAAGCCAAAAACTTCAAAATTTTTAGAAATCTAGGGTTTGTGTTCTTGAGCAAATTGGGGCTTTTTGATATAAACAGGTTATGGCCGATTTTTGTCATGAATTATTGCTAAATTGAGTAGTGTAACATGTTTAGATAGTTAAATGATCCAAACATTGATCCTAAACATGATTTTTAGAGATTAAAGTGGACTTTTTAAGTCCAAAATTCATGAACTTGATTAATTTAATATATTTGCCATTTGAGACTTGTTTAATTATTAGTAATGACTATTTTGACATGTTATTTGAGTTAAATGCTTATGAATTTTGTATACATTTTCATATGTGCTTATTTGAAAAGTGTAGAATTGTGAAAAATTGTGAAAATGTGTATAAGTTTAATTTTAATTTAACATGTTATAGTGATTGTTTTAAGTTGTTATTTTGCTAACACTAATGCATATTTGGATGCACAAATTTTGTGTTTAATGTGTTTTGCAGAAAGCCGATACTGGAGGTTCAGGAGCATCATCATCTAGACGACCAGCACCAGCACCAGAACCAGAACCAGAAATGCAACACGAACAACAACCACAACAGGAACAACAACAACAGCCTGATCAGCACGTACCTTATTATGATCCGGTACAGTTTGTTGATGAATTCATAGTATTCCCAATGAGACCGCCAGTAGAATTCCCAACGATTCCTGAGCACACTCTGCATCCTAATCTGAGATTTGTTAGGAGATGGAGAGATTACGAGACATATCAAAGGAACAAATTCAAATTGGTAACAAAAAATGTAGAGGTGCCAAGGGTAATCGATTGGGCCCCTTTGGAAACGGTCCATCTAGCTGACCGTGTTAGACAGCTTTTGGTATAAAGGTATGGCAGTTCTTCTTTTACAGATTGGGAACGTCTTTTCACCATTCGTAGACCTGTTTATAAGGAATGGTGTGTTGAGTTGATGAGTACTGTATCACTTGATACAAATATAGTTAGAATAGATGATAGAAGATTTCTTAGGTTTATCCTTGGCGGTAGGATGTACAGAATGTCCATGCTGGACATGGCCAGGGCCTTACAGATATATACTCCTGGTGAGTTGCTATTACCCGATTGTACAAATTTGATTCATTATGGTGAAAGGGTAGATAGTAACTTTGACGCTGACGCCATTTGGAGGCGTATGTCACATTTTGATGTTTTGACACGAGCAGGAGGACACTCATATACACATATTGACAGAGCCGAGCTTCATATTATTCATAGATTTTTAGCTAACTCGATTACACAGAGAGGTCACAATAAAAAAAATTACCTTACATGATTTATTCTACCTAAAGTGTATTCGGGATCCTAGAAGCTTTGTCAATATCCCTTACTGTGTTGCTTTTTATTTATCTAAAATGGTAGAGGGAATGCAGGACGGGAGTATAATAGGAGGAGGTATTTTTGTTACTCTCATCGGAGAGTATTTAGGTGTTGATAGGAACCAAGGGGGTCCATTACAGCTTTGTAGAGAACAGGTTGAGCCCTTTGGATTGAAAGTTTATGTGGGTGCTAAGGTATTGAAAAGTAGACGTAACCAGGCAGTACCCTATGAGGGATCTCATCCTCAGGTAGAGAGAGGCTCAGACGAGGAAATGGAGGAAGCGAAAGACATTAGGGATGTCTTTCGAGATGCTATTCTTGATGTCCACGTTCGTATAGATGAGGAAGCAATGACGAACACGGCCATGTAGGGATTTAACAAGTTTCATAATACTTAAAACCTCTTGTAGGGATTTAACAAGTTTCATAATACTTAAAACCTTTTAAGAATCAAATATAAGCGGAAGCATGAAATCATTACCAATTGAACTTGTTAATCTTTAACCAATTAAAGTTAAATCCCAATTAGGATCAAGTTGTGAAACATACTTACAAACTACAAGTAAGAAAAGTGTATATACCTTCTCCTAGCTTGTTGGTAGATGATGATGAAGATGATGATGAATGGAGCTCCAAAACTATGAAACCTCAAGTAGTTATACCCCAAACTTGTGCACCAACACCCTAGCTTTGGTTAGGATTTAATTACACTTGAATGTTGCTTGCAAAAACCAAACTTTGAACCCCTTTTAGCTACCAAAAGGCCACGGCACCAGCAGCTGAGTTTTAGAGGATTATGCAGTTTTTTTTTGTAAGTTTAAATGTGTATTGCAAGCTCACTTTGAGTCAAGGTCCTTTGTAAACTAATAGGCATGTCCCTTGGCACTTGTGTTGTCTTAAAATCAACAAAAACAAGCATGGGTGTGGTATCTTGGAGACCAAAATTCTGCACACCACATGTGTATTTTATAACAAGTTTTATTTTATAAAACTTATATTTATTTTATAAAACTTGTATAAAATAAGCATGTATTTGTTATTTGTAATTATTTCATAAACCATTTTATGAAATACAACATAATTATTTAAACCTATAAATAATTAAATCCACAACACATATAAATTATCCAAATAATTTTTCTCAAGTGATCATAATTTAGAAAACCGATTTTTCTAAAGTTCAAGTGTCGTGTATTCATTTAACAATCCAACCGTTAAAATGAATACATATAAGGTGTCGGTAAGTTTGTTATTGGGTATGACCCGACTTGGATCATAACATGTTAGCCACATTAATTTAATATGTCTCTCGGGCATACGAAATACTTTCAATCTCCCACTTGCACGAGAAACATAAGAAATTAATGCAAGTGATGGATACAGCCTAACACACCGTCCATCACCCCTAATATGTTATGACTTTGTGCCATTCAATAACATCATCCCTTTCGAGTTCCCATCTCGAATATGATTAGGTGAATCTTTCATTATTTCCTTTCGTCCTAGATGTCATGTTAAATCCAAGAGATACAGAGTGATCACTCTCTTATAGATTTAACTTTTCAGGCCTTAGACATCTGACTCTCAACGAATAAGAGGGACAAATTCCATCTTGACTACATACGTCCTAGATATACACTTTGTAATATACCTGAGTTCTTCCTTATGTACTACCATGTTTCAGAATAGCGAAGGAAAGAATCAAGGCACAGTACTTGGTGAATATCCGAACCCAATATGTATCTCAGGTCAGAGGATACAATGATATTCGCCTTTACTCAAGATTACATGTGATCAACCACAAAGGCCCTATACAGTAATTCTTGAGAGCGGGTCTTCCAATATTTGTTTCCCACAAATATCTATGAACCTTGGTTGCAACCTTGCCCCACATTCAACCCATGAATGTATACCAATCCAAGTTCATAATAGTCTAAACCTCACACTTGTTCCCACAAATGTGATCGACTACGGAAATTTAGAATAATTGCTTATTCATGGATGAAATATGCAAAATAGGAACATAACTCAAATAAATTAACACCATAGTTATATTAATGAGTTTGAATAATTTCATTCCGGTACAATACATAAAATAGATCATATCCAATCACTAGAATATCGAAGCCCTAATGCACAAACATGTCCCTCATGTTTTGGCCCATGTAAAAGCTTCGTGAGTGGATCCGCAACATTATGATCTGTATGAACTTTGCGAATACATATCTTTCCTTTTTCAACTTCATCCCTTATGTAGTTGAATCTCCGCTCAATGTGACGAGTCTTTTGATGGGCACGAGGTTCCTTGATTTGAGCAATCGCACCCTCGTTGTCACAAAAGATCTCAAGAGGGTCCTGAATGGAAGGGACCACTCCTAAGTCGTCGATGAATTTCTTCATCCATGCAGCTTCCTGTGCTGCCAATGAGGCGGCAATGTACTCCGACTCTGTAGTGGATAACGCAACAACCTCCTGTTTCAAACTCTTCCAAGAGACCGCACCTCCATTTAATGTAAATACATAACCGGATTGTGATCGAGAATCATCTCGATCAGTTTGGAAGCTCGCGTCCACGTAACCTTTTACAGCGAGTTCCTCCTCACCAGACCCATATATTAGAAACATATCCTTAGTCCTCCTAAGGTATTTCAATATGCTTTTAACAGCAATCCAATGACTATTTCCTGGGTTGTTCTGGTATCTACTTGTCAAGCTTAGAGCGCATGACACATCCGGTCTAGTACATATCATTGCATACATGATAGACCCAATAGCAGATGCGTATGGGACTTTCTTCATTCTCTCTTGTTCATCTTTCGTGGTAGGACACTGAGATGAACTGAGAACGGTTCCCTTTTGAATAGGTACCAAACCTCTCTTAGAGTTTTCCATCTTGAACCTTTTCAAGATTTTATCAATGTATGTACTTTGACTTAAACCTATCAATCTCTTGGATCTATTCCTATAGATCCCTATCCCCAATATGTATTGTGCATCTCCAAGATCCTTAATGGAGAAGCAACTCTTTAGCCAAGTTTTGACTCCTTGCATTGTGGTAATATCATTCCCAAATAATAATATATCATCCACATATAGTACAAGGAACATGATAGTGCTCCCACTAGCTTTCTTATATACACAAGCTTCATCACCATTTTTAATGAAGCCAAATTTCTCGGCTTCCTCATTAAAACGATGATTCCACATTCTAGATGCTTGTTTCAATCCGTAGATTGACTTCTTTAACTTGCATACCCTTTTGGGATATTTTGGATCAACAAAACCTTCAGGCTGGACCATATAGACATCTTCCATAAGATATCCATTTAGGAAAGCGGTTTTGACATCCATTTGCCATATTTCATAGTCGTAATGAGCAGCAATGGCAAATAATATCCTAATAGACTTTAGCATTGCCACTGGCGAGAAAGTTTCATCATAATCAACCCCTTGAGTTTGAGTGAAACCTTTTGCTACAAGTCTAGCTTTATATGTATCCAAGTTTCCATGTATGTCGGTTTTCTTCTTGAAAAGCCATTTGCAATCAACTAGCTTAGAGCTAGGAGGTTGCTCAACAAGTTCCCACACTTGGTTTTCATACATGGATTGCATCTCAGCGTTCATGGCATCCTGCCATTTATCTTTATCAATCCTTGATAAAGCATCTTCGTAGTTTATCGGTTCATCCAAATCAACCGTATAGCAACCATCCACGAGAAACCCATATCTCTCGGGAGGATTACTAATCCTACTAGATCTTCGAACATCTTGTGTATTTTGATCATCCACTTGATCATTTTCAACATCCTCATGTTGAGTACTAGTGCCAACCAATTGTGTATCATCGGCTTGATCTT
Source organism: Rutidosis leptorrhynchoides (assembly GCF_046630445.1). Classification (NCBI taxonomy): domain Eukaryota; kingdom Viridiplantae; phylum Streptophyta; class Magnoliopsida; order Asterales; family Asteraceae; genus Rutidosis; species Rutidosis leptorrhynchoides. The sequence goes on from NC_092343.1 coordinate 400,916,051, forward strand.
GTACCTCTACAAGATCTATCTTCCTCTCACCATCACCTTCCATAAGGAACTTGGTTTCAAGGAATTCCGCCTTTCGAGCAACAAATACCGTTTGCTCGGATGGATCATAGAAGTAATATCCCATGTCATCTTTGGGATATCCTATGAAGATACACTTTGTGGATCGAGCATGTAGCTTATTTGCTACATAACGCTTAGGATAAGCTTCACATCCCCATACTTTCAATTATGAAAGAGAAGGAGGTTTTCCAAACCACATCTCATGAGGAGTTCGTTCCACTTTCTTGGTTGGGGCCATATTTAAAATACGAGCCGCGGAGCTTAGACAATAACCCCAAAATGATAGAGGCAACGAGCTTCTTGCCATCATAGATCGAACCATATCCATTAGGGTTCGGTTCCTCCTTTCGGAAACTCCATTAAGTTGGGGTGTTCCGGGTGGAGTAAGTTGTGAGATAATCCCACAACTCCTAAGATGATCTTGGAAGGCATCGCTTAGGTATTCACCTCCTCTATCGGTACGAAGTACCTTAATTGTCCTATTGAGTTGATTTTGTACTTCGTTTTGATATTCTTTGAATGCTTCAAACGTTTCGCCCTTGTGTCTTAATAAGTAGACATATCCGAAACGACTAAAGTCATCAATGAAAGTAACAAAGTATCTTTCACCATTCCTAGTCATGGGTTTAAAGGGTCCACATACATCCGAATGTATTAATCCCAATAAATCTTTAGCCCTTTCATAAGTCCCTTTGAAAGGTGCTTTAGTCATCTTGCCTTGTAAACAAGATTCACATACATCAAACGAATCCATTTCATTTGATTTCAAAAGTCCATTCTTTTGAAGTGTATGCATTCGGTTCTTGTTTATGTGACCAAGGCGACAATGCCATAAGTAGGAATCACTCAAATCCCTTTTGAGTTTCTTGGTGCTTGTATGGTACATTGAGCTACTAGATAATGTGTTATCGTGAACCAATTCATAAATTCCATTTGAAGGTGAAGCCTTGAAATAGAATACATTATCTAAATAAAAGTGGATATCATCATTAACAAAATTAGGATTAAAACCACATTGTTTCAAACGGGAAACAGAAATAATGTTTCGACATAAGTCGGGTGCATACAAAACATCATTCAAAATAAGTTCCAAGCCACTTGGAAGTTTTAACACAAAGTCTCCTTGAGCTTTCACTTGCACTTTAGCTCCATTCCCCATGAAGAGACTTGATGTTCCCGTTTGCTTGTTACTTCTTTTGAACCCCTGCAAAGAATTGCAAATATGAGTTCCACATCCCGTGTCTAATACCCATGTATTAGAAGAAGTAATACTAAGCTCTATATATACCATATATATATTACCTGAGGTTTGCCCCGCATCCCTCTTCTCCTTCAACTCCTTAAGGTAGACCGGACAGTTTCATTTCCAATGACCCATCTCACCGCAACCGAAACATGGGTCTTCCTTGGGGTTTGCCTTCTCGGCTACCTTTTGCTTCTTAGCCTTGTTCTTGGTTGGGGTAACCATCTTCCCCTTCCCTTTGCCTTGATGGGCGGGTCCTTTCCTCTTAGCCACCTTTGGCTTAGAGGCGTTACCTTTGGATCCACCTTGATCGATTGCTAACACGGGTAAAGCCCTTTTGCCCATGCTAGTTTCGGCCGTTCTAAGCATACCGTGAAGCTCACCTATGCTCTTATCCATCCCATTCATATTGTAATTAATTACAAATTGATCAAACCTTTTTGATAGGGAGTTAAGGATAAGATCGGTGGCTAACTCATTAGATATGTTTAGGTTAAGACGGTTAGCACGATCGATAAGGCTTTTCATCTTAAGTACATAAGATGAAACCGATTGGGTATCGTCCATACGACAAGCATGTAGCGCCCGAACCGTTTCGAAGCGCTCGACACGCGCTTGTTGAAGGAACATCTCCTTCAATTGCGTTATCATGTTGTATGCACTATGATGCTCGAAATCCTTTTGGAGTTCGGGAATCATAGTCCCAAGCATTAAGCATGAGACTTGAAGGGAGTCGTGGCAATACTTATCGTAAGAGGCCATTGCCTCCACATCATTCTCATCCGGTTGATCGGGAATGGGGTCCTCAAGCACATACATTTTATCCTCTTGTTTGAGGACAATCCGAAGATTGCGGAACCAATCCATAAAGTTTGTATGGTTGAGTTTGTCTTTCTCTAAGAGAGACCTTAATGATAGGTGGTTCAGGTTAAGTGGTACGTTTGGAATGTTGTTGTTGTTATTGGCGGCCATCTACAAAATTAACAAAGTTCGTTTAAGTATTGATTTTAATTTAACATTCAATACCCTTTTAAATTTTAATTGACTTATTAAATATTAGAATCCAACGGTAAATCAAATTTCGGTTAGGTGACCTTTATCCCGTTATTTGGTTTAGCTAGGTAGTCATTATATGACAATTGCAATCCTTTTGCAACTTCTAAGTTATGGGATCATGCAATCCTTTTGCATGGCATATTTATCCCATCAACGCCTATTTGTTCATCATGCTTCGGTGACCCTAAGTTCATGATTCCCAAATCAAGTCGTCCTACTTGTGTAAATATGTAGACTTAACATACAAGTGGTTAGGTGACCTTTATCCCACATGTATGCGAAGTGTACCTTATTCATATTAGTTCGCTCATGACGGTTAGGTGACCTTTATCCCACCAAGAGTTTCCTAATACGTCTAAGTGTTTCCACAAAAGGATGGCGTTTAACTTGTTTGCCTTGTTAATAAGGGATTTTAAGTTTTCATTAATTCTAGTTTGAGAAAACTATTGCACCATACACCAACATGCATTTAGTGTATGGTTTATTTGAAATCCATTTTCATGTTGTGTAATAAAGCCAATTTTATTACTTTGATATAAACCATTTTATATGTATGATCCTTATCATGTTCTTAATAACCGATTATTAATGTCCTTTTAGCCGTTTTTAATTTAACCATTTAAATTGACGTTTTGCATGTCGTTAATAATGTCAAATTTAACCAATTTAAATTGCCATTTTAGTTTGTTGTTAACTTGTGCGATTAACTTGTAGCATACAAACATACAATCCACATAATCATACAAAACAACCACGCATGCAAAATCATATGTTCACAATCAAGCCATTTTTGGTAGACATTTGTTTAGCCGAAAACAAATGCCACCGGTTAAGGGTAATAACACAAAGTAGGAGATTTTAAATCTCCCACTTAATCTTGCATCCAAATGCTTCTTCTTGTGTTCTTCAAGTCTTCATCATCTTCATCATTTTACAAAATATATCCTAATACATTTTGTCTAGAAAATGAAATACAACCTAATCTATTTTACATGCCAAATATAAAATAAATTACATAACCAAAATAATATTATTACAAACCAATTGAATAAATATTATTACAAACCAAATGAATGAATAATAAATCAACCAAACAAACATCCATTCAAACACAAGGTCTTGGCTATGATTGTGAACAACAACATACAACTAAAATTGACCAAATGGCAAGTTCCAAACCTATATGGAACCTCCAAAATTCGGCCAACATATGAACCCACCCAAAAATCAAAGTTTTTGCATTTTACTTGCATGCATGTTCATAAAATGCAAAAATATAGTGGATTTTATAAATCATCTCGAAGCATATTTCAACAACTTCGGCTCTAGATACCATTGTAGGGATTTAACAAGTTTCATAATACTTAAAACCTCTTGTAGGGATTTAACAAGTTTCATAATACTTAAAACCTTTTAAGAATCAAATATAAGCGGAAGCATGAAATCATTACCAATTGAACTTGTTAATCTTTAACCAATTAAAGTTAAATCCCAATTAGGATCAAGTTGTGAAACATACTTACAAACTACAAGTAAGAAAAGTGTATATACCTTCTCCTAGCTTGTTGGTAGATGATGATGAAGATGATGATGAATGGAGCTCCAAAACTATGAAACCTCAAGTAGTTATACCCCAAACTTGTGCACCAACACCCTAGCTTTGGTTAGGATTTAATTACACTTGAATGTTGCTTGCAAAAACCAAACTTTGAACCCCTTTTAGCTACCAAAAGGCCACGGCACCAGCAGCTGAGTTTTAGAGGATTATGCAGTTTTTTTTTGTAAGTTTAAATGTGTATTGCAAGCTCACTTTGAGTCAAGGTCCTTTGTAAACTAATAGGCATGTCCCTTGGCACTTGTGTTGTCTTAAAATCAACAAAAACAAGCATGGGTGTGGTATCTTGGAGACCAAAATTCTGCACACCACATGTGTATTTTATAACAAGTTTTATTTTATAAAACTTATATTTATTTTATAAAACTTGTATAAAATAAGCATGTATTTGTTATTTGTAATTATTTCATAAACCATTTTATGAAATACAACATAATTATTTAAACCTATAAATAATTAAATCCACAACACATATAAATTATCCAAATAATTTTTCTCAAGTGATCATAATTTAGAAAACCGATTTTTCTAAAGTTCAAGTGTCGTGTATTCATTTAACAATCCAACCGTTAAAATGAATACATATAAGGTGTCGGTAAGTTTGTTATTGGGTATGACCCGACTTGGATCATAACATGTTAGCCACATTAATTTAATATGTCTCTCGGGCATACGAAATACTTTCAGGCCAGACATAGTATGTATGAGCAGTGGAACTCCGAGCGAGTATACAAGGATTATAGGCGACGCCAACACGATAGCTGGGTAGTTCATCAGCACCAAATCATGAGCCAGCTATCATATCAGGTACCAAATAACTATGTACCTACTCGACCTGCTCATTTTCCGCCACACAGCCCCGATATCCGACCACCCTTTAACTGGTATGACTATAACCAAGCCTATCAGAACACCTATAACCAACAATGGAACCCACCTGATGAGATGAACGGGAACCCCTATCCAGACTGATTTGGTTCCATTTGGTTATTTATATGATTTTTATGTTTTTATCTTTTTACTTATTCATGTTTAAACTTATGTTATTGAATATACTTATGTAATCTTTATCATTTTTATTATTATTGTGTACTAATATTTCACATTTAGGATTTGAAAGTGGGATATTAAGTCCCATTTCAAATTGCCATGCATGTTTATATTTGTATGTATGTATATTGTAAATTGTACAAAACAGGGTAAAACAGCGCATTTTCAAAGACTGGCATTAAGTTCAGCAAAAGCTACTAATTTTGACGACAAGATGACAAATAAATGTGATGTAACAACAGACGGAATGAACAAATGATATGCACCATTTATCATTCAGCAAACAAACGCCAATATGATTGGAAACTTTTGTAAAATTTAATCATTTTTACACTAATCACCCTCAATAATTTAAATTGTTACTGATTTCTTGCAAATGAGGGCATTGCAAGATCTTAAGTGTAGGAAGGGGTTAAATTCTTTCGGATTTTTAAAATTTTTACTTTATACACTTGGTTACCATTAGAAATACTAGTAAAGTAGTAGTTGTATTAGAATCTAGTGCTCTTTGATAATAAAGAACAGCCCTAGTCTTATATACTGACTACCCAATTCTAGTAAAAATTTTCAAAATTTTCAATTAAATGAACTCAAAATCTTGTTTATATATATTTATGAACGATAAAACTAGGTGTTAACACCTAAATTATTGTTACCTCGGAAAGGACATAAATTGAGAAACAAACCAAAATGTTAAAATTCATTTAAAATAGAATAGAGGACAATAAAAAGGAAAATAAAAGCCAAGTGTGGGAAAAATTACCAAGTTATCTTAAACATATGTCACATATTTCTGTAACAAATAATTGAAGATACTTTTGCTTTGGACTAAACTAAACTGTTTTACCCGATGAAAGAAAAGAAGAGATGGATCTACACGATGAATCAATTCCATCATTAAAAGGAAGTAAAGTCTTTCGAAAAAGAAACGCGCTTCTTGATTTAGGTCATGAAGTTGTCATCCAGACCAGCTGTAGGTTGATGAAAAATCTAGAAAAGTCATCTCTAAAATCAGCAGGAAATCCACGGACCTCAGCATCAAATAGGGTCGCCAAGTGGTCAGACTTATCCTAACCATGAGAGGATCTGTCTCGTACAATGGGGGGCACCGTGCAAATTAGCTTGATAAGACTAATAAATCAGATTTCCAGAAAGGATAATCTCCTTTAAAGATCAAAAATCAGCTTTTAAGACTGATATTACTCAATCCTAGAGATTGACCTTAAAGATTGAGAATTACAAATTCATGGAATTCAATGATATATAAACTCGAGCTTGAACGAGAAAATATTTTGATCAAAATTACAAACCGATTTGTTTTCTGAAAACCCATTTTCAATGCGTTCATTACCATTGAACGTAAAATTCTAGGAATTCACCTGGAATTCATTAGGTCACCTGAACCAAATCGTGTGTCAACCGTAAGAACGGTGGTTGCATAGCATGGTCAAAGACAAGACCTTGTGCCAGACCGAAAAATCATAAGGGTGAGCTTTACTATTGCTCCTACCAAGGATAGTAATTGCGTCCGACACGCTATAGACCATAATTAAAAGCATGTCAAGGGACATTGCCTTAACAGTTGCTTGTTCAACGCTTTCCTTTACAACCGGACGGTAGTTTACCAAAAGGTAATATACGGAGCAAGTATACTGGACGTGTTGCTTTACTAATACAAGGTTAGCAAGTGGGTGACACAAAACCACAAGTTTTAAGCTAAAATTTTCAAATCTGAAAACCACCAAACCCACAAAAATATTTTGCAAACACCGGTGAAGGGTTATTCCGGAAAACTTATCTAGGGTAAAAGCTAGATTTAATTTTAAAAAAAAAAATCAAATGTTTTCATAAAGATCCAATTTCCTAAAGGATCTAAATTTTCATAAGTCATGTGAGACTGTAAACCACATCGTTACTACCATTGTTTATACCGCCGTATTGAAATCACTGATGTACAAAGTGTGAAGAATAAAGAAGTGATTCTAGTATTTCAAGACGATATTGCTTGAGGACATGCAACGCTCAAGTGTGGGAATATTTGATAATGCTAAAAACGAACATATATTTCATAGCATTATTCCTCAAGAAAGACAAGCTTTTAGTTGCAATTGTTCTATTTACAAGTGATATTCGTTTAAATAATAAAAGGTGAAGACAAAAGACAGATTCGACGAATTGAAGACGCAAACGACCAAAAAGCTCAAAAGTACAAAATACAATCAATAAGGTTCCAATTATTGATAAGAAACGTCTCAAAATTACAAGAGTACAAGATTCAAAACGCAAAGTACAAGATATTAAATTATTCGCAAGGACGTTTGAAAATCCAGAACCGGGACCAGAGTCAACTCTCAAACCTCGACGCAACGGACTAAAAATTTCAAGTCAACTATGCACATGAATATAATATAATATATAATTAATTCTTAAAATTAATATATATATTATATTATATTTAAAAACCGTCGGCATAAAAAAACAAAGACTTTTGAGTCTCCCCAGCTGGCCATGCGATCGCATGGCCTTGAAGGGTAAAGCTCATGCGATCGCATGAGCATCTTTTCCAGATCACAGGCCTATAAAAATCGAGCTTTGGTGTAACACAAAACACATCTTTTTCTTCTTCACTCAAACGTAGTATATGTATATATAATTTATATTTTAATTTTAATTTTAATTTTAAATCCTAATAATAAGGGTGTGTTAGCGAATGTTGTAAGGGTGTAAGTCGAAATTCTGTCCGTGTAACGCTACGCTATTTTTAATCATTGTAAGTTATGTTCAACCTTTTTACATTAATGTCTCGTAGCTAAGTTATTATTATGCTTATTTAAAACGAAGTAATCATGATGTTGGGCTAATTACTAAAATTGGGTAATTGGACTTTGTACCATAATTGGGGTTTGGACTAAAGAACGACACTTGTGGAAATTAGACTATGGGCTATTAATGGGTTTTATATTTGTTTAACTAAATGATAGTTTGTTAATTTTAATATAAAGATTTACAATTGGACGTCCCTATAAATAACCATATACACTCAATCGGACACGATGGGCGAGATATTTATATGTACGAATAATCGTTCATTTAACCGGATACGGGAATGGATTAATAGCCACTAGAATTATTAAAACAGGGGTGAAATTATGTACAAGGACACTTGGCATAATTGATAACAAAGTATTAAAACCTTGGGTTACATTCAGTCGACATCCTGGTGTAATTATTAAACAAAGTATTAAAATATTGTTACAGTTTAAATCCCCAATTAGTTGGAATATTTAACTTCGGGTATAAGGATAATTTGACGAGGACACTCGCACTTTATATTTATGACTGATGGACTGTTATGGACAAAAACCAGATGGACATATTAAATAATCCAGGACAAAGGACAATTAACCCATGGGCATAAAACTAAAATCAACACGTCAAACATCATGATTACGGAAGTTTAAATAAGCATAATTCTTTTATTTCATATTTAATTTCCTTTATTTTATATTTAATTGCACTTCTAATTATCGCACTTTTATTTATTGTTATTATATTTAATTGCACTTTTAATTATCGTATTTTTAAGTATCGCAAGTTTATTTTATCGCACTTTTATTTATCGCAATTTCATTATCGTTATTTACTTTATGCTTTAAATTAAGTCTTTTATTTATTTAATATTTTACATTTGGTTTTAACTGCGACTAAAGTTTTAAAATCGACAAACCGATCATTAAAAGGTAAAAACCCCCTTTATAATAATAATATTACTTATATATATATATATTTGTATTTTTATAAAATAAAACTAATATAGCGTTAAGCTTTGTGAAAAAGATTTTCCCTGTGGACCGAACTGGACTTACTAAAAACTACACTACTGTACGATTAGGTACACTGCCTATAAGTGTTGTAGCAAGGTTTAAGTATATCCATTCTATAAATAAATAAATATCTTGTGTAAAATTGTATCGTATTTAATAGTATTTCCTTGTAAAATTTAATAGTATTTTATACCCCTTAGCTTTAACTATCATGTTGCTTTCCCAATACAAGGTTAGCAAGTGGGAGACACAAAACCATAAGTTTTGAGCTAAAATTTTCAAATCTGAAGCCCACCAAACCCACAAAAACAATTTGCAAACACCGGTGAAGGGTTATTCCGGAAAACTTATATAGGATAAAATCTAGAATGAATTTTCAAAAGATCAAATGTTTTCATAAAGATCCAATTTCCTTAAAGGATCTAAATTTTTATAGTCATGTGGGACTGTAAGCCACATCGTTACTATCATTATTCATACCGCCGTATCAAAATCACTGATGTATAAAGTGTGAGAATAAAAAAGTGATTCGAGTGAAGTGTGATTTTAATTTCAAATTCTGTATTGCTTGAAGACAAGCAACGCTCAAGTGTGAGGATATTTGATAGTGCTTCAAATGAACATATATTTAGGCACAATATCCTTCCAATATGTAAAGCTTTTAGTTGCAATTGTTCTATTTTTATGTGATATTCGTTTAAATAAATAAGTGCGAAGACAAAAGAAGAAAACGACAGTTTGAAGACGCAAATGACCAAAAAGCTCAAATGTACAAGATATAATTCAAGTGGTTCAATTTATTGATGAGAAACGTCTCAAAATTACAAGAGTACGAGCCGCAAAACGCAAAGTACAAGATATTAAATTATACGAAAGGACGTTCGAAAAACCGGAACCGGGACCTGAGCCAACTATCAACGCGCGACGCACCGGAGCTAAAATTACAAGTCAACTATGCACAAGAATATAATATAATATTTAAATAATTATATAAATTATTTATATATTATATATTATATTAAATAATGTCAACAAACTAGCAAATAAAAAATATGTGAGCTGGATCTGACGGCCATGCGATCGCATGGGAAATAGGCATAAAACTCATGCGAGTGCATGAGCCCATGCGAGTGCATGAGATTTGCACTAAAATCTCATGCGACCGCATGAGTTACTGTAGCAGGCCACATCCTATAAATTCGCCACTTTTCTGCAAGTTTTAATACATCTTTTTCTATCTCTTACTCTCAAAATATATTTATATTTATATTATAATTTTAATATTAAAGTTTAATAATAATAAGGTTATGTTAGTGAATGTTGTAAGTTTGTAAGTCGAAATTCTGTCCGTGTAACACTACGCGATAAATAATCACTGTAAGCTATGTTCTTCCTTTTTAAATTAATGTCTCGTAACTAAGTTATTATTATGCTTATTTAAATCGAAGTAATCGTGATGTTGGACTAAAAATTAGGTTATTAGATTTTGTACCATAATTAAGGTTTGGACAAAAGACCGACACTTGTGGACATTGGACTATTGACTATTAATAGATAGGGGGTATTGTCTAATCGAATGACAACTCATTAGAACATGTCGAACCTATCTTCAAATTAGTTAATCTAATAATTATTAAAATGATTATGTATGTTCTATTTAGTGACGTTTATACGACATCTTTTACGATCATTTAATTAATTATTCGGGTTGGGTAATTGATTATACATTGTAATCAAGTGGGTAAATTAATATTCATATCTCATTAAAACAGGGGTGGATTACATACAAGGATAATTGGTGTAATTGTTAACAAAGTATTAAAACCTTGGATTACACACAGTCGATAACCTGGTGTAATGTAAGACTCTAATATTTATTGTACGGAAGTGTAATTATGCTACGTTGAATGCAGGAAGTATTGTGGAATTAAACGAAGGTCAGAATCTGCCCAGACTGTTGTGCGCGCTGCGCAAAGTTATGGGTGCGAGCCGCGCACCTTGCCAGCAACAGATTTCAGCCTTTTTCTATTTTGAGTTTAATGAAGGGCAATTTTGTCATTTCACTTGAGGCCGGATCTGTGGGCTTTATCAGTTGGTTTGGATCCAACTTTGGATCATTTTCACATCCATTCATCACTCTCATCTTCAAACCCTAGAGAGAAGAGTTTTAGAGAGAGGAAGCTTCATTTGGAGAAGAAAGAGTTGGATTCTCACCAAAGCTATGGTTTTTAAAGTTGTTCACCTCGTTCCTAGCTACGTTTTGGTTGTTGTAGTAAGTTCTAACTCCGAATTTCATTGTTTAATTTGATATTCAAAGTTAGGGTTTGAACTTGATTTGTAGAGAAACCCATTTAAAACTCTTAAAGTGAGTTTGTTGATGCTAGTAATCGGGTTTATTTTTATTATTGGTGGATTTTGGGTTGGCGAACAAATTAGTCTTGTTTATGACTTGTAATTGGGTTTAATCACTAGGTTTAGTGATTATGGAAGTATTGGAACCCTTTTGGTGTGTTTGAAAGACTAATTTTGGAATTGAGTCAAAATTAGGGTTTTTGGGTGATTTTGAGATTGATAAGTGTTAAACACTTAAGTTTGGGTTCTTTTGGCTTATTAGGACCATTTTCACTTATGATTAGTGATTAGTGGTTAGTTTGGACGCATTTGGTGTTTTTAAGTGCAATTGGTCGAATTTGCACTAAGTGTCGAATTGAGTTGGTTTGTAAATCCACTCTAAGTGTGTTATTGTATTTGTGATAATAGATTAGGTACTTTCTATTGACGTGTTGCGAAATTACTCGGTTGCATTCATCAAGGCGAAAAGGTGAGTGTTAATATCCTATGTGCATATGTATGTGTAGGATGGGTGCAGGTTGGGTGAAGCGGTTCTCGGTTATAGAGATCACTTCACATATAGGTTCATGATGGCTCGGTTTGCACGATCATCTTATTGTTAAGTTGTGAATTTTGGTTAGAGCGAATTCATGGTGACTCGGTTTATACGGTCATCTTATTGTTAAGGTTAAGTGTTTAGCCTTGGGTTGTAGGTTCGGGGATATTATATTATCTTATGTTTTGATATTGATGTGTTGTAGCTAGCCCTTCCAGTGTAGCTTGGTAGTGTTGTTCATAACGTTGTGAGTGAACTTACATTGATGTTGTAGCTAGTGGTATCGCAATTGTACCGTAAGTTAGTTTTGCTTGCTATATGCTCGAATGATCCGGTATGTGTTATTTGATATTGTGTGGCGTGTCCATTTTATGCATATATATGTATGTAGTATATTCTCACTCACTAAGCGTTAGCTTACCCTCTCGTTGTTTACATTTTTATAGATTTGCTTGGAGACGGTGGCTCGGGTAAGCGTGGGAACTAGTAGACTCGCATAGTTGCTTTAGAAGATCTTGCTTTTGGATTGATTAGGATTGGGTAGCGTATCCCCAATCACCATGCTCGGTCTTTATTTTGTGCTAAAAATCATGTGGTCAAAAACTTGTAGTTTATACGAAAGTCGTAAAACGGCCGATGTGGGCCCGATCTCGTAAAACTCATTTTATTATTGGAACGTATTAGTTTTAACTAATATAAATTGTTGTGAAGAGCGTTTGGTCTAAAAGTGTCGGGAAGCAAGAGATCTTTTTGCGAAAATTGGAAAAAGTGGACAGCGGGCTGTCAGGCCCTGTGCGCGCCGCGCACAGGTGTGGGTGCGCGCCGCGCACCCCATCTGGACAGCTCAGTTTTAATTTTTTTTATGCTGCGTTTTTGGTCGGTTAACGGGTTGGGTTGTTACAAGTGGTATCAGAGCATGGTCTAAGGGATTTAGGTGACTTGAGATAGGTGCCTAGACTTAGACTTTTGTGTGTGCTTATTTGTTGCGGGACTTGTAGGATTACGGGTTGGAATGGGTTATACTTAGTGCCTTGTTTGTAAGTGGACTAACGTTTATATTAGTAATGCGGATATTATTAATATATTATTGTGTTGTGATAATAATTCTCGCGTGTGTTGTTGTGCGTGGAATTTGTTTGTGTTTGTTTATGACATCAAGCGAGGCGATCATTGTACTAACAAGTTGATACTGCGTGTAGGCGTAATAAGGGCTTGCAAACCTTATTATGGGTGCAAATCATGTCTAACAAGTGATGTACGATGAGTGTTTAGCAAGATGGGACGGTGTTGTGCGTGTGGTTTATACGTTCGTGATCTAATCGTTTGCATTCCTTAGAATGAAAACGAAAGATGGATGCGGAACGAGTGAGCCTATTCACGAAGAGAAGGATGAGTTAACGTTAAAGATTGAGGTCGTGTTTGAACAATATGTCTCGGTGTTCACCGGCAAAGTTGGGGAAGTAACCAAGGAGTTGGTCAAAGGACAAATGACGGAAATGGTCCGAGACCAAGTGACTAATGTTGTAAAGGAAGAGTTTGAAAAGAGGTTTCCCAAACCTCGAGGTAGTGATGATGAAGATGTACTTGCAAGGTTAGGATTACATAGTGCTTATGGTAAGAGGGCACGAAGTACGCCTGAAGGCGTCGGGAATGTGAAGAAGAAGAGTAAGAAGGGTTACAAGCTCACGTGCTTTAAGTGTGGGGAACGGGGTCATTTGGCACAAGATTATACGGTGGTGTCTTTAGGCTCAATCAGATGTTTCATTTGCCAGATGGAGGGATACCGGAAGTCAGAGTGTTCCGAATCGCATGACGATCGGGTTAGGAGGTTAGAGCGCGAATACATGATGGGTAGTGGTGCACGGAAGCCCAACAGCGCTACATCAGGTACCTTTAGTACGAAATTATATGTTGTTCGTTTGTAATAACATGCGGTATGTGCGTAGTCTTAGCTAAACTTTATTCTTCGTTGGAGATAATTCGTAGCAAGCGGGCGGTTTACATTTATGGTTCCGGTTTGCTCTCAGTAGAGTGTATAAGTGGTGTGTTGTGCCTTGATCCTATGGTGCGAATCCTTGGGTGCTTAAGCATTTTGGTTGGTATCGGGTCGTTAAGCTCATTTGAGTGAGACTCTTAAAGTCTCAATGGTGTTGTGCATGTTATTGATATGGGTGACGTTCCTAATGGAAGTACCCTATGGTGACGTTTGATTGTCGGGCGAAGGGCGTAAGACTTGGTGCAACCAAGCATTCCTTAGTATTTGGGAAACGTTTCTACCAAACCATGGAAATGGATTTTGGTGTTCGGTCGTTAAGTGCGTGTTCGCTTTCGTGTTGAAGTTGATGACCCATGAGGTTCGTCGGGTGGATTGAAACTCTTGAAATCGAGTGTTGATCTCGATGCATGTTGGTAAAGGAGTCTACGTGACGCGACATTAGGTGCTTTTTTATACCTGCTAGCGTGGTGTTCGACCCCGATTATGTCGCGGTTACATTGTACTTAGGGTACCGAAGTAAAACCCTTAGGTTCATGAGCGATCGGGTGAAATTCGACAAACTAAAGCAATTGGATGATTGCGAGTGTATAGTTCGTGTAATTTGTGGTACACTTTTTGTTCGAAGTGTTTAAGGATAGGTTAGGATCCTTGGTATGCTCAAAGTTGAAGCAAGACATGGTGATGGGCCGTGTGAACCCAATTATTGGTAAAGCCTACCTTTGGTAGCATTGTGCGGGTGTACGAGATGCGGTTATGGAACGTAGTTCCAAGTGGGGGAGTTACACTCCCGCACGAGGAGGTTTTAGTGTGAGATTTCGGACAATGCTTTTGGTAGATCCGAAATTTGTGTCGGGACCTAGATTTGGTCAATTTGTGGTAGGGTACAATTTCGGTTAAATTGTACTTATGATTTTGGATTTGAAATATCACCAAGGTAGTAATGTGGTAAATCTTATTGAGAGATAATGGACGGGTATGGTGAGCAAGGTGAAATCCCTCGGTTAAGGGATGTGCGTATCGGAACCTCTTTTAGAGAATTATTGTTTTGTGCCTATGTTTGATATAGGCGGTTCTTGTTCGATTGTGTGAATGGTTAGTGGTATCCGTTAGGATTCACTATGGCGTAGCAGAGCGCGATGTTATGCTACTCGTTGTTCGAGGCCAAAAGGGATCGTTGATTGGTGGAGCATGACCTTCGGGGTCCTCTGACTTCATCATGAGATCATTGATTGGTGAAGCATGACCTTCAAGGTCCGCTGACTTCATCATGAGATCGTTGATTGGTGGAGCATGACCTTCGGGGTCCTCTGACTTCATCATGAGATCATTGATTGGTGAAGCATGACCTTCAGGGTCCGCTGACTTCATCATGGGATCGTTGATTGGTGGAGCATGACTTTCGGGGTCCTCTGACTTCATCATGAGATCATTGATTGGTGAAGCATGACCTTCAGGGTCCGCTGACTTCATCATGGGATCGTTGATTGGTGGAGCATGACCTTCGGGGTCCTCTGACTTCATCATGAGATCATTGATTGGTGAAGCATGACCTTCAGGGTCCGCTGACTTCATCATGGGATCGTTGATTGGTGGAGCATGACCTTCGGGGTCCTCTGACTTCATCATGAGATCATTGATTGGTGAAGCATGACCTTCAGGGTCCGCTGACTTCATCATGGGATCGTTGATTGGTGGAGCATGACCTTTGGGGTCCTCTGACTTCATCATGAGATCATTGATTGGTGAAGCATGACCTTCAGGGTCAGCTGACTTCATCATGGGATCGTTGATTGGTGGAGCATGACCTTCGGGGTCCTCTGACTTCATCATGAGATTATTGATTGGTGAAGCATGACCTTCGGGGTCCGCTGACTTCATCATGGGATCGTTGACGAGTGAAGCATGACCTTCGGGGTCCTCTGACTTCATCATGTGATCATTGATTGGTGAAGCATGACCTTCGGGGTCCGCTGACTTCATAATGGGATCGTTGATTGGTGGAGCATGACCTTCGGGGTCCGCTGACTTCATCATGAGATCGTTGATTGGTGAAGCATGAACTTCGGGGTCCGCTGACTTCATCATGGGTGTAGTGTTATATCGGTGAAGCATGACCGTTGACGGGGTCCGCTGACTTCATTCGGTGTTGAGATTTGGGAAGTGGGTCGCGTGTAGTTTTCTGCCAGCCTTCTTGTTGTTGGATGTGTGATCTATTGGTTGTTTTATACGCCAATGGTGGGGTCGTAAGGACCACGTTGTGTGAACTAACGGTGGTTTTATACGCCGATGGTGGGGTCGTGGGGACCATGTCGTGGGATTAGTGAGGCGATAGCCGTGTTTCGCTCACATGTTGTTACGGGTGTAACAATAGTCGATTTTTGTGCACCTTGGGTTTAGCGTTGCGATAGTCGTTTTGGACGCTTTCGGTCTTAGCCGTTGCTTATGATGTTAGGATAGTGGCGTATTGGTTGTATGGCACGCTACAAAGGATGTTTAGTGGTAAGTGTTGTAGTGACCCAAACTTTTCCGAACCTTTATATGATTATATGTTTAATGAAAACTATATTTACATGATTAAATGTTTCCAACATGTTAAGCAATCAACTTGTTAAGACTTGGTTAATTGAAACGGAAATTTTGTAAACGTCTGATTACCCAGTTTGACCAATGATTCACGAACGCTATAAGTTGTATATCACATGATGATACATAAATGAATAAATATATATGTTTAACATGATATAATGATCATCAAGTATCTCATTAAAAATAGTAACAATAAGTTATATACTTAAAAAGGAGACTATTGACGTATGAAACTCGAAACGATACATATAACGACTATCGTTATAACCACGTCTTACTAAATATATATGTAGCATATTAATACATTGTTATATTATATATAAAATGATAATATGATAATTAAATATATCATTAAGTGTATTAACAATGAACTACATAAGTAAAAACATAACTACTAACTTAAGGATTTCGAAACGAGACATATATGTAACGATTATCGTTGTAGCGACATTTAAATGTATATATCATATTAAGATATATTAATATATTATAATATCATGATAATATAATAATTTAAAATCTCATTTGATATTATAAACATTGGGTTAACAACATTTAACAAGATCGTTAACCTAAAGGTTTCAAAACAACATTTACATGTAACGACTAACGATGACTTAACAACTCAGTTAAAATGTATATACATGTAGTGTTTTAATATGTATTCATACACTTTTGAAAGACTTCAAGACACTTATCAAAATACTTCTACTTAACAAAAATGCTTACAATTACATCCTCGTTCAGTTTCATCAACAATTCTACTCGTATGCACCCGTATTCGTACTCGTACAATACACAGCTTTTAGATGTATGTACTATTGGTATATACACTCCAATGATCAGCTCTTAGCAGCCCATGTGAGTCA
Organism: Rutidosis leptorrhynchoides; assembly: GCF_046630445.1. Taxonomy (NCBI): domain Eukaryota; kingdom Viridiplantae; phylum Streptophyta; class Magnoliopsida; order Asterales; family Asteraceae; genus Rutidosis; species Rutidosis leptorrhynchoides. The sequence goes on from NC_092343.1 coordinate 400,933,237, forward strand.
CCTAAAACATGTGGGAACCATCATTTGGCAACTAGCATGAAATATCTCATAATATTACAAAAATATGAGTAATCATTCATGACTTATTTACATGAAAATAAAATTACATATCCTTTATATCTAATCCATACACCAACGACCAAAAACACCTACAAACACTTTAATTCTTCAATTTTCTTCATCTAATTGATCTCTCTCAAGTTCTGTCTTCAAGTTCTAAGTGTTCTTCATAAATTCTAAAAGTTCTAGTTTCATAAAATCAAGAATACTTCCAAGATTGCAAGTTTACTTCCAAGTTTTCTAAATCCATTCCAAGTAATCATCCAAGATCAAGAAACCTTTGTTACTTATAGTAGTTTATCTTTCTAATACAAGTTAATAATCATATTCAAACTTTAATTCAATTTCTATAACTATAACAATCTTATTTCGAGTGGAAATCTTACTTGAAATTGTTTTCGTGTCATGATTCTGCTTCAAGAACTTTCAAGCCATTCAAGGATCCTTTGAAGCTAGATCTATTTTTTTCATTTCCAGTAGGTTTATCCAAGGAACGTGAGGTAGTAATGATGTTCATAACATCATTCGATTCATACATATAAAGCTATCTTATTCGAAGGTTTAAACTTGTAATCACTAGAACATAGTTTAGTTAATTCTAAACTTATTCGCAAATAAAAGTTAATCCTTCTAACTTGACTTTTAAAATCAACTAAACACATGTTCTATATCTATATGATATGCTAACTTAATGATTTAAAACCTGGAAACACGAAAAACACCGTAAAACCGGATTTACGCTGTCGTAGTAACACAGCGGGCTGTTTTGGGTTAGTTAATTAAAAACTATGATAAACTTTTATTTAAAAGTTATTATTCTGGGAAAATGATTTTTATTATGAACATGAAACTATATCCAAAAACTATGGTTAAACTCAAAGTGGAAGTATGTTTTCTAAAATGGTCATCTAGACGTCGTTCTTTCGACTGAAATGACTACCTTTACAAAAACGACTTGTAACTTATTTTTCCGACTATAAACCTATACTTTTTATGTTTATATTCATAAAATAAAGTTCAATATGAAACCATAGCAATTTGATTCACTCAAAACGGATTTAAAATGAAGAAGTTATGGGTAAAACAAGATTGGATAATTTTTTTCATTTTAGCTACGTGAAAATTGGTAACAAACCTATTCCAACCATAACTTAATCAACTTGTATTGTATATTATGTAATCTTGAGATACCATAGACACGTATACAATGTTTTGACCTATTATGTCGACACATCTATATATATTTCGGAACAACCATAGACACTCTATATGTGAATATTGGAGTTAGCTATACAGGGTTGAGGTTGATTCTAAAATATATATAGTTTGAGTTGTGATCAATACTGAGATACGTATACACTGGGTCGTGGATTGTTTCAAGATAATATTTATCGATTTATTTCTGTACATCTAACTGTGGACAACTAGTTGTAGGTTACTAACGAGGACAGCTGACTTAATAAACTTAAAATATCAAAATATATTAAAAGTATTGTAAATATATTTTGAACATACTTTGATATATATGTATATATTGTTATAGGTTCGTGAATCAACAAGTGGCCAAGTCTTACTTCCCGACGAAGTAAAAATCTGTGAAAGTGAGTTATAGTCCCACTTTTAAAATCTAATATTTTTGGGATGAGAATACATGCAGGTTTTATAAATGATTTACAAAATAGACACAAGTACGTGAAACTACATTCTATGGTTGAATTATCGAAATCGAATATGCCCCTTTTTATTAAGTCTGGTAATCTAAGAATTAGGGAACATACACCCTAATTGACGCGAATCCTAAAGATAGATTTATTGGGCCTAACAAACCCCATCCAAAGTACCGGATGCTTTAGTACTTCGAAATTTATATCATATCCGAAGGGTGTCCCGGAATGATGGGGATATTCTTATATATGCATCTTGTTAATGTCGGTTACCAGGTGTTCACCATATGAATGATTTTTATCTCTATGTATGGGATGTGTATTGAAATATGAAATCTTGTGGTCTATTGTTACGATTTGATATATATAGGTTAAACCTATAACTCACCAACATTTTTGTTGACGTTTAAAGCATGTCTATTCTCAGGTGAATACTAAGAGCTTCCGCTGTTGCATACTAAAATAAGGACAAGATTTGGAGTCCATGGTTGTATGATATTTTGTAAAAACTGCATTTAAGAAACTGATTTCGATGTAACATATTTGTATTGTAAACCATTATGTAATGGTCGTGTGTAAACAGGATATTTTAGATTATCATTATTTGATAATCTACGTAAAGCTTTTTAAACCTTTATTTATGAAATAAAGGTTATGGTTTGTTTTAAAAATGAATGCAGTCTTTGAAAAATGTCTCATATAGAGGTCAAAACCTCACAACGAAATCAATTAATATGGAACGTTTTTAATCAATAAGAACGGGACATTTCAGTTGGTATCCGAGCGTTGGTCTTAGAGAACCAGAAATTTGCATTAGTGTGTCTTATCGAGTTTGTTAGGATGCATTAGTGAGTCTGGACTTCGACCGTGTTTTCTTTAAAAATGATTGCTTAACATTTTTGTTGGAAACTATATATATTATTAACATGTATATATTATGTGATATATTAATCTCTTAACATGTTTGATATTGTGTGACAGATGTCTACCTCTATCACAAATCCCATTGACTCACCTAATAATAACGAAGAGTCGAATATATATTGGACTGATTCACAAGTTCCCGAAGAAGAACCGGAAGAAGAATCAGAACCGGAAGAAGAATCAGAACCGGAAGAGGAGGAACCGGAGGAGGAAATAGAACCGGTGGGGGAAATAATAAAACGGTTAAGTAAAAGAAAATCCTCAACCAACCGACCAAGGTTAATTATGGTCAATGGTGTTTCCGCCAAGGAAGCAAAATATTGGGAGGATTACCAATTCTCCGATGAATCGGATTCTGACGAGAATTTCGATGATGTTATAGAAATTACCCCAACTGAATTTAAAAAGACAAAAGAAAATAATAAGGGAAATGGCATAAAAATAGAGAAATCTAATTCCAACCCCGACGAACTTTATATGTATCGTCAACCCCCGAAGCCCTTAAGTTGTAACAATGACCCGGGAACCTCTAAACCACCAGGTTTTTCTAAACCGTTGTGGAAAACGACAGCTCGTATTAGGGGAACATCATATATCCCTAGAAACTTGGCAAAACGAACCAAAACCGAAGAAGAAGAAACGAGCGAGTCGGAATAAGATAGTTGTATTCGTGTGGTGTAATATATGTAATATAGTGTGCTTATACTTTATGATATATGTAAAAATTGCTTGTATTAGTAAGTATTTTTTTTTATGAATCTAACTCTTGTCTATTTTACAGTATAAAAACACAAAATGGATAGACAACCCAATATTTTAAGAGACCTACCCGGAGACATGATTGATGAAATCTTGTCTAGAGTCGGTCAGAATTCTTCGGCACAACTATTTACGGCGAAATCAGTTTGTAAGACATTCGAAGAACGTTCCAAGAATGTCTTGGTTTATAAGAGACTTTCGTTTGAAAGATGGGGGATATCACATTGGGAAACCCATAAGTTACGATGTGTTTACTTTGACGCATATATTGCGGGGAACACAAATGCTATTTTACGCAACGGGTTAAGAAATTATTTTGACTCAATGTATCCGAATATAGGACTTCATGATTTAGAAAAAGCGGCTAACATGCAACATAAAGAAGCATGCTATGCTTACGGGTTATTAATGTTCGCTTCTCACCAAAGTGAGAAAAAGAACATTGGGCTACAACTATTAAACAAAACGTTCCCACAAGTGACGGAGTCGGTAATTGGGGTAAGAAATGAGAAGTAGTCCTAGTAAAACCAGAATGCATGACTTATCAACGGCCATAAGTGGGGGAGAGTTGTAAGACTCTAATATTTATTGTACGGAAGTGTAATTATGCTACGTTGAATGCAGGAAGTATTGTGGAATTAAACGAAGGTCAGAATCTGCCCAAACTGTTGTGCGTGGCGAGCACAGTTATGGGTGCGTGCCGCACACCTTGCCAGCAACAGATTTCAGCCTTTTTCTATTTTGAGTTTAATGAAGGGCAATTTGGTCATTTCACTTGTGGCCGGATCTGTGGGCTTTATCAGTTGGTTTGGATCCAACTTTGGATCATTTTCACATCCATTCATCACTCTCATCTTCAAACCCTAGAGAGAGAAGAGTTTTAGAGAGAGGAAGCTTCATTTGGAGAAGAAAGAGTTGGATTCTCACCAAAGCTCGGGTTTTTAAAGTTGTTCACCTCGTTCCTAGCTACGTTTTGGTTGTTGTGGTAAGTTCTAACTCCGAATTTCATTGTTTGATTTGATATTCAAAGTTAGGTTTTGAACTTGATTTGTAGAGAAACCCATTTAAAACTCTTGAAGTGAGTTTGTTGATGCTAGTAATCGGGTTTATTGTTATTATTGGTGGATTTTGGGTTGGCGAACAAATTGGTCTTGTTTATGACTTGTAATTGGGTTTAATCACTAGGTTTAGTGATTATGGAAGTATTGGAACCCTTTTGGTGTGTTTGAAAGACTAATTTCGGAATTGAGTCAAAATTAGGATTTTTGGGTGATTTTGAGATTGATAAGTGTTAAACACTTAAGTTTGGGTTCTTTTGGCTTATTAGGACCATTTTCACTTGTGATTAGTGATTAGTGGTTAGTTTGGACGCGTTTGGTGTTTGTAAGTGCAATTGGTAGAATTTGCACTAAGTGTCGAATTGAGTTGGTTTGTAAATCCACTCTAAGTGTGTTATTGTATTTGTGATAATGGATTAGGTACTTTTCATTGACGTGTTGCGGAATTACTCGATTGCATTCATCAAGGCGAAAAGGTGAGTGTTAATATCCTATGTGCATATGTATGTGTAGGATGGGTGCGGGTTGGGTGAAGCGGTTCTCGGTTATAGAGTTCACTTCACATATAGGTTCATGATGGCTCGGTTTGCACGATCATCTTATTGTTAAGTTTTGAATTTCGGTTAGAGCGAATTCATGGTGACTCGGTTTATACGGTCATCTTATTATTAAGGTTAAGTGTTTAGCCTTAGGTTGTAGGTTCGGGGATATTATATTATCTTATGTTTTGATATTGATGTGTTGTAGCTAGCCCTTCGTGTGTAGCTTGGTAGTGTTGTTCATAACGTTGTGAGTAAACTTACGTTGATGTTGTAGCTAGTGGTATCGCAATTGTACGGTAAGTTAGTTTTGCTTGCTATATGCTCGAATGATCCGGTATGTGTTATTTGATATTGTGTGGCGTGTCCATTTTATGCATATATATGTATGTAGTATATTCTCACTCACTAAGCGTTAGTTTACCCTCTCGTTGTTTACATATTTATAGATTTGCTTGGAGACGGTGGCTCGGGTAAGCGTGGGAACTAGTGGACTCACATAGTTGCTTTAGAAGATCTTGCTTTTGGATTGATTAGGATTGGGTAGCGTATCCCCAATCGCCATGCTCGGTCTTTATTTTGTACTAAAAATCATATGGTCGAAAACTTGTAGTTTATACGAAAGTCGTAAAACGGCCGATGTGGGCCCGATCTCGTAAAACTCATTTTATTATTGGAACGTATTAGTTTTAACTAATATAAATTGTTGTGAAGAGCGTTTGGTCTAAAAGTGTCGGGAAGCAAGAGATCTTTTTGCGAAAATTGGAAAAAGTGGACAGCGGGCTGTCAGGCCCTGTGCGCGCCGCGCACAGGTGTGGGTGCGCGCCGCGCACCCCATCTGGACAGCTCAGTTTTTATTTTTTTATGCTGCGTTTTTGGTCGGTTAACGGGTTGGGTTGTTACATGTAATTATTAACAAAGTATTAAAAGCTTGTTACAGTTCGAATCCCTAATTAGTTGGAGTATTTGACTTCGGAAATAAGGTTAATTTGACGAGCATTTTATAATTATGACCGATGGACTATTATGACCGATGAACATATGTTTGTTAATGATATGAACATTAATTAACATTTTCAAGTAATTTGTTGCATTAAAATGCATAAAAACTATTAAATTAAAAAGTTCTCGCAGTTCTCGCCCTTTTTGTGGTTCTCATTTGAACATGCCCTTATATATATATATATATATATATATATATATATATATATATATATATATATATATATATATATATATATATATATATATATATATATATATATATATATATATATATATATATATAAGGGCAGGATCAATGGGGAAGTAACCAATTGGGGGGAAGTGGGGGGAAGCAATTTTTTTTCGATTTTTTGGAATTTTTTCCCGGCATCAAGATCACACGACAATATGAACATTTAGAAAAGACAATTCGTGATGAATGTTATTATTTAGGCGGGAAAACGATCGACAAAAATAACATTCAAGATAATATTGTTCGTGAAGAATGTGAACGTTTTTTTTTCATGTTTTGTGAAGTAAAATTTAGCCCGATTTAGAGTTTAGAGTTTAGGAATAAACCCAAAACACCAAACCCTAAACCCTAAACCCTAAACTCTAAACCGTTCGTGTTAAAAACTCAATCTAAATCCTAAATCTAAACCATAAATCTAAACCCTAAATCTAAACCCTAAACCATAAATTTCTAAACTCTAATATCTAAACCCTATAAACCCTAATATCTAAACTCTAATATCTAAAACATCAACATACGCTCGAAAAAACGATAATTGTTGTGTTGTAGCTAATCTTGCGGTTTTGGCTTGGTGGTACGTTATGTATAGCTTTGCTTAGTTATACTTGGATTGCGGTATGTGTTTATTACTTGTGTTAGTGATTCGTGTTCATTTTATGCATATGTATGTATATAATATCGATGCACTCACTAAGCAAGTAGCTTACTCTCTCGTTGTTTACTTTTTATAGATTTGCAAGGCGGACGTGGCAAGGGTAAGCGTGGGGATTTGTGGACTACCGCGTGTGCTTTAGAAGATTTTCTTTTAGGTTGGACTTAGGATTGGGTAGTGAAATCCCAATCACCATGTTCGGCTTTATGTAGAGTTTAAACACTCTGGGTGGAAAGTGTCTTTTGGGTCACGTTAAAACAGGTCATTGTGTTCCCTGGGTCGTCGTGCCCGTGTCGTTGATTTAAAGTGACTTAAATTATGTATTATGTCGTTAAACTTGTTTAGGTTCAATTGTCGTTTTGTGGTTGCAAAAGTTGAGACTTGTATAATAAAAATGGAATTCAGCATCAGGACAAGGCTTAGGCCGCGCCGCGGGTTAATAAAGGAATTGGAACCTGAGGGGTGGAGTGTTCCTGACCTTCAGCAACAAGTCTAAGCCGCGCCGCGGGTTGATGCTGACAGGTGTAGTCAACTTGTTTGAAAAAAAATGTAAGTTAACGGTTGGTTATCGGGTTGGGTTGTTTCAGGTTAACAAAATTGAATTGATGAACTTATGAGATAATCAGAGTTTATTTTGACACACTTAAATCATTTCTGATTGATTGAAATTAAAATTGTGCACTTATTTTGAAATATCTAAAATAGAAACACAGACACCGAATTTGAGACGGAGGAGTGTCTTTTGATCGAATCGTATCGTAACAATATACTTTTACATGTTTCGTAATATCGATCGTTAATCAAGTTAAATTCTTTTTGGACATGTATATTTTCTTATCGGTTTGAGATGTTTATTAGATTAGAAGGCTATTGCTAAGTACTTGAATTTTTAAGAGGGCCACAAAGGTAAAATTGTGAACTATCATAAAATATGAGCAATTTATACACTAGTAGCTAAAATCCAAGGATAGCCATGGCTATCTTAAACTTACTCATAGTTTCGCATCTGAATAAAGTGCTTTTGTTTGGCTCTTTATATATCAAATACTCAAGATGTAACGTGCACATGGAAACGTCAAACGTTAACTTATTTTGACATTGTGCTAGTTATCCGGAACGTGGAATTAATCAGATTAGTGTAAATTAATATTTAATATTAAGTATAAAATTGTCAATATATATTATTAACTGTAGATGGATCAATAAAAGGTGGTGTGGTAGAATCAAGTCCCAAAAGTAAAGTTATAGGTAAATAGAGGGTGTTAGATGAAAATAACACATCACCTATTTTTGTGCACTCTTTTTTCTTACCTGCTTTTCGTTCAATAACGTAGCGTCCACCATTAGAGGGGTGGCAAAGGAATCCTTGGGAGTGGCAGTTAGGACGTCGAGAGCCCAAAATGGTCGTAGAGAATCATGGTGGCTTAACGACGAGGTCCAAACTAAAGTCGCGCTTAAACAAGTGAGGTTTCGGGAGCTCACCTCCTTTAGAGGGGGTACACTAGCAGACAGAACTAGCATAGAAAAGAGCTATAAAGAAGCCAAGAGAGAAGCAAAGATCGCCGTTACACGTGCAAAAGATAAAGCTTATGAAGACTTATATAAGAGACTAGACTCTAAGGAAGGAGCAAACGACATCTACAGGATAGCCAAAGCTAGGGAGCGTCGACGAAGAGACCTGGATAACATCAAATATATCAAACATGAAAATGGTCAAAACATAGTGAAGGAAGACAAAATTAGGAAACAATGGGAAGAATATTTCTCATCCCTTTTCGATGGGGGAAGGCCCAGGAATGGAGAACCTCATGTCTATGATATGGCCCAACAATATCAAAATAACTGTTTTCGCACGAGGATTAACCAGGAGGAAGTTAAATCGGCCTTACGAAAGATGGGCAGAAACAAAGCAGTAGGACCGGACCAAATCCCCATAGAGGGGTTAGGTGGTTGACAAATCTTTTCAACACGACGTTTAGAAGCGCAAAAATGCCAATGGGGTGGAGACTGAGCGAGGTTATTCCCATTTACAAGAACAAAGAGGATGCGCAGACGTGTAGTAACTATAGAGGTATAAAGTTACTTAGTCATACCATGAAAGGTGTTAGAGAACCAATTTGGGTTCATGCCAGGACGCTCTTCGATGGAGGCAATTCACATTATTAGAAGTCTTATGGAGAAGTATAGAGAGAAACAAAAGAACCTACACATTGCTTTCTTAGACTTGGAAAAAGCTTATGATAGTGTCCCACAGGAGTTAATTTGGAAAATCCTTAATGGTAGAGGTATCCCAAGTAGGTATATAAGAGCTATTAGGGATATGTACCAGGGGCGAAAACTCGCGTTCGGACAACAGTAGGAAACACAAAGTATTTCCCAGTAGCAGTAGGTTTACATCAAGGATCTGCTCTTAGCCCTTTTGTTTTCGCTTTAATCTTAGACGAGCTGTCTCAAAGGATACAAGGGAGTATCCCTTGGTGCTTGATTTTCGCTGATGATATTGTTTTAGTATCTGAATTCCAGAATGAGCTAAACAGAAGGCTGGAGGAATGCCCTGGAACAAAATGGACTTCGGATTAGTAGACTTAAATCGGAGTATCTTAGGTGTGACTACAGGAGGATCGAAGAAGATCACAATGATACAATGGATTTTGGTATTGGGGATCAGGTCTTACATCCACAGGATTCCTTTAGATACTCAGGATCAATGCTACACAAATCGGGAAGGATAGATGAGGATGTGACCCACCGTCTAAGGGTAGGATGGTTGAAGTGGAGAGCTGCGAAAGGGGTTTTGTGCGACCCCTTAAATTGAAAGGGAAATTCTTCAAGGTAGCGATTAGACTGGCCATGTTGTTCGGATCGGAGTGTAGGCCAATGACGAAAGTCCAAGAGATAAGGATGGAGGTGGCATAAATGAGGATGCTTAGGTGGACGTGTGGCAAGACCATGTTAGACATGGTACCTAATGGAGTTTTTAGGGAGAACTTAAAAGTTGGGAATATCGTCAACAAGCTGAGAGAAGGACGACTTAGATGGTTTGGCCATGTGAGGAGGCGGCTACCCTCAGCACCCGTTAGGAGAGTGGAAGCCCGGTTAGCGGTGTAAGGAAAAGAGGTAGACCTACACGTAGGTTGGAGGATAGACTGAAGCTTGACATGAAGGAGCTTTTATTGACCGAAGACATGACTTCTGATAGAAATTTGTGGAGGAGTAGAATTAGGATTGATGACTAGGTTGTTTATATATTTTTATATTCTTATTCATTTATTTATTTTTTAGTTTTATATATTTGTCGTATGCCTTTTTGCCTACTTGCTTTCTTGTTTCATTTTTTTTTTACTTATTGTAGCATATCCCAACATGTTGTTTGCATTACACTATACTTATTTACATGCTTTATTGCATTATACCGTTATATGTTTGTATTATATTATTTCACATTAAATTACACGTATTTACATGCTACATGTCTTTTTGCTTACATAGTATACTTATTTGTTTTATATTGCATATTATACCTACATGCTTCATACCTACATGTTTACATATACATATTATACTTACATAGTTTGTTATACTTGCATATTTAACACTTACTTATTTTACTTATATGTTCTATTACTTTACTTTGTTACATGCTATATTTATGTATACATTTTCCATGGTAAGGTTTCTATATTATCTTTTCTACTTGCATTTAGTTACTTCACTTAATGGAATTCATGATTCTTTCTGGCCGGAGGTCCTTAGGAAGCAGCCTCTCTGCTCTCTAGTATAGGGAGGGACGACTTCTTCTACCCGTGGACCGATAGGTATCCTTGGGTGGAGGAATGACTTCCCTTTTAATCTAGGGTAGAGGAAAGACTGTCTACATCTAACCTCCTCCATATTCCATTTTGGTGGAATTGGGTATTATTGTTGTTGTTGTTTTCGTTCAACATATTCCCTCTTTTGGTTTAATTGTCTTTTTCAATTGTAAATTTATGAAAACCACACAACATGAGTAGTTTTTTTATCCAACACTTTTTTAAAAATATTAATCTCATTAAACTAAAGAACTCCAACCAAGCAGTTTTTTTAAAACACAAACATCTATAATTTCTATTAAAATCTTAAAATGATGACATCATAAATAAGCTTTTTCCTTCATTAAAAAAAATCTAAGCAACTTAACTAACATCATTAATCAATTAATTTTTTTTTGGGGCAGCTGTTAGGATCACCCAGGGGGACTTAACCACCCACGCGTTCATCTCCTACACAGTTATACCCGCCCCCAACTGCGTGCCCAGGAGGAAACCCGTACCAATCCCATACAGGGCATGGACGGTAAAACTCCCATCCCCTTTACCCCCCCCCCCCCCCTTCTTTTTCCTCCAACGCAATGTGGGAAAGGTGCCATGGGTGAAATTTCATGGAAGAGATGAAATTGTGGGTTAATATGTAGCCAACGGGGGTCGAACTCCTGACCTCCCCTAAAAGAGGCAGGCCACCAACCGCTGGATAACATCACAACTTCCATTAATCATTTAATTTACAATTAAAAATATAATTTATACAAATAATCATTAAAAACATAGATAATCTCATTCCACGAGTCATTAAACTAAATAACATTAGCATATACGTTCAGTTAATACCTAAAACATATCATTATACATGTTTCGTTTAAATAAACATGTGATTCCACAGGTCATTTCACTAGTTTTATAAACAAAATTAGCGAGAAGCTAGAGAATACACGAACACGACACACGAAAAGCAGCCTAACAAAAACTCAACAACCTACACGACATGAATCCAACACCAAGAACCTAGGAGAGCAAAAACTATTACAACGGTTTTAACAACTAGACGTTCCAACTAATTTTACATCTACCTTTATTACAAAATCAGTTAAAAAAGATAGAACGAATAAAAAACAAACAAGTTACAAATCTTCATCGGCTATGGAGAGAAGATTACACGATTATAAAGTAGGAGTGAGCGTGGGGCAGGTTGGGGCGATTATGGGCAAAAATCACACCCATAACCTTTATTGCAGTTAATAATTTCTTTAACTATTCGGTTCGGTTAAAAGTGATTCGGTTAAAAGGGGTTCAATTAATTTATTTAAATTGATTTAAGATGAATTATAAAACGATTAATTTGTTTAACCATTTATCAAAGAAAAATTAATTTAATAAGTTTGTGTCTATACTACAGAAAATGACATTTTAATATAAGAATAAGTCATTGTTTCATATTTCTTAATCGAAAATAAAAGTAGCTCAATCTTTTTTATACACTCAAATTAATGCAAAAAAAAAAAAAACCATTAATTACGAGACAACGTATAAGTTAACGTAAAGTTCTAAAATGTAGAATTTTCTTCGAACTTCATTCTTCATCCATTCAAACTTAAAAGTCAAAATATTGTTACACATTGATCTACAAGGTTTAGAATTTTAACAACTTGATCAATTTCTATAAGAAAAAATCATAAATAAAAATATAAAATACTAAATGGTGCGTGTGCGGTTTATTTAGTGCGAGTATCTATAATTTTCATAATCGACTCACAAAGTTCGATCAATTCAAATGTGTTAATCAAACCCGTTGTTATTCATTCGGTTAAGTTAATTCGGTGCGGTTTTATCAGTTAATATAGTTACGGTTCGATCAATGCAATTTTATGCTCACCCAAAGTCTCCATATATACCAAGACACACGTTAATTAGGATTCAATAATAAATAAAACTAAGGAAAAAAACAATAAATTACACTAGAAATGGAATAAATCCCAAAATCTTCTATTTTTGACCAAGTATATGGTTATCTATAAAAATTAACAGCCTATTTATATAATGAAAAAAAAAATGCTGAAAAGAACGTCTAACTGGATTTCATATATATTGGGTGACTAGTGAGACTTTGAGTGGACCACAATTTTGTTCAATAGGAACTTATATTCAATGGTCTAGTGATATCTAGATATATTAAAAATAGGGTATGGTCTTGTGTAAAATATTTTTGAATACAGAGAGAGAATATATTAATCGAAAAGGAAAAAGACCCAAAACCCTTGTGAAAGTTTCAAATGACAAATAAAACAAAAATTATTAACATATCAAACGACTAACCGTTTATCGCCTCGCCTATTAGTAGTATTTTGAAAAATTGACTTTTTATGATAAATATCGATGCATACTTATTCTAACAAATAAGATTTTATACTAGTGCAAAAATACAAATATATATTTTTTACTTGTAACAGAGACACAGAGTTTATATGTGAAAAACCATGACATATAAAATTTTAGAGTGCATGCATACAAAAATAAAAATTGGTATCCACGACAATACTAGACATGTTCTTATTGCTGATTTTTTGAAATAATTGAATGCAGTTTTAGATAACTTGAAAGCTCTTGACGATCAAACAAGAAGTTGTTGATGCATATTTGTATGACCGTCGTTGAGAGAATAGCGTTTATTATTACATTGTACACCTAATTAACGTATACACATGAAACTGATCAGTTACAGGAGCATATGTAACTGTTGGGCCATAATGTTCTGAGGCCCATTCGTATGAATGAGACCCATTAGGGTTAATGTCTAGTTTTGAAACGACTCGTCCATATTACTATAAACGTGGTACGTTATTCATTGGTCCCATAGCGAGGTATTTGACCTCTATATGATACGTTTTAGAAAATATTGCATTCGTTTCATAAAAAGCACACTATTATTATACATAATGCATGTTTTAAACAAATGGATGATTATTTAAGGAATAATCCCCATAATACATCGATTTTCAAATACTACACACGTGACATAACAGTCAAATATAATACATGACAAAGGTTTTATTGAATGCAACACTTTATTTAATTAAAAGCATGAGACTCCATGCACAGCTTGCTCAGATAATGCAACATCGGAAGACTTTCTTAAGGACCTGAGAATAAACATGCTTAAACAGTCAACACAAAGGTTGGTGAGATATATAGGTTTAGCATCGATATAAATATAGACCATAAGATTTCATAGTTATAAATACATGTACACTCGCAAGTGTATAAAAGTATTCTATAAGTTGTTGAGCGCTTCGGTAACCATACTTAACCATTAATGTGGCATATTCCCTTTATTATGAAATCTCTCTACACTGTACCAAGTGTAGTAAAAACGAAGTACTTGCAACCGTTTACGTTACTAGATCGACTAGCCCGGTTGGAGTTTTCAAACCCGATAGATCTATCAATATGATTCGCGCTTACATGTTCTTACAACATGTAAATATTAGTTACCAAGCTATTAGGGAAGATATGCAATGTGGTACAACTCAACGTAGAATATATTTTAAGTACTTGTGTCCATGGCGTAAAATATAAAATGCATGTATTCTCATCCCAAAATATTTTTAGAGTTTAAAAATGGGACTATATACTCACAGTAGTAAAAGTATATTAATAATAAGTTTTCAACTTATTAAAAATATGACCGTCGTCCTTGGATTCACGAACCTATAACAATAATAACGATTCAGATAATAATACGACATATGAATAAAATAAAGAAAGTTCATAGAATACTTATATAATAATTTTTAACATTTTATGTTAGTAGTCTAAAATAGTCCGAAAAGTCCAACAATCCAATAATCGGTATATATATATATATATATATATATATATATATATATATATATATATATATATATATATATAATCTTAGAATTACCCCACGACGTATTGTATACGTATTGTCTTTGCATCAACCTAGAGACGTATTGTATACGTATTGTCTTAGAATTAACTAAGACGTATTGTGTATGTATTGTCTTAGGATTTATCAAAACGTATTGTATACTTATTGTGTTAGGACGTACCAAGAATATTATTATACATACATACAATCACAGAATTAACCAAGATTATAATATTTTGTTATACTACTGATAACATGTCCAAATATATATATATATATATATATATATATATATATATATATATATATATATATATATATATATATATATATATATATATATATATAGGATATAGGAAAAGTTAACAAGGATATGGTTAATATAGTTTTTATAATATAAATTTCGTTCATACAACGTTAATTTAGCAGATTTTGTTTTGCTCGCCAAATATTCATTACAACTCCGTTTAAAGTTAATCAAATTTCTATGGATTCCTTAAGAAGTAAATTTTACAAAACCAATTCGAAAAGTTCATCCCAAGTATTAATTTTTAGAGCTTTACCCTCTTTTTGTGTCGGTGGACAGATTTGGAAAAATCCCGACATCCACCCAATATATGATTTTTGATAAAATACTTTCACTTTGTCTAAAATCATGAAAAAAGTACTGGAAGTCTTATTTACATATATTAACATATTTTCAAAGTCTTAGCCTCGAACTCAAAGTCTAAGATAGGTTTTTAATTCCCAACCCAAAACAGCCCGCTTTTTACCGAATGAAGATTAAAGGATATATGTTAAGTTTCAAGGTGTTCTTCATATGTAAAAGTTATAAGTTCTTATATTAACTTAATATAACATCATAATACATATAAATAAGTGTTATTAGAGTTATGTTAGAAAGATTAGATTTTTTTCAAACAAGCTTGGTGTTCACCAAAACAAGTTCTAGTTTTTACAAGTTTTATAAGTATAATAAGATAGCAACTATACTAGGAATTGAACAAGGATTTTGAGAAGTATTTTACCTTGATTATGAAGAGAAAAGTTGCTGAGATTAAAGTATGATATGAGAGCATTCAAGTGTGTATTTTTAGTTTAAGAAAATGTGGAGTAAAAATGAGTTAAAATGGTCCTTATTTATAAGCTTATAATTTTGGCTTTTAGTGAAAATATCTAAGATAAGTTAAATTGTATTAAGTCATGAATTACATATTAAATTGATTAGGTAATGGATGACATATTACACAAATAATTGCAGATTTCTATTGGTATATACCAACAGTAAATACTTCTAGAAGCTGTGTATAATACGGGTAAAAATACCGTATGAATGCGAGTAGAATTCTTGAGGAAATTGAACAAAAATACGAGTATAGCTATCCTTTATATGTATTGGTATATTATAAAGTGTATTCAATACTTGTAAGGATGTATTTACACTCGTAATACATTATATGTAAATACATTTTAACATAAGTTAATTATGTCGTTTAAATAGTAATATATATATTGTTTGAAAACTCTTTAAATTAGTAGTATGAAAATATATATATATATATATATATATATATATATATATATATATATATATATATATATATATATATATATATATATATATATATATATATATATATATATATATATATATATATATATATATATAATACTTTGTTAATATACTTAATGAGATATTTAATTATCATATTTTCAAGTTAAATATATATAAATCCATGTATATACACAATAATTAAACAATTAAATCAAGTTATGACGTTCGTGAATCGTCGGAATAAAAGGGTGACCAAAAGCTTGTGTAAAACTCTTTCCGTAAGTTCAAAATTTATTAAAATTCATTGCTTATTAAGTCGGAATTATATAAAGATTAAGTTTAGATTTGGTCGAAAATTTCCGGGTCGTCACAGTACCTACCCGTTAAAGAAATTTCGTCCCGAAATTTGATCGAGGTCGTCATGGCTAACAATAAGAATGTTATTATGACGAATATAAGTTGATTCATAGGGTTTTATCATGATTGAGAAATATGGATAAAATAATTCGATTACTTGAAACGTATGAGTGCAGCTATCGTAAAAGAGTGAAATGAGAAAATAGGGATTCGTCTTATCTTTTGACGTCATCACGGTTGATCTCTGGATTAAAGAAAATCTTTGTAATCTATATAAGATTTGATTCTTCGGCGATTAAGGAAATTATGATCCTCTTCGATTTAATGCAATAATCTGTCTCGATTTCTCTGTCGGATATTTTACTATAAATCAACCTCCTACGTTTCCTTATTTCCACATCTCCCATCTTTTATACTTTCTTCCTTTCTTCGTACTTCCAAAACATTCGTCAATATGCTCCATTCAGTTTTAATTCTTGATATATTCTTGACTATCACGTCTGTCATTCTTCTTTTTCATCTTCCACCGGAGTAATCCGTTAATTTCTACTATGCTCTTGGGTTTATAGTGTTCTTAGTTTTTTCGTGTCTTTATATTGCTATACGCATCGATATACACGGTTTGTAATTTCTGCGTTGTCTTCATGCTTATATTTTTCCTTATATTTTGGAGTTTCATGCTTCTGTCTTCTTTTCCCGACTTCAAGTCAAGCGAATAATGGTCTAGAAATCATAGATATGAAATTCGGAATGAACATAGCTAATGCTCTAAGAGAGAAATTGTAATAACACAATTTGACTTGTGAAATTACCAGAATCCAAAGAAAAAGATAGAACTATCAATAGAATATGTTCTTGATATGTTTAGAGATTAGATTGAATGTAAGAGTCATGTAACATGGCACATGATGACGTTATGGTCTGTGAATCATTACGTTTCATTTAGAAACTCAGCATGACGTACTGTAATATAATCACGTTGATCAAGTGTCATTATATTATACTAACTCATGCTTCAGTTCCTAACATTACTTCAAAACATTCATATTTCAAACTCGAAGGTTCCAGAATTTAGAAACTAAAATAGTTTCTTTTATGATGTAACATAGATAGCGCGAAAAGATGAATTATTTCAGATAAGAATAGTTATAAAAATATCTTCAGAAATATGGAGGATATTTATAATGAAAGATACGATGATATCTTAGAATATCTAAGATCAGAGGATGATGAAGAATATTGTCCACAAGGGTTTAGAGTAAGGAGCAAGGTATTCGCTAAAGACTTCAGCAGAAACTGAATCATTTGGATTCTTTGAAGGCAGATTTAGTCCTTGTGATTTGTCCACAGCCTCCTTCAGGGTTTGCTCAATCTGTTTTCCAGTTCCAAACCTTCTCTTTTTCTGTGCTTTGCTAACACAATATTCTTTATCATCAACTTTTGACTGTTACGGTTGTCTACAGTTTCTGCTGCTTCATTCAGCTTTTTTCAAAACTTCATAGTACTGATTCGTAGGCTGAAGTGCTATTCCGGATTTTAGAATTATAATTCCAGGAAATAACGTTATATGTATATGCAAAAATGATGTGAGATTCAAGAATAATTATTGATGCTTCCTGGGGTTTGGTATGACAATTATTGTTACAAGATATAGATGGGTACATGACAAGGTTTTATAGTGATCTTTCAGAGAGATTTAAGTCAAAGAGCAATAAAGTTGCTGGTAAGCTTACTACTAATGTGGTGGAATATAAAAGGTTCTCTGGTAACGATGGCGAAAAGACAATGTATATATCAAGATTATAATAAGACTACTCCGGATGAAAACTCGAAGTTGTCTTTTTGGAGCTATGACAAAATTCGCTATTTTGAAAAGGGATTGTAAAGTTATTTTGGGTAATAATAATGCTAAAGGATCTGACACGGATACGTGTTGAACCTTTGCTTAGGTTCAAGTGTCCTCCGAATGCATATCTATATGCATATATTCTTCGTATTTATCGTGTGATTGGTTCATTCTCTCGATTTTTCCTTAGTTGAGGTGTTTTCAAGAATTTTGAAGGGTTTAGACACAGGTTGTCATTATCAATATCCGTATAATGAATTCGTCGTGAATCTTGAATGATACGAATATCTTTATGAGTTCTGTGATGAAAGTGATGTTCTAGTATAGTTTGAATTTAAAGTATGATTTTGAAGGATGTAGGAATCTAAGAGTGATGTCATCTGTTTAATCTTGACTTGGATTCTGATCTGTCAAAACTAGAATATGTAATTGAATTTGAATGAGAATGGTTGTTCTGGTTTCTATGAAAGAATGTATATTGTTGTGAAAGTAGTGAGTATGGTTAATAATTATTGAATCAGAATTGAAGAATGTACAGTATAACATATTAATTGTGAATTTGTATAATTCTCGGGTATTACCTACCCGTTAAAGTTTCACAAGTAATATTTTGTACAAGAGAATTTTTATTACATTCTTTATGAAAATATATGTTTTTATATTTTCTGCAGATGTAATATAGATTTAATGAGTTAATATACTATTAAACTCATTTGATTTTTTTTTTATTTTTTCTTTTTTGCTGGAGCTAGAATGAATAACCCCTAAAACTTTAGAGATTACATAATTTTTGCGGAGTATTTCTTCAACATAAATGAAATTATGAATCAATACTTCATTATTCATTTTTATTGATATTTCCCCGGTGATTGATGTTGGTGTTCGTAGAATTCTTGTGAACTTCGCAAGAGACGAATGACGTTTTCTAGAAAGTTTCGAGTACATCGAAAATGAAAGTGTGAAATCTAACACGTACTCGAACAATACACTTGGTTTATTATGAAATGGAATCTATTGATTTGAAGCAGAGATTATAATTAATGATTGTTAAGTCATTAGCGAAGGATGTACATCATATTATATTAGTAATATGAATTAACCGAGTAGTATCTACCCTTTAACATTCACACGTAATAGCTTAGTACGAAAAAATATATTGTGGTTTAAAAACTCATATATATATATATATATATATATATATATATATATATATATATATATAAAATATACATATAAATTTTTCAGAGGGAATGAGTTAATACTTCATAACTCGTTGATACAATATGCTCATTGTTGATTTGTGATGATGTAGGTGCTGCTGGTACTGGTGATGCTGTCGGTACTGCTGCTGCTGGTGCTAGTAGTGGTTTGATGTGAGTATAGATGATGAGAATTTTTTTTATTTTGTATTGTGAAAGAAGATATTTAAAGTTTCTTGATTAAAAAGAGAGGTCAAGAGCTTTATAAAGGGAATGAAATGATGTAGGATGCACTTGCTAATGAAGTTTTGCTTTTCATGACAGTAATTTTTTTTTTACTAAATAATTCACCATGCAAGATACGGAGTAAAGGTCGGATAGCCTCAATAATATTAGTAATATTATACTCGTTGCGGCATATCCTGGAAAGGAGAGAGAAAATGGTGTTACGAACGGGTTCACCGGTAAGTGCCTCATGTTCTTCACCAAGAGGGCAATGTGGTGGATGGAAGGGATCACCTTCTTCTTGTCTCCAATGATTAAGTAGACTGCGAACCCATCCCCAATTCATCCAGAATAGATGATGGCTAATTGGTTGATCCATTCCAGTTACACGGCTTTCGGAGCTCGAGTGAAAATTCATATCGGAATCCGAGGGACTTGAACTAGTGGAGAGTTCCATTTCGTTCGATTGAATAAAGGATTTTTCCATATGAAGTGATTTTCGGCTATCGGATGATATTCTAATTACCTAGAATATCTATATATATAGAACAAAAGATTTCATAGATTACGGAGGAATTTACGGAATATGTCAGGCAAAGTTTACAGTAATACATACGCTAAGATATGAATTTTGTCTATACACTATTCATGCAATCAATGCAGTAAGATGTGTCTAGACTAAGAATGATAAGCATGTAATTTTCGACAAGAAATGATAAGCAAAACTTTTTGACATGCAGCTAAGGTCGAAGTCCAGACTCACTAATGCATCCTAACAACTATCAGTTAGACACAATAATGCAAGACCTGGTTCGCTAAGACCATCGCTCTGATACCAACTGAAATGACTCGTCCATATTAATATAAACGTGGTACGTTATTCATTGGTCCCATAGCGAGGTATTTGACATCTATATGATACGTTTTAGAAAATATTGCATTCGTTTCATAAAAAGCACACTATTATTATACATAAACCATGTTTTAAACAACTGGATGATTATTTAAGGAATAATCTCCATAATACATCGATTTTCAAATACTACACACGTGACATAACAGTCAAATATAATACATGACAAAGATTTTATTGAATCCAACACTTTATTTAATTAAAAGCATGAGACTCCAGGCACAGCTTGCTCAGATAATGCAACATCGGAAGACTTTCTTAAGGACCTGAGAATAAACATGCTTAAACAGTCAACATAAAGGTTGGTGAGATATATAGGTTTAGCATCGATATAAATATAGACCATAAGATTTCATAGTTATAAATATATGTACACTCGCAAGTGTATAAAAGTATTCTATAAGTTGTTGAGCTCTTCGGTAACCATACTTAACCATTAATGTGGCATATTCCCTTTATTATGAAATCTCCCTACACTGTACCAAGTGTAGTAAAAACGAAGTACTATGCAACCGTTTACGATACTAGAGCGACTAGCCCGGTTGGGGTTTTCAAACCCGATAGATCTATCAATATGATTCGCGCTTACATGTTATTACAACATGTAAATATTAGTTACCAAGCTATTAGGGAAGATATACAATGTGGTACAACTCAACGTAGAATATATTTTAAGTACTTGTGTCCATGGCGTAAAACATAAAATGCATGTATTCTCATCCCAAAATATTTTTAGAGTTTAAAAATGGGACTATATACTCACAGTAGTAAAAGTATATTAATAATAAGTTTTCAACTTATTAAAAGTATGACCGTCGTCCTTGGATTCACGAACCTATAACAACAATAACGATTCAGATAATAATACGACATATGAATAAAATAAAGCAAGTTCATAGAATACTTATATAATAATTTTTAACATTTTATGTTAGTAGTCCAAAATAGTCCGAAAAGTTCAACAGTCCAATAATCGGTATATATATATATATATATATATATATATAATCTTAGAATTACCCCACGACGTATTGTATACGTATTGTCTTTGCATCAGCCCAGAGACGTATTGTATACGTATTGTCTTAGAATTAACTAAGGCGTATTATATATGTATTGTCTTAGGATTTATCAAAACGTATTGTATACTTATTGTGTTAGGTACCAAGAATATTATTATACATATATACAATCACAGAATTAACCAAGATTATAATATTTTATTATACTACTGATAACATGTCCAAATATATATATATATATATATATATATATATATATATATATATATATATATATATATATATATATATATATATATATATATATATATATATATATATAGGATATAGGAAAAGTTAACAAGGATTTGGTTAATATAGTTTTTATAATATAAATTTCGTCCATGCAACGTTAATTTTAGCAGATTTTTTTTGCTCGCCAAATATTCATTACCACTCCGTTTAAAGTGAATCAAATTTCTATGGATTCCTTAAGAAGTAAATTTTACAAAACCAATTCGAAAAGTTCATCCCAAGTATTAATTTTTAGAGCTTTACCCTCTTTTTGTGTCGGTGAACAGATTTGGAAAAATCCCGGCATCCACCCAATATATGATTTTTGATAAAATACTTTCACTTTGTCTAAAATCATGAAAAAAATACTGGAAGTCTTATTTACATATATTAACATATTTTCAAAGTCTTAGCCTCGAACTCAAAGTCTAAGATAGGTTTTTTAATTCCCAACCCAAAACAGCCCGTTTTTTACCGAATGGAGATTAAAAGATATATGTTAAGTTTCAAGGTGTTCTTCATATGTAAAAGTTATAAGTTCTTATATTAACTTAATATAACATCATAATACATATAAATATGTGTTATTAGAGTTATGTTAGAAAGATTAGATTTTTTTTAAACAAGCTTGGTGTTCACCAAAACAAGTTCTAGTTTTTACAAGTTTTATAAGTATAATAAGATAGCAACTATACTAGGAATTGAACAAGGATTTTGAGAAGTATTTTACCTTGATTATGAAGAGGAAAGTTACTGAGATTAAAGTATGATATGAGAGCATTCAAGTGTGTATTTTTAGTTTAAGAAAATGTGGAGTAAAAATGAGTTAAAATGGTCCTTATTTATAAGCTTATAATTTTGGCTTTTAGTGAAAATATCTAAGATAAGTTAAATTGTATTAAGTCATGCATTACATATTAAATTGATTAGGTCATGGATGACATATTACACAAATAATTTCAGATTTCTATTGGTATATACCAACAGTAAATACTTCTAGAAGCTATGTATAATACGGGTAAAAGTACCGTATGAATGCGAGTAGAATTCTTGTGGAAATTGAACGGAAATACGAGTATAGCTATCCTTTGTATGTATTGGTATATTATAAAGTGTATTCAATACTTGTAAAGATGTATTTACACTCGTAATACATTATATGTAAATACATTTTAACATAAGTTAATTACTTCGTTTAAATAGTAACATATATATTGTTTGAAAACTCTTTAAATTAGTAGTATGAAAATATATATATATATATATAATACTTTGTTAATATACTTAATGAGATATTTAATTATTATATCTTCAAGTTAAATATATATAAATCCATATATATACACAATAATTAAATAATTAAATCAAGTTATGACGTTCGTGAATCGTCGGAATAAAAGGGTGACCAAAAGCTTGTGTAAAACTCTTTCCGGAAGTTCAAGATTTATTAAAATTCATTGCTTATCAAGTCGGAATTATATAAAGATTAAGTTTAGATTTGGTCGGAAATTTCCGGGTCGTCACAAGTTTGCCTATAAATACCAGTTAATGTGTTCATTAGGGTTAAGAGATAAGAGTCTAAACCCTAATTGGAAGAGCCACATTTTGGTGATCCTGTGTATAGGGGAGATCATGCTCGATCTCCCCTGGCCACCGATGTTTCTCTGTTTAATCATCATGTAAGTGTAATGTTTATTTAATTATAGTGATTTACTTTGATTCATCGTGTTTTTATCTCTTCCGTCTTTGATCTTGCTCGTATAATGTTGTTAAAGATCCTAAATCGGACTAACAAATTGGTATTAGATCTTAACCGAGCTCATGATTGGATCTGGACGAAAAATCGATTTTTTTTTGTTCTTCAAGTTTTTGCCCTAAAATAATAAAAATCGAATTTGTGTGATTATTCTTGAATGTTATGTGCAAAACATTCTTTAGGATCATACAAACTCACGTCAATTTACAGATCCTATAGTCGTTTCATAATCATTGAGAAATTTGAGATTTTGTGTACAGAAAAATTGAATCTGATTTTGATCGATTTCTCAAGTTTTGGTGTTTGTTTGCAAAATCAAGTAATTGTTTAATGTTTAGCGGGTCCTAATGCTACTTCTTGCAAGTTTTCGTGTGTTTTGGTGGAGTTTTAATGCGTTTTTCATGTTAGCCGCCACTAACCACCGCGTACCACCTCCATCGATCACCGGAATCTGCTACTGTGTTCATCAACGTCTACACATATGTATCCGTTTAGATCCGTGCGATTTACACACCTATTCATACGTTTCTAAAACTAATCCGTAAGTATTACTTGATTCATAAATTATTCAAGGTTGCAGGTCCTCTAGTGCGTTTGTTGTTTTTAAGAAGAAGATAGCCGTTTCAAATAGGTCAAAAGAATTAAAGTTGTCTTTTATTTCAGAAATTAATGCCTCAGCTCAGTGGTTAAGAGTGTTGGTGATCTACAAGGGATCATGAGTTCAATTCCTGTATGTGGCATTATATTTTTGCGAATTAATTAAGGGATAACTGTTGCAGCCCATCATTTGTCCAAGCCTAAATAGAAGGAAATTGCCATAACACAAAAGGTGTAATTGAGTTGTTATTTTGGGGTAGTTGGGAGCATACGACGATTTATGGGCCAATTGTAGTGACCCGAACTTTTCCATGTTTATATATATTAAATGAAATTGATATTTACATGATTAAGTGTTTCTAACATGTTAAGCAATCAAACTTATTAAGACTTGATTAATTGAAATAGGTTTCATATAGACAATTGACCACCCAAGTTGACCGGTGATTCACGAACGTTAAAACTTGTAAAAACTATATGATGACATATATATGGATATATATATATATATATATATATATATATATATATATATATATATATATATATATATATATATATATATATATATATATATATATATATATATATATAGTTAACAAGATATTATGATAAGTAAACATATCATTAAGTATATTAACAATGAACTACATATGTAAAAGCAAGACTACTAACTTAATGATTTTGAAACGAGACATATATGTAACGATTATCGTTGTAACGACATTTAATGTATATATATCATATTAAGAGATATTCATACATCATATTATCATGATAATATAATAATTTAAAATCTCATTTGATATTATAAACATTGGGTTAACAACATTTAACAAGATTGTTAACCTAAAGGTTCCAAAACAACACTTACATGTAACGACTAACGATGACTTAACGACACAGTTAAAATGTATATACATGTAGTGTTTTAATATGTATTCATACACTTTTGAAAGACTTCAAGACACTTATCAAAATACTTCTACTTAACAAAAATGCTTACAATTACATCCTCGTTCAGTTTCATTAACAATTCTACTCGTATGCACCCGTATTCGTACTCGTACAATATACAGCTTTTAGATGTATGTACTCTTGGTATATACACTCCAATGATCAGCTCTTAGCAGCCCATGTGAGTCACCTAACACATGTGGAAACCATCATTTGGCAACTAGCATGAAATATCTCATAAAATTACAAAAATATGAGTAATCATTCATGACTTATTTACATGAAAACAAAATTACATATCCTTTATATCTAATCCATACACCAATGACCAAAAACACCTACAAACACTTTCATTCTTCAATTTTCTTCATCTAATTTATCTCTCTCAAGTTCTATCTTCAAGTTCTAAGTGTTCTTCATAAATTCTAAAAGTTCTAGTTTCATAAAATCAAGAATACTTCCAAGATTGCAAGTTTACTTCCAAGTTTTCTAAATCCATTCCAAGTAATCATCCAAGATCAAGAAACCTTTGTTACTTCCAGTAGGTTATCTTTCTAATACAAGGTAATAATCATATTCAAACTTTAATTCAATTTCTATAACTATAACAATCTTATTTCGAGTGGAAATCTGACTTGAAATTGTTTTCGTGTCATGATTCTGTTTCAAGAACTTTCAAGCCATCCAAGGATCCTTTGAAGCTAGATCTATTTTTCTCATTTCCATTAGGTTTATCTAAGGAACTTGAGGTAGTAATGATGTTCATAACATCATTCGATTCATACATATAAAGCTATCTTATTCGAAGGTTTAAACTTGTAATCACTAGAACATAGTTTAGTTAATTCTAAACTTGTTCGCAAATAAAAGTTAATCCTTATAACTTGACTTTTAAAATCAACTAAACACATGTTCTATATCTATATGATATGCTAACTTAATGATTTAAAACCTGGAAACGTGAAAAACACCGTAAAATCGAATTTACGCCGTCGTAGTAACACTGCGGGCTGTTTTGGGTTAGTTAATTAAAAACTATGATAAACTTTGATTTAAAAGTTGTTATTCTGAGAAAATGATTTTTATTATGAACATGAAACTATATCCAAAAATTATGGTTAAACTCAAAGTGGAAGTATGTTTTCTAAAATGGTCATTTAGACGTCGTTCTTTCGACTGAAATGACTACCTTTACAAAAATGACTTGTAACTTATTTTTCCCACTATAAACCTATACTTTTTCTGTTTAGATTCATAAAATAGATTTCAATATGAAACCATAGCAATTTGATTCACTCAAAATGGATTTAAAATGAAGAAGTTATGGGTAAAACAAGATTGGATAATTTTTCTCATTTTAGCTACGTGAAAATTGGTAACAAATCTATTCCAACCATAACTTAATCAACTTGTATTGTATATTATGTAATCTTGAGATACCATAGACACGTCTACAATGTTTCGACCTATCATGTCGAAACATCTATATATATTTCGGAACAACCATAGACACTCTATATGTGAATGTTGGAGTTAGCTATACAGGGTTGAGGTTGATTCCAAAATATATATAGTTTGAGTTGTGATCAATATTGAGATACGTATACACTGGGTCGTGGATTAATTCAAGATAATATTTATCGATTTATTTCTGTACATCTAACTGTGGACAACTAGTTGTAGGTTACTAACGAGGACAGCTGACTTAATAAACTTAAAACATCAAAATATATTAAAAGTGTTGTAAATATATTTTGAACATACTTTGATATATATGTATATATTGTTATAGGTTCATGAATCAACCAGTGGCCAAGTCTTACTTCCCGACGAAGTAAAAATCTGTGAAAGTGAGTTATAGTCCCACTTTTAAAATCTAATATTTTTGGGATGAGAATACATGCAGGTTTTATAAATGATTTACAAAATAGACACAAGTACGTGAAACTACATTCTATGGTTGAATTATCGAAATTGAATATGCCCCTTTTTATTAAGTCTGGTAATCTAAGAATTAGGGAACAGACACCCTAATTGACGCGAATCCTAAAGATAGATCTATTGGGCCTAACAAACCCCATCCAAAGTACTGGATGCTTTAGTACTTCGAAATTTATATCATATCCGAAGGGTGTATCGGAATGATGGGGATATTCTTATATATGCATCTTGTTAATGTCGGTTACCAGGTGTTCACCATATGAATGATTTTTATCTCTATGTATGGGATGTGTATTGAAATATGAAATCTTGTGGTCTATTGTTACGATTTGATATATATATAGGTTAAACCTATAACACACCAACATTTTTGTTGACGTTTAAAGCATGTTTATTCTCAGGTGAATACTAAGAGCTTCTGCTGTTGCATATTAAAATAAGGACAAGATTTGGAGTCCATGTTTGTATGATATTGTGTAAAAACTGCATTCAAGAAACTGATTTCGATGTAACACATTTGTATTGTAAACCATTATGTAATGGTCGTGTGTAAACAGGATATTTTAGATTATCATTATTTGATAATCTACGTAAAGCTTTTTAAACCTTTATTTATGAAATAAAGGTTATGGTTTGTTTTAAAAATGAATGCAGTCTTTGAAAAACGTCTCATATAGAGGTCAAAACCTCGCAACGAAATCAATTAATATGGAACGTTTTTAATCAATTAGAACGGGACATTTCAGTTGGTATCCGAGCATTGGTCTTAGAGAACCAGAATTTTGTATTAGTGTGTCTTATCGAGTTTGTTAGGATGCATTAGTGAGTCTGGACTTCGACCGTGTTTACTTGAAAAGTGATTGCTTAACAAATTTTGTTGGAAACTATATATTTTTAACATGTGAATATTATGTGATATATTAATCTCTTAACATGTTTGATATTGTGTGATAGATGTCTACCTCTAGCACAAATCCCATTGACTCACCTAATAATAACGAAGAGTCGAATATATATTGCACTGATTCACAAGTTCCCGAAGAAGAACCGGAAGAAGAATCAGAACCGGAAGAAGAATCAGAACCGGAAGAGGAGGAACCGGAGGAGGAAATAGAACCGGTGGGGGAAATAATAAAACGGTTAAGTAAAAGAAAATCCTCAACCAACCGACCAAGGTTAATTATGGTCAATGGTGTTTCCGCCAAGGAAGCAAAATATTGGGAGGATTACCAATTCTCCAATGAATCGGATTCCGACGAGAATTCCGATGATGTTATAGAAATTACCCCAACACAATTTAATAAGACAAAAGAGAACAATAAGGGAAAGGGCATAAAAATAGAGAAATTTGATTCCAAACCCGATGAGCTTTATATGTATCGTCAACACTCGTATTTATTAAGTTGTGACAATAACCCGGGAACCTCTAAACCACCAGGTTTTTCTAAACTAATGTGGAAAATGACGGCTCGTATTAGGGGAACATCATATATCCCTAGAAACTTGGCAAAATGAACCAAAACCGAAGAAGAAGAAACGAGCGAGTCGGAATAAGATAGTTGTATTCGTGTGGTGTAATATATGTAACATAGTGTGCTTATGCTTTATGATATATGTAAAAATTGCTTGTATTAATAAGTATTTTTTTATGAATCTAACTCTTGTCTATTTTACAGTATAAAAACACAAAATGGATAGACAACCCAATATTTTAAGAGACCTACCCGGAGACATGATTGATGAAATCTTGTCTAGAGTCGGTCAGAATTCCTCGAAACAACTATTTAAGGTGAGATCAGTTTGTAAGACATTCGAAGAACGTTCCAAGAAAGTCTTGGTTTATAAGAGACTTTCGTTTGAAAGATGGGGGATATCACATTGGGAAACCCATAAGTTACGATGTGTTTACTTTGACGCATATATTGCGGGGAACCCAAATGCTATTTTACGCAACGGGTTAAGAAATTATTTTGACTCAATGTATCCGAATATAGGACTTCATGATTTAGAAAAAGTGGCTAACATGCAACATAAAGAAGCATGCTATGCTTACGGGTTAGTAATGTTCGCTTCTCACCAAAGTGAGAAAAAGAACATCGGGCTACAACTATTAAACAAAACGTTCCCTCAAGTGACGGAGTCGGTAATTGGGGTAAGAAATGAGGTTTTTAGGTTATTACGAGACTGTTGGTCATTACGTAACCCTCGTCCCTTTGACAACGTTACAACGCGCTGTCTTATCAATGGCCATAACGGTTATGTTCCACAAGACCAAGGATGGGAAGTAGTCCTAGTAAAACTAGAATGCATGACTTGTTTCTGGACGTATGAATTACGTGTCTTTATTGCCTTTGCTGAACGACTTGTGTACTAGCTAGAATTATCTTCACAACTATCTTGTATCAAAGTTATTGTGTGCTATATTTCATGCTTTATGTAAAATAAGCGGTATTGTAAGTTTGTAAAATATTGTATAAAAGTTTGAACGCGAAATATTATTATAATCAGTTTTTCATATAGAATTGTAGTAGTTGAATTGTATATTAGCTACTAAGTATGAACTTAACGGGTAGGTACTACCCGAATTTAAACTTATAAAACGCTAATATGAAGAAAAAGCTTTTATAAATGAGTTCATATTATGCTACGAAATACTATTAACTACTCTTAATATTCTGTATGATTAACTTGTTCCATTTGACTATTTTGAAGGAAATGGCACCGACTACTCGACACACCGTGAATATGAATGAAGAGGAATTCCGTACTTTTCTAGCTTCAAACATAGCCGCAGTACAGGCTGCGCTACATACCAACAATAACCTTGGATCTAGCAGTACAGGAAATCGTGTAGGATGCACCTACAAAGAATTCACTGCCTGCAAACCTTTGGAATTTGATGGAACCGAAGGACCGATCAGATTGAAACGGTGGACCGAGAAGGTCGAATCGGTGTTTGCCATAAGTAAGTGTACTGAAGAGGACAAAGTGAAGTACGCTACGCATACCTTCACAGGTTCTGCGTTAACATGGTGGAACACCTATCTAGAGCAAGTGGGAAAAGATGATGCGTACGCACTACCGTGGTCAGCATTCAAGCACTTGATGAACGAGAAGTACCGTCCCAGAACCGAGGTCAATAAGCTCAAGACAGAACTTAGAGGGTTACGAACCCAAGGATTTGATATTACCACGTACGAAAGACGATTCACAGAATTGTGCCTATTGTGTCCAGGAGCGTTTGAAGATGAGGAAGAGAAGATCGACGCGTTTGTGAAAGGATTACCGGAAAGAATCCAAGAAGATATAAGTTCACACGAGCCCGCCTCCATACAACAGGCATGTAGAATGGCTCACAAACTAGTGAACCAGATTGAAGAAAGAATTAAAGAACAGACTGCTGAAGAGGCCAATGTGAAGCAAGTCAAAAGAAAGTGGGAGGAAAACGGTGATAAGAATCACCAATACAACAACAACAGCAATTACAACAATAATCGCAACAACTATCCCAACAATCGCAACATCAATCGCAAATACAAAAAACGGCCCAACAACAACAACAACAACAACAACAACAACAACAACAGCAACAGCAACTACAACAATCATCTCAACAACAATAATAACCGCAACAACAACAACAATCAGAAGCAATTATGCCAAAGGTGTGAAAAGTATCACTCGGGGTTCTGCACCAAATTTTGCAACAAGTGTAAAAGAAATGGTCATAGCGCGGCGAAGTGTGAGGTCTATGGACCAGGGGTTAACAGAACGAAAGGAACAAATGGTGTCGGAATGAGTAATGGCGGAGCAAGTAGTGTCGGAGCAAGTTATGCCAATGTAGTTTGTTATAAATGTGGAAAACCGAGCCACATTATTAGAAATTGCCCGAACCAGGAGAACACGAATGGACAAGGCCGCAGAAGAGTTTTCAATATTAATGCGGCAGAGGCACAGGAAGACCCGGAGCTTGTTACGGGTACGTTTCTTATTGACAATAAATCTGCTTACGTTTTATTTGATTCGGGTGCGGATAGAAGCTATATGAGTAGAGATTTTTGTGCTAAATTAAGTTGTCCATTGACGCCTTTGGATAGTAAATTTTTACTCGAATTAGCAAATGGTAAATTAATTTCAGCAGATAATATATGTCGGAATCGAGAAATTAAACTGGTTAGCAAAATATTTAAGATTGACTTGATACCAGTAGAGTTAGGGAGTTTTGATGTGATAATCGGTATGGACTGGTTGAAAGAAGTGAAAGCAGAGATCGTTTGTTACAAAAATGCAATTCGCATTATACGAGAAAAAAGAAAACCCTTAATGGTGTACGGAGAAAAGGGCAACATGAAGCTACATCTTATTAGTAATTTGAAGGCACAAAAACTAATAAGAAAAGGTTGCTATGCTGTTCTAGCACACGTCGAGAAAGTACAAACCGAAGAAAAGAGCATCAATGATGTTCCCGTCACAAAAGAATTTCCAGATGTATTTCCGAAAGAATTACCAGGACTACCTCCACATCGATCTGTTGAATTTCAAATAGATCTTGTACCAGGAGCTGCACCAATAGCTCGTGCTCCTTATAGACTCGCACCCAGCGAGATGAAAGGACTGCAAAGCCAACTGCAAGAACTATTAGAACGTGGTTTCATTCGACCAAGCACATCACCATGGGGAGCTCCTGTTTTGTTTGTCAAGAAGAAGGATGGTACATTAAGGTTGTGTATTGACTACAGAGAGTTGAACAAACTTACCATCAAAAACCGTTATCCACTGCCAAGAATTGACGACTTATTTGATCAACTACAAGGGTCGTCGGTTTATTCGAAGATCGATTTACGTTCTGGATATCATCAAATGCGAGTAAAGGAGGATGATATTCCAAAAACTGCTTTTAGGACGCGTTATGGTCATTACGAGTTTATGGTTATGCCTTTTGGATTGACTAATGCACCAGCTGTGTTCATGGACCTTATGAACCGAGTGTGTGGACCATATCTTAACAAGTTTGTCATTGTTTTCATCGATGACATACTTATTTACTCAAAGAATGATCAAGAGCACGAAGAACATTTGAGAAAAGTGCTAGAAGTATTGAGGAAGGAAGAATTGTACGCTAAGTTTTCAAAGTGTGCATTTTGGTTGGAAGAAGTTCAATTCCTCGGTCACATAGTGAACAAAGAAGGTATTAAGGTGGATCCGGCAAAGATAGAAACTGTTGAAAAGTGGGAAACCCCGAAAACTCCAAAACACATACGCCAGTTTTTAGGACTAGCTGGTTACTACAGAAGGTTCATCCAAGACTTTTCCAGAATAGCAAAACCCTTGACTGCATTAACGCATAAAGGGAAGAAATTTGAATGGAAGGATGAACAAGAGAAAGCGTTCCAGTTATTGAAGAAAAAGCTAACTACGGCACCTATATTATCATTGCCTGAAGGGAATGATGATTTTGTGATTTATTGTGACGCATCAAAGCAAGGTCTCGGTTGTGTATTAATGCAACGAACGAAGGTGATTGCTTATGCGTCTAGACAATTGAAGATTCACGAATAAAATTATACGACGCATGATTTGGAATTAGGCGCGGTTGTTTTTGCATTAAAGACTTGGAGGCACTACTTATATGGGGTCAAAAGTATTATATATACCGACCACAAAAGTCTTCAACACATATTTAATCAGAAACAACTGAATATGAGGCAGCGTAGGTGGATTGAATTGTTGAATGATTACGACTTTGAGATTTGTTACCACCTGGGGAAGGCAAATGTGGTAGCCGATGCCTTGAGTAGAAAGGACAGAGAACCCATTCGAGTAAAATCTATGAATATAATGATTCACAATAACCTTACTACTCAAATAAAGGAGGCGCAACAAGGAGTTTTAAAAGAGGGAAATTTAAAGAATGAAATACCCAAAGGATCGGAGAAGCATCTTAATATTCGGGAAGATGGAACCCGGTATAGGGCTGAAAGGATTTGGGTACCAAAATTTGGAGATATGAGAGAAATGGTACTTAGAGAAGCTCATAAAACCAGATACTCAATACATCCTGGAATGGGGAAAATGTACAAGGATCTCAAGAAACATTTTTGGTGGCCAGGTATGAAAGCCGATGTTGCCAAATACGTAGGGGAATGTTTGACATGTTCTAAGGTCAAAGCGGAGCATCAGAAACCATCAGGTCTACTTCAACAACCCGAAATCCCGGAATGGAAATGGGAAAACATTACCATGGATTTCATCACTAAATTGCCAAGGACTGCAAGTGGTTTTGATACTATTTGGGTAATAGTTGAACGTCTCAACAAATCAGCACACTTCCTGCCAATAAGAGAAGATGATAAGATGGAGAAGTTAGCACGATTGTATTTGAAGGAAGTTGTCTCCAGACATGGAATACCAATCTCTATTATCTCTGATAGGGATGACAGATTTATTTCAAGATTCTGGCAGACATTACAGCAAGCATTAGGAACTCGTCTAGACATGAGTACTGCCTATCATCCACAAACTGATGGGCAAAGCGAAAGGACGATACAAACGCTTGAAGACATACTACGAGCTTGTGTTATTGATTTCGGAAACAGTTGGGATCGACATCTACCGTTAGCAGAATTTTCCTACAACAACAGCTACCATTCAAGCATTGAGATTGCGCCGTTTAAAGCACTTTATGGTAGAAAGTGCAGGTCTCCGATTTGTTAGAGTGAAGTGGGGATAGACAGATTACGGGTCCGGAGATAATACAAGAAACTACCGAGAAAATCATCCAAATTCAACAAAGATTGAAAACCACCCAGAGTCAACAAAAGAGCTACGCGGACAGTAAAAGAAAAGATATAGAGTTTGAAATTGGAGAAATGGTCATGCTTAAGGTTTCACCTTGAAAAGGCGTTGTTCGATTTGGTAAACGGGGGAAACTAAATCCAAGGTACATTGGACCATTCAAGATTATAGATCGTGTCGGACCAGTAGCTTACCAACTGGAGCTACCTCAACAACTCGCGGCTGTACATAACACTTTCCACGTCTCAAATTTGAAGAAATGTTTTGCTAAAGAAGATCTCACTATTCCGTTGGACGAAATACAAATCAATGAAAAACTTCAATTCATTGAAGAACCCGTCAAAATAATGGATTGTGAGGTTAAGAGACTTAAACAAAACAAGATACTGATTGTTAAGGTTTGATGGCATGCTCGTAGAGGACCCGAGTTCACCTGGGAGCGTGAAGATCAGATGAAGAAGAAATACCCGCATCTATTTCTAGAAGATTCGTCAACACTTTCAACAGCTTAAAATTTCGGGACGAAATTTATTTAACGGGTAGGTACTGTAGTGACCCGAACTTTTCCATGTTTATATATATTAAATGAAATTGATATTTACATGATTAAGTGTTTCCAACATGTTAAGCAATCAAACTTATTAAGACTTGATTAATTGAAATAGGTTTCATATAGACAATTGACCACCCAAGTTGACCGGTGATTCACAAACGTTAAAACTTGTAAAAACTATATGATGACATATATATGAATATATATATATATATATATATATATACATATATATATATACATATACATATATATATATATACATATACATATATATATATATATAACATGATATTATGATAAGTAAACATATCATTAAGTATATTAACAATGAACTACATATGTAAAAGCAAGACTACTAACTTAATGATTTTGAAACGAGACATATATGTAACGATTATCGTTGTAACGACATTTAATGTATATATATCATATTAAGAGATATTCATACATCATATTATCATGATAATATAATAATTTAACATCTCATTTGATATTATAAACATTGGGTTAACAACATTTAACAAGATCGTTAACCTAAAGGTTCCAAAACAACACTTACATGTAACAACTAACGATGACTTAACGACTCAGTTAAAATGTATATACATGTAGTGTTTTAATATGTATTCATACACTTTTGAAAGACTTCAAGACACTTATCAAAATACTTCTACTTAACAAAAATGCTTACAATTACATCCTCGTTCAGTTTCATCAACAATTCTACTCGTATGCACCCGTATTCGTACTCGTACAACACACAGCTTTTAGATGTATGTACTACAAATATATACACTCCAATGATCAGCTCTTAGCAGCCCATGTGAGTCACCTAACATATATGGGAACCATCATTTGGCAACTAGCATGAAATATCTCATAAAATTACAAAAATATGAGTAATCATTCATGACTTATTTACATGAAAACAAAATTACATATCCTTTATATCTAATCCATACACCAACGACCAAAAACACCTACAAACACTTTCATTCTTCAATTTTCTTCATCTAATAGATCTCTCTCAAGTTCTATCTTCAAGTTCTAAGTGTTCTTCATAAATTCCAAAAGTTCTAGTTTCATAAAATCAAGAATACTTCCAAGATTGCAAGTTTACTTCCAAGTTTTCTAAATCCATTCCAAGTAATCATCCAAGATCAAGAAACCTTTGTTACTTACAGTAGGTTATCTTTCTAATACAAGGTAATAATCATATTCAAACTTTAATTCAATTTCTATAACTATAACAATCTTATTTCGAGTGGAAATCTTACTTGAAATTGTTTTCGTGTCATGATTCTGCTTCAAGAACTTTCAAGTCATCCAAGGATCCTTTGAAGCTAGATCTATTTTTTCTCATTTCCAGTAGGTTTATCCAAGGAACTTGAGGTAGTAATGATGTTCATAACATCATTCGATTCATACATATAAAGCTATGTTATTCGAAGGTTTAAACTTGTAATCACTAGAACATAGTTTAGTTAATTCTAAACTTGTTCGTAAATAAAAGTTAATCATTCTAACTTGACTTTTAAAATCAACTAAACACATGTTCTATATCTATATGATATGCTAACTTAATGATTTAAAACCTGGAAACACGAAAAACACCGTAAAACCGGATTTACGCCGTCGTAGTAACACCGCGGGCTGTTTTGGGTTAGTTAATTAAAAACTATGATAAACTTTGATTTAAAAGTTGTTATTCTGGGAAAATTATTTTTATTATGGACATGAAACTATATCCAAAAATTATGGTTAAACTCAAAGTGGAAGTATGTTTTCTAAAATGGTCATCTAGACGTCGTTCTTTCGACTGAAATGACTACCTTTACAAAAATGACTTGTAACTTATTTTTCCGACTATAAACCTATACTTTTTCTGTTTAGATTCATAAAATAGAGTTCAATATGAAACCATAGCAATTTGATTCACTCAAAACGGATTTAAAATGAAGAAGTTATGGGTAAAACAAGATTGGATAATTTTTCTCATTTTAGCTACGTGAAAATTGGTAACAAATCTATTCCAACCATAACTTAATCAACTTGTATTGTATATTATGTAATCTTGAGATACCATAGACACGTATACAATGTTTCGACCTATCTTGTCGACACATCTATATATATTTCGGAACAACCATAGACACTCTATATGTGAATGTTGGAGTTAGTTATACAGGGTTGAGGTTGATTCCAAAATATATATATAGTTTGAGTTGTGATCAATACTGAGATACGTATACACTGGGTCGTGGATTGATTCAAGATAATATTTATCGATTTATTTCTGTACATCTAACTGTAGACAACTAGTTGTAGGTTACTAACGAGGACAGCTGACTTAATAAACTTAAAACATCAAAATATATTAAAAGTGTTGTAAATATATTTTGAACATACTTTGATATATATGTATATATTGTTATAGGTTCGTGAATCAACCAGTGGCCAAGTCTTACTTCCCGACGAAGTAAAAATCTGTGAAAGTGAGTTATAGTCCCACTTTTAAAATCTAATATTTTTGGGATTAGAATACATGCAGGTTTTATAAATGATTTACAAAATAGACACAATTACGTGAAACTAAATTCTATGGTTGAATTATCGAAATTGAATATGCCCCTTTTTATTAAGTCTGGTAATCTAAGAATTAGGAAACAGACACCCTAATTGACGCGAATCCTAAAGATAGATCTATTGGGCCTAACAAACCCCATCCAAAGTACCGGATGCTTTAGTACTTCGAAATTTATATCATATCCGAAGGGTGTCCCGGAATGATGAGGATATTCTTATATATGCATCTTGTTAATGTCGGTTACCAGGTGTTCACCATATGAATGATTTTTATCTCTATGTATGGGATGTGTATTGAAATATGAAATCTTGTGGTCTATTGTTACGATTTGATATATATAGGTTAAACCTATAACTCACCAACATTTTTGTTGACGTTTAAAGCATGTTTATTCTCAGGTGAATACTAAGAGCTTCCGCTGTTGCATACTAAAATAAGGATAAGATTTGGAGTCCATGTTTGTATGATATTGTGTAAAAACTGCATTCAAGAAACTGATTTCGATGTAACACATTTGTATTGTAAACCATTATGTAATGGTCGTGTGTAAACAGGATATTTTAGATTATCATTATTTGATAATCTACGTAAAGCTTTTTAAACCTTTATTTATGAAATAAAGGTTATGGTTTGTTTTAAAAATGAATGCAGTCTTTGAAAAATGTCTCATATAGAGGTCAAAATCTCGCAACGAAATCAATTAATATGGAACGTTTTTAAACAATAAGAACGGGACATTTCACCAATTATGCTATATTTTATCCTCCGCACTTTTGGGTTATTGTTACGCAATCACAGGATCATACATTTGTCATTCATGGTGACTAATTGGAATACTTATTGATATGTTTGGGATCGTTAGTTGTGGGATGAAAGCCTCTATTATATGCCTATAATGTTTGAGTCAGACGATATGCGCCTTATAAAGCTTATTAGGATGCAGCTATTAGAGGAGGGGGAAGTTTTACTGTTGATGATACCGAGCTTATTGGTTTGTATGAAGATCAGAACATCAGAAATTTGATCGAGCTCAGTCTTAGGGGGAATCTTGTTATATTAGTACTATGTTAAACACGTACAAGTGAAGTTTGAAGAAATTACAGGATGACAATTGGCATTTCGACTTCAATGGGCGGAATACATTGTTGTTCGAAGTTTGGGTTTTCAAGTATTCTGGAAGACTTTTGATGGAGCTTGTGATTCATAAGATTATGGTACAACTACTGATAATTCGCCAGTAACGTCCAAGGGGGAATTTGTTGATGCATATTTGTATAGCCGTCGTTGGGAGAATAACATTTATTATTACCTTGTACACCTAATTGACATATACACATGAAACTGGTCAGTTACAGGAGCATATGTAACTGTTGGGCAATAATGTTCTGAGGCCCATTCGTATGAATGAGGCCCATTAGGGTTAATGTCTAGTTTGCTTATAAATACCAGTTAATGTGTTCATTAGAGTTAAGAGATAAGAGTCAAAATCCTAATTGGGAGAGCCACGTTTTGGCGATCCCGTGCATAGGGGAGATCATGCTCGATCTGCCCTGGCCACCGATGTTTCTCTGTTTAATCATCATGTAAGTGTAACATTTATTTAATTATAGTGATTTACTTTGATTCATCGTGTTTTTATCTCTTTCTTCTTTGATCTTGCTCGTATAATGTTGTTAAAGATCCTAAATCAGACTAACAGAAGTTACGTGAGGGATTATAAGAAAACAAATAACTTTAATTAAAATTGAAATAACTGAATCCAGTTTTAGATAACTTGAAAGCTCATGACGATTAAACAAGAAGTTACATGAGGGATTATAAGAAAACAAATAACTTTAAAATTTATTGTCCAGTTTTCTATTTTGAAATATTTTAAATTAATTGTTCACTTCCATAAACAGAAAAAAAAAAAAAAATTAGTGTCTATTATACCCTTAATGTATGTGGATAAGATTAAAGAAAAAAAATGTAACGGTAAAACAGAAAAGTAAATAAAAGGTGTGTAATGACCCGACTTTTTTGACTTATATTTGTGCTTGTTATTTTCACGAAACTGCGTATTTGTGCGTACTGTGTTGGTTTATATCTTGTATCATTACTCATGTTGATTACTTTCGTTTATATTTTCAAAACATGATATTAAGTACTTAGTTACTTAACTTGATCCTCGAATGCTTTTATGACCGTTAGTGTCACTTGACGTTTAGAGCGAGCTATGTATTTTGGTACACGTTTAACTTTGGTCATAATTGGAATATTATGGCTACGTAATACTAATTGTTATTTTCTAATAACAATTACTTGGTTTATTGTTTGCTTAATTACGCTTAGTAATTTACTAATGCACACTAGTTAGTCTTGTTGGACTTTCTACCTTATTGGACTTTAGCCCACCCTACTCTAGCTAATGGATCATTTAATTAGCCCAATTTTAAATGGATTATGACCCATTAAGATGTAGGACAAAAACTCATTAATAAGAGCCAACATACTAGCATTTTTGTTAACCATTACTACAAATATTGCATGGGATCCTAACAATAATCACCACCTATAGACCACCACCATGAAAAAAGCAAAAAGGTGTCCCCTTGTCCCCCCATGTACCCACAGCCAACTCTCACCAATACCACTATAAATACCAAGCTTACTTCATCCATTTTACACTTGATCTTATTCTCATTTTACACACACTTGCTCTCTAACTTTCTCTCTAGTCTTTCTCACTCTAAAATTTGTAAGTTTTAAATTTTATTCTTCTTCTTCTCATAATCATGACATCATCATCATAGAAAGATCAAGCATTTTAGCTTTTTGATCTTGTTATATCTTGTAGATTCAAACTTTGATTTGAATCCTTCAATAACATAAAAGATTCAAGCTTTCTAGCTTTGAATCTTCATTTACTTTGTTGGATCTAAGTTTTCTAGCTTATGATCTCCTTAGTTTGTTAAAAAGATCAAAACTTATGTTTATGATCTTCATAAAACTTGAAGATCTAGCCTTTTACTTTAAAGATCTTCAAGAACATAAAAGATGCAAGCTTTTTAGCTTTGGATCTTCATTACTTTGATGGATCTAAGCTTTATAGCTTAAGATCACTTTGTTTTTGCTAAAAGATCAAAACTTGTGTTTATGGTCTTCATGAAACTTGAAGATCTAGCTTTTTGCTTTCAAGATCTTCAAGAAAATAAAAGATTCAAGCTTTCTAGCTTTGTAATCTCATAATTTTTGTTAAAAGGATCCAAGTTTTCTAGCTTAGGGTTCCATTACTTTTTTTATTAAATTTATGTGTCTTGCTTGTTTGATTGAATGAAAGTTTGTAGCTTTAGTTGTGAATAGAACTTGTATTTGTGTTAAGACTAAGAACATGATGTAACCTTGGTTCATCATACTTCTAAAACTCTTAAGTGAGTTGTATTTTTACTTAGTCTTGACATTGTGTGTTGATGTTTGAAACTTGGTTAAAGTGATGCTAAAACATCAAAGAGTTGTACACTTGAAGCTTACACGCATCAAGGATGAGAACCTTGATGAGCATCAAGCACCAAGAAACCCACCGGAGCACTTGTTTACTGTTTATCGGGGTCTGATCAGACTCCTGGGACTTCTGGAAAATTGATTTTTAGATAGTTCGCTTCGAGTAGATGACTTTTCATTTAAGACTCGCCTAAATCTGATATACAGTTTAGGATTTATAGCCTTCCGAAAATCACTACGCCTTTGTAACGACGTGCTGAGAATTCTGACCTACTCGCGCTTGAACCGTCGCCACGGTCAAACGACATCGAGTTAGGATCTGAAAATTGGATATCAGTTAGAGGACTCACATACGGAGCCTTGGCCACTGACCATGCATCTTTTTGGTTTGTATAGAGGTCGTAGCAGTTGTCCAAAGGCAGCCTTTTGTTTCGATCTCTATTCTTGTTGAAAACTTACTTTAGCTTTTACGAATGATGATGATGATGATACTTAAGACTTAATTTATTCACTTTTAAACTTTTGGGGACAATATACTGACTTAGTGACCTTTGACCTAGGTTGACGAGCTTTCGGACCGACTTACTACCTGCATACTTTTCATATCAACTTTTACTGCTTATTCAGTGTGAGTTATAGCTCCCTTTCTACTTTACTATTTTTAGGACTGAGA
Organism: Rutidosis leptorrhynchoides; assembly: GCF_046630445.1. Classification (NCBI taxonomy): domain Eukaryota; kingdom Viridiplantae; phylum Streptophyta; class Magnoliopsida; order Asterales; family Asteraceae; genus Rutidosis; species Rutidosis leptorrhynchoides. The sequence continues at coordinate 400,974,563 of NC_092343.1, forward strand.
ATACATGCGCTTTTTATGTTTTACATACTAGACACGAGTACTTAAACTTTATATATGTGTGGGTGATATAACGGCACAAATTTTCCCCTTAGCTCGGTAACGTTTAACTATTGGTTTATGAACAGGTAGACGAGAATCTTAAATATGGATCTATAGGGTTTGACATCCCCACTCGGGCTAGTCGCGCTAGCATTCTACGGGTGTTTAATACTTCGTAAACTTATGCACTCGCCAAGTGTACTTTTAGGGGGTAATATTACGTTAAGGTAGTTACCGGGTGCCCACGTATAAGCATATACTTTTCATACTGTTTTGAATACGAAATCTCATGGTCTACATTACATTACTGATTACAAACAAACTATAGCTCACCAATATTCGTGTTGACATTTTTAAGAATGTATAATCTCAGTTGCTTAGACGTTGTTGCTTCCGCTGTTAGACTTGTTGTCTTGGTGTTATTGACTTGCTGTTACAGACTCGTTGTGTTAGACTTCCGCTGCATTACTTAGAGATGTCTCAATCATGGAACTTTTATTTTGCATTCGCAACTTATGTTATTTTCAAACAATGGCTTTGTAACGACCTTTGTGTCACGTACTCATGTTAACGCTTTCTACGTTATCTTTTGTAAAACAATTGAAGTTATCTTTTCATGAATGCAAAACTTGTTTTTAAACAGCATATAGTGTTGTGACCTTGTAATGATCCTGTTGTTGATGATCCGTACACGTTGATTTTGTACGGGGCATCACATTTGGTATCAGAGCATTGGTTGTAGGGAATTAGGTTGCATTAGTGTGTCTTGACCGAGTCGAGTAGGATTCACTAATAGGACTAATTTACAACTTGCTCGTTTACTTGTTTCTGTGAAACTGCTGCATGCTACTGTATTATATTACTGCATGTTACTGCTAATTACTACTGCATGCTACTCCTTACTTTTACTGCTATGTGAACTTGTTGTATGCTATTACTTATTCTCACTATTGCATGCTACTATCTTCTTTTGAATGCATGTTACTTCGGTATGATATTGTTAATATTACCATGCTATGTACTACTGTAGACGACCTAGGCTGCTGTAGTTACTATGCCTGATTACGTGCTTGCTATATGTCTTACTGACATGGAAAAAGTTATTTTTTCTTGTTCAGATGTCGGACATGCCGCCCATTACCTTTGACTTCGAGAATGACTCAGATACGTCTGCTACCTCGCCCGCTATTGTGGCTGACTCACTGCTACCCTCCGGCGACTCTGGCGATTCGTCTTCTATAGATAGTAGACACGCACCAGAGCTAATGGACATTTTAGACAGAGACGAGGATCCCAAGGAGATTCCAGCTCCACCCAGCCCTAGACTTTCGGGGCCACAGCACCATTCCGGTGGTACTGTGATCCCTGGGGGAAACGGGGACGGTCCCTTTCGTAACGAGCGTGGACATTGGGTTAAACGCACCGCTGACGGACGAGTCGTGCTGATTACGCCTGGTAGATATCGACTCATGACCACCGGCCAGACACTTTCTCCCACTCGTGATGTACCTGTACTACCTTCGGACAATTCAGATGGTTCATCATCCGATGACACCAGTGAGCAGGATCCCAAGGAGGATTCTGAGGAGAACCCCGAGGAGGAGCCCGTGCAGCCACCCTCTACCCCGCCGAAGAAGCGGTACCGCTACGATGGTACTGTTATTCCAGGGGTTAATAGAGGTAAGTCGTTCGTGAACGCACGTGGACAGTTGGTTAGGGTCACAGCCCATAAGCGGGTTGTGCCGTATCCTGCCGATCCATTCGTGCGTAAGTTCGCCCACACTGTGCCGTCTACTTCTAGTGCTACATTTGGACCATCTGCACCACTGGTGCCACCTGCACCGCCTGCCTCACCAGCATCTCTCACCATCGAGGAACTGACGAGGGAAGTGTATGCCCTCCGTGCTCGGGTAACTGAGCTCGAGGACCAGATGTCCCACCTGATGGACATCATTTACCCATCGTCACCATATGACTGTTGTATTAGATTTCTTTATGTATCCCGTTAGTAGTTTTCTGTTTTTCATTCATGTATTGTACTCATGCCGATGTATGCAATTTTCTTACTATGAATGGAATTAATGTTGTTTAAATTATTGTACGGCGTTTACTTTAAGTTAGTTTGCCATGCTTAGTTATCGTGTACTGTGTTGTTCCCATGTTGTTTACCATATGCTATGATGTTGTTGATTAATGGATTTTGACTTAAGTCAGAATTTTTGTTTGGAAGATCGATGAAAAATAGAAGAGGTCCAAGAGAAATCCCCACTGCAACACATATTGAGGATATGATAGCTGCTCGTGTAGCCGCAGCTATGGCAGATGCCAACCCTGCACCAGCTCCAATGGCGAACGGATTGCTCAGAACGGGTGTACTTACAAAGAGTTCATGAGTTGCAAGCCAAAAACCTTCAGTGGAACAGAAGGTCCCGTTGGGCTGACGAGATGGTTTGAAAAGTTGGAATCTGTGTTTCGAGTGAGTAACTACTCCGAAGGGAATAAGACTAAGTTCGCATCCTGCACGTTGTCGGATGGCGCTTTGACTTAGTGGAACACGTTCGCCCAGGCACAAGGAATTGATGAAGCTTACGGTACACCATGGGAGGAGTTTAAAAGGGCTATGATCGAGGAATACTGCCCCAGAACTGAAATTCAGAAAATGGAAGCGGAGTTTTGGGAACTGAAAGTTGTAGGAACTGACCTTGATGGCTATAACCGAAGGTACTTGGAGTTAGCCTTGATGTGCCCCACAGTAGTTACCCCTGAGTTCAAATGAATGGAACGGTATCTATCGGGACTCCCTAAGGACATTCAGGGAAAAGTCACTTCTTTGAAACCAGTAAATGTCCCAGAAGCTATGCACATGGCACACACCCTGATTAATCAAATTACCCGCCAAGAACCAGAGAAGGTGAAATCAGAATTAGGAGCTAGTAATGGGAAACGTAAGTGGGATGGAAACAGAGGTAAAGGTTTTGACCAGAACTCAGTCAAGAGGCAGGAGAACTTTAAGGGAAACAATGATTGGAGGAACCCTAACCCGAACCCTAGCTCTAACCCTAACTACAAAGGTAGCCTTCCTCGGTGTAAGAGATGCTACAAGCATCATACTGGATACTGCAACGTAGTGTGTGAGAAGTGTAAAAGGACTGGACACATCGGCAGAGATTGTAAGAGCAACACCCCAGCTGTGAGGACAAACCCAAATGGACCAAGGAAGTGCTATGAGTGCGGTCAGCAGGGCCACTTTAGGAATGAATGTCCCAACAAGAAGAAGGATGGCGGCCAGCACGTGGAAGAGTCTTCCACATGAACGCCAGAGATGCCCGCGAGGATCCTGACTTGGTTACAGGTACATTCACTATCAATAAACTATTAGCTTCTGTCCTGTTTGATATCGGTGCCGATAGGAGTTATGTATGTAGACACTTTTGCTCTAAGTTAGATTGGTCGTTAGTTCCTTTGGAAGAGAGTCATCTTGTTGAGGTGGCCAATGGAAAACTTGAGAAAGTTGACCAAATTGGCCGAGGAGGTATTATAAACTTAGCTGGTGTGGATTTTGAGATTGATTTGATACCCATTAAGTTGGGGAGCTTTGATGTGATAGTCGGTATGGACTGATTGTCCAAGGTAAGAGCAGAAGTTATCTGTGGAGAAAATATTTTTCGTATATCTCTCGAAGATGGTGAGCCACTGATTGTTTACGGAGAGAGATGTAGCTTGAAGCTGAACCTTATTAGTTGCATGAAGGCACAAAAGGTCATGAAAAAGGGGCGTTTTGCTATTTTAGCACATGTGAAGAAGTTAGAAACTGAGGAGAAGAGCGTGGATGATGTACGAATTGTGAACGAATTTCCCGACGTCTTTCCAGAAGAATTGTCGGGATTACGGCCGCCGAGATCAGTGGAGTTCCAGATCGATCTAGTGCCAGGAGCTGCACCTGTAGCTCATGCACCTTATCGACTTGCACCTTCCGAACTGCAAGAGTTGTAGAGTCAACTGCAGGATTTGCTGGACCGTAGATTCATTCGACCGAGTTCTTCGCCTTGGGGCGCACCTATTTTGTTCGTGAAGAAGAAGGATGGATCTTTCCGCATGTGTATCAATTATTGAGAGCTAAACAAGTTGATGATCAAGAACCGGTATCCCCTTCTCAGGATTGCCAACCTATTCGATCAGCTGCAAGGATCCAGAATCTACTCCAAGATTGATTTACAATCAGGTTATCACCAGTTGAGGGTGAAGGAGAGCGATGTACTGAAGACTGCATTCCGAACTCGATATGGTCCCTATGAGTTTCTAGTGATGCCATTCGGGTTAACTAACGCACCTGCCGTGTTTATGGATCTCATGAATCGCGTATGCAAGCCGCACCTGGACAAGTTCATTATTGTCTTTATAGATGATATCCTAATCTATTCCAAAAGTGAAGCAGAACATGAGCAACATCTTCGACTCGTGCTTGAACTCTTGAGACAAGAGCAACTCTATGCCAAATTCTCCAAGTGTGAATTTTGGTTGAAGGAGGTTCAATTTCTTGGTCATATCGTGAGCGATCAGGGTATCAAAGTCGATCCCGCAAAGATCGAAGCCATCAGCAAGTGGGAAACCCCCACTACTCCTACTCATATCCGCCAATTTTTAGGCCTCACCAGTTATTACTGAAGATTCATCGAAGGTTTCTCTATGATTGCACGTCCTTTGACTGCATTAACTCACAAAGGGAAGAAGTTCGTTTGGGCAACCGAGCAAGAGTCGACATTCCAAACCCTGAAGCAGAAGTTGACAACCGCTCCTATCATGTCCCTTCCCGAAGGCAGTGACGACTTCGTTGTGTATTGTGATGCCTCCAGACAAGGTTTTAGGTGTGTATTGATGCAACGGAAGAAAGTTATTGCTTACGCCTCCCGACAACTGAAGATTCAAGAGCGAAACTACACAACTCACAATCTTGAACTTGGAGCCGTCGTCCTTGCGCTCAAACTATGGAGACACTATCTGTATGGAACCAAGAGTACTATCTTCACCGACCACAAAAGCCTCCAACACATCTTTGATCAAAAGCAACTGAATATGAGACAGCGACGATGGATCGAGACGTTGAACGACTATGATTGTGAACTCTGTTACCATCCTGGCAAGGCAAATGTCGTAGCCGAAGCCTTAAGCCAAAAGGAAAGAATGGTACCCCTTCGTGTCCGAGCTCTAAACATCACCATCCACATGAATCTCAATAGCCAAATCCGCGTAGCCCAAGATGAGGCTCTTAAGGAGGAGAATATTGCTCAAGAGCACTTGAACATTCTCGTCTCTCGATTCGAGGTCAAGGAGACTGGACTCTGATATTTTGCCAGAAGGATTTGGGTGCCTAGTTATGGAGATTTACGAAGCCTTATTCTAGATGAAGCCCACAAGTCAAGGTATTCGATTCATCCAGGAGCTTGTAAGATGTACCACAACCTCAAGGTTCAATATTGGTGTCCAAACCTCAAAAGGGATGTTGTTACTTATGTTGGAAAGTGTTTAGCTTGTTCCAAGATCAAAGCCGAACATCAGAATCCATCTGGGTTACTTCAGCAACCAGAAATCCCGCAATAGAAGTGGGAAGGAATAACAATGGTATTTCATGGTGCGGACATGCCCTAAGTAACTCCTTCAGACGCTCGTACGCTTCATAAAATAATTCACCCGGTAATTGTCTAAAAGATTTTATTTGTGTACGCATGTCTGAAGTTTTACTTATAGGATAAAATTCCTCTAAAAATTGTTTTTTCATCTCCGCCCAAGTATTAATACTCCGGGCAGGCAAAGAGAGAAACCATCGTTTTGCCTTATCTTTAAGTGAATAAGAAAATAATCGTAGACGTACCTCATCATCAGTGAAATCATTTACCTGATTAGTAGCACATATCTCATTAAACTCGGTGATGTGTTCATATGGTTCCTCATTAGCCATACCTCGGTTGGTTGGCAAGATCGAAATGAGTTGAGGTCGGACCACAAATCGTCGTGTGTTTTTTCCTGCCGGTGCAGGAAAAACAAAGGGTGAATGATCCTCATAATCACCCGGTTGGTAGTAGGTGTCTATCCCACTTTGTCGTTCAGCCATCTCGTTTCGTTGATTAAAAACTTCTTCTTCAGTATTGGAATCCGATTTAGGAGAGTTTGGTGGAATAATCGAATGTGACTCTAATTGTGGTTGAGTGGATGCTGAAGCCACTGTCGAGCCCTTTAAGATTCTTGTAGCTTTTCGATTAGCTTTTGCGGATTTCTCGATTTCCGGGTCTAAAGGCTTAAGATTTTGACTCCCGAACTCCGAGTTTGCATACACTAACCTGCACTTCAACAAAAACAAGAATACCGAGCGTAAAACTGACAAAATAAGCAGAAACACTATTTTTGGTTTTTTTTTTTTTTTTGGTTTTATAATTTTTATGGTTTTTTCTAATTTAACATGAGAGTAATAAAATAAGAGCTTGCAATCAACCGCACACTTTGTGATGACCCGGGAATTTCTGACCAAATTTAAACTTAATCTTTATATGTTGTCGACACGATAAGCAAAGCTTGTAATGTTGAGTCTCGAATATTTTAGAACTTTGTTCATATATTCAAATACCCTTTGACTACTCCCGACGATTCACGCATCTATAGAAGTAGATAGAAATGTACATCAAAATTAATCATTCATATAAATAATTATATATTATAAAGTAAATCTATAGATATATATAAAGTTTCTATACATAAGTATTATTATAAATATATTCTACAACTATTACATGCTGGAAAATTTATAAGATCTATTATGAAATAACATATAGTACTTAAGTAAATAAAGCATTATATATATATATATATACATATATATATATATATATATATATATATATATATATATATATATATATATATATATATATATATATATATATATATATATATATATATATATATATATATATATAATGATATAAATAATATGCAACCTCATATTATATAAAATGTATGAATGTTCAGTATTCAATACATGTTATAAACAAATTATCAAATACTGTAATATTAAATAAGGTGTGATATCAACATATACAAGGTAATTACAGATTAAAAGTATAGTTGTATATTGAGAATATATTATTACTTTCATTACCATTATCAATCAATATTATATTAATATTAGAATCATTATTATTACTAGTATAATAGATATGATATTTGATATATATATATATATATATATATATATATATATATATATATATATATATATATATATATATATAAATTGTTATATTATTAATATTAGTTGTAACTAGTATTATTATAATTAGTATTAATAAAATTAGCACTATTATTATTAATAACAAATTAAAGGATATAAATTTTAAGGTTACTAATACCAATATATTTCAATCATTCATATTATTACTACTATTAGTGTTAGTATTACAATCAGAAATTGTTATTATGTGTAATATGATAGTTATTAATATTATTATTACCAATAAAAGTATTAGTTATCATATAGTGTTAGTATTACAATCATACTCACAAAACTAATTAATAATATCATTATTATGATTAATAATTTATTATTTTAGTTTATTATGATTATATTTAGGATTATTATTTTTATTGTTGTTATAAGAATAAAACAAGTTATTATTAGTGTTATTATCAATTTTAATGAACATAAGTATTATTACTAATATTATAATTTTTATTATAAGAATGATTATCATTATTAGTATTATCATCATTAATATTAATATTAAGATTATTATTAATATTACCACTAATATGATTATAAGTATCATCATGAATATTACTATTAGGTAACTGCTAAAATCATTATCATAACTATCATTAATAGTAAAATTAATACTTTTATAGTTATTATCATTAATATCATTATTAGTATTATCACTAATAAAAATATTAACATTATTGCCTCTACAAGAAAACTTAGGTATTATAATTATTATAATTTTACCATATTTAATATTATTTTAGTATTATTACTACTTTTCAAACAAATGATATATATAAATATATATATATTTAATATACAACATAATAAAATTTATATTTTATATACAAAATGAAAATATGAAGATATATACATATTATTAATATAAATATGACATAACTAATAAATTCATATATATATACAATTGTTCGATTGCAAATATGTGTATTAATATATATATATATAAATGATATAGGTTCGTGAATCCGAGGCCAACCCTGCATTGTTCAATATAGTCATATGTATTTTTACTACAAAATACATTAGGTGAGTTTCATTTGCCTTTTTACCCTTTATATTTTTGGGCTGAGAATACATGCGCAATTTTTATAAATGTTTTACGAAATAGACACAAGTAATCGAAACTACATTATATGGTTGAATTATCGAAATCGAATATGCCCCTTTTTATTAAGTCTGGTAATCTAAGAATTAGGGAACATACACCCTAATTGACGCGAATCCTAAAGATAGATCTATCGGGCCCAACAAGCCCCATCCAAAGTACCGTATGCTTTAGTATTTCGAAATTTCTATCATGTTCGAAGGAGGATCCCGGAATGATGGGGATATTCTTATATGCATATTGTGAATGTCGGTTACCAGGTGTTCAATCCATATGAATGATATTTTTGTCTCTATGCATGGGACGTATGTTTATGAGAAATGAAAATATGAAATCTTGTGGTCTATTAAAATTATGAAATGATTATTTATGTTAAACTAATGAACTCACCAACCTTTTGATTAACACTTGAAAGCATGTTTATTCTCAGGTATGAAAGAAATCTTCCGCTGTGCATTTGCTCATTTTTGAAATATTACTTGGAGTCATTCATGGCATAATTCAAAAGACGTTGCATTCGAGTCGTCGAGTTCATCAAGATTATTATTAAGTCAATTATAGTTAGATATATTATGAAATGGTATGCATGCCGTCAACTTTCGATGTAATGAAAGATTGTCTTTTCAAAAACGAATGCAATGTTTGTAAAATGTATCATATAGAGGTCAAGTACCTCGCGATGTAATCAACTGTTGTGAATCGTTTATAATCGATATGGACTTCGTCCAGATGGATTAGGACGGGTCACTTCAGTTGGTATCAGAGCAGTGGTCTTAGCGAACCAGGTCTGCATTAGTGTGTATAACTGATAAGTCGTTAGGATGCATTAGTGAGTCTGGACTTCGACCGGTCTGCATGTCAACAATTTTGCTTATCATTTTTATCGGAAATCATCAGTTTATCATCCTTAGGAAATTACCTTCTTATCATTCTTAGTCTAGACACATCTTACTGCAATGATTGCATGAATAGTGTATAGACAAAATTCATATCTTAGCATATCTACTAATCCATATCTTAGTGTATCTGTCACTGTAGACTTTATCTGACACGTTTCCTTAATTTTCTCCGTAATTCATGGGATCTTTGGAAGTATGTATAGATATTCTATATATAATTAGAATATCATTCGATATTCGAAAATCATTTCATATCAAAACTCTTTAACTGATCGTGAGAGATGGATCCTACACCTAGCTTGGATTCCATTAGTTCCGAAAGCGATTTCGAGATGTATATTAAAGCAGACCCCGAAGTCAATGAACCAGAAGTGCCTCAACCATTTAGTTATTTTTCTTTCTGGAGAAGATGGGGGTGGGTCCGAGACTTACTCACTCGATGGAGAAATGAAGAAGGCGATCCATACCGCTAACCAAACTTACCTCCTAACATCGGAGAAAACGATGTACTCACCGGTGAACCTATGTACCACACTGTATTCACCCTTCTTGCTAAAGTTTTCCACCTCGAAGGTCGCATTACTGCAATCTCAGAAAATATTCAACCTCTACTTCCGAATACTAATCGAAGGGGAATATTAGAAGAAGTTAGGGAACTTCGAATTGATAATCAAGATCTATCGAATCAGATGAGTGGATGGATAGAAATGATAGAGGGTAGGATAGAAACCCTGACAAGAATGGTGCGTGATCTACAAGCTATACTTACTACACCAACATCATCACCAACCTCAGCACCAACAACACTTGTAGCACCGACAGCAACAGTACCACCATCAGCAGCACCAGCAGCATAACCAGTACCAACAACAACATCATCACACGTCTCAACCTCGCTATCTATATCTCAAGCATAATCATCATTCTACGAATCGTTCTACATAAACTATCTTCGTCCTTCATGGCGATTATGTAATCTCTATTGTTTTAGAGATTATGTACTCTAGTTCTAGCCGCAAATCTGATGAGTTTAATATCACATTGACTCATTAAATCCATTATTGCATCTGAAGAAAATATATATGTATATATGTTTTCATAAAGATTGTAATTAAAAATTCTTTCGTACAAAGTGTTAATTGTGAAAATATTTTAACGGGTAGGTAATACCCGAGAAATATTCAGATTTCACATTAATAAGTTGCAATGTACATTCTTCGAAGCTGATTCAACAGTCGTTTACTATCCTACTTACATCCCCCGATATACAAATCCGTTCACCACAGAATAACCATATTCATCCAATTTCATATTTGGATTTTTATTTATCAGAATCCAACAAGTGGCATAATGAAGAAAACAGTTGACAAAATAAAATTTGTTAGAAACAAACGAATTAACTATGAGAAATTTTGTTAAGAATCCACGCTAACAAAATCCTAGCTAACTGTTCCTAGCTGACTGTTAATTCCGTATTACCTTTTATTTATCGCAATTTAATTATCCCAATTTTATTTATCGTCATTTAATTTCTGTTATTTACTTTACGAACTTTATTTATCGCCATTTATTTTCTGTTATTTATTTTACGCACTTTAAATATCGGGACACGTATACAAGGTTTTGACATATCATATCGACGCATCTATATATATTATTTGGAATCACCATAGACACTCTATATGTAGTAATGATCGAGTTCTCTATACAGGGTTGAGGTTGATTTTCAAATAATATATATACTTTGAGTTGTGATCGAGTCTGAGACATGTACACGGGTCATGATATGTATTAATTAATTCGAATATTATATATTAAACTATATATAAATTATTGGACTGTTAATTGTGGACTATTGACTGTGGACTAATAACATTGGACAATTAAAATGGATTAAAATATTGATTATAACATATGAAACTAAACAATTCTTCAAGTTTGCCACTTGATTTCATCTTAAACCTCATTTGTATCTTGACGATTACAATCAGCGTTTAAAATCTATCATGATTCTTAAAAATACCTCAATCGAGAGGATGAACCAACCGCACTTCATCTACGGAAGAAAAGATTGATGCATATAGTTATGCACCTGAAAACATTTAGAACTTGAGTAAACGTTTAACACGTATCTGTGCTAGCTCCTTTGGCGTTGTTATTACCGAAAATAACTTTGCAATTCCTTTCCAAATTAGCCAATTTTGTCACAGCTTCAACAAGTCAACTTCAATTTTTCGTGTGAAACAACCTTATTATAACCTTGATATATATATGGGTGCTCTTCTATTATTACCGGAGAACCTTTTATATTCCTCCATATTACCAGCAGATGTACCAGCAACCTCGTCGCTCCTTGGCTTAAATCTCTTTGACAAATCACTATATTTATCTATTGAAGTCTTATCATGAACTCATCGGCATCTTGCAACGAGAATTGCCATACCAATTACCGAGAATCAGCAATCAGTATTTCGAATCCTGCAATGTTTCTACATCAACATTTATATGTATGACATTTTTCTCTTAGAATTATGATCTCTCATTCTGAAATTCTGAAAAGCACTCAGTCTACAAATTAATACTCTGAATGTTGAAAAAGCTGAATGAAGCAGCAGAAACCGCAGACAACCGTAAATGACCTTAATCATCGGAAGATGATGATAAAGAATAGTATGTTGGAAAAGCTCAGAAAAGTTAGAACTGGAAAACAGATTGAACTAACCATGAAGGAAACTCTGAACAAATCACAAGGACTAATTTTGTACATAAAGAATCCTGATGATTCTGTATCTGATGAAATCTTTAGCGAACGCCTTGCTTCTGAATCTAAACCCTTACGGATAAATCTTCTCTATCATCCTTCCATATTAGAAATTCCAAGATATTATCGTATCTTTCATTATAAATATCCTCAATATTTCTGAAGATATCTTCATAAATATTCTCGTCCGATATTAATTAACTCTTCGTGCTATCAGTGTTACATCATATAGAAACTGTTAGTTTCTATATTCTGTAAACTTTCGAGCTTAAAATATGAATGTTATTGAAGTAATGTTGGGAACTGATGCATGGGTTAGTATAATATAATGACACTTGATCAACGTGATTATATTACAGTAAGTCATGCTGAGTTTCTAAATGAGACATTATGATTCACAGATTATAACGTCATCATGTGCCATGTTACACGACTCTTACATTTTATCTGATATATAAACATATCAAGAACATATTTTCTTAATAGTTCTATCTTTCCTGAATATTCTGGTAATTTGACGAATCAAGATCGTGTTATTACCATTTCTTTCTTAGAACATTAACTATGTTCATTTCAAAATTCATATCTATGAATTCTGGACCATTGCACGCTTTAATAGAGGTCGAGAGGATAATAAAAAGGCAAGGAGATCCAAAATATAAGAGAAAATATAAAGCCCAATGACAACACCGAAATTACAAACCGTGGATATCAGTACGTATGGCAATATAAAGACACGGGAGGATTATGAATACAATAATCTATAGAGCATAATAGAAGTAAACAGATTCTTTAGGTGGGAGTTGGAAAAGAAGAAAGATCATTGCGATAGTTAGAATAAGAACAAGGATCAAAACAGGGTTAAGCATTTTCATAAATCTTTTGAATTTGGGAAGTGAGTATAGAAGTGGTGAAAACAAATGGAACTGAAAAGGTAAATTTATAAAGGAAATATCAGATGAAGTAATCGGGGCAGATCACCGTATTTAATTAAAGAGATCTTAATTTCCATAAATCCCGAAGAATCAGATCTTATAGATTTCTAAGATTTTCTTTAAATCCCTTGAATTCCGAAATTCAAACGTGACCACGTCAAAGGTTAAAGACGCATTTTTTTTTAAATTCAACCAAGACAACGTCAAAAGTTAAAACAAAACTTCATTTATTCATTTCACTCTTTTGTAATGGCTTCATTCGTGCTCTTCGAATAATCGAATTAATTTATCGGTATTATTCAATAATGATAAAACTCTATTTATCAGCTCATATTCGTCTGAGAAACATATTTATTGTTAGCCATGACGACCTCACTCAAATTTCGGGATGAAATTTCTTTAACGGGTAGGTACTGTGATGACCCGGGAATTTCTGACCAAATTTAAACTTAATCTTTATATGTTGTCGACACGATAAGCAAAGCCTGTAATGTTGAGTCTCGAAAATTTTAGAACTTTGTTCATATATTCAAATACCCTTTGACTACTCCCGACGATTCACGCATCTATAGAAGTAGATAGAAATGTACATAAAAATTAATCATTCATATAAATAATTATATATTATAAAGTAAATCTATAGATATATATAAAGTTTCTATACATAAGTATTATTATAAATATATTGTATAACTATTACATGCTGGAAAATTTATAAGATCTATTATGAAATAACATATAGTACTTAAGTAAATAAAGCATTATATGTATATATATATATATATATATATATATATATATATATATATATATATATATATATATATAATATGCAACCTCATATTATATAAAATGTATGAATGTTCAGTATTCAATACATGTTATAAACAAATTATCAAATACTGTAATATTAAATAAGGTGTGATATCAACATATACAAGGTAATTACAGATTAAAAGTATAGTTGTATATTGAGAATATATTATTACTTTCATTACCATTATCAATAAATATTATATTAATATTAGAATCATTATTATTACTAATATAATAGATATGATATTTGATATATATATATATAAATTGTTATATTATTAATATTAGTTGTAACTAGTATTATTATAATTAGTATTTATAAAATTAGCACTATTATTATTAATAACAAATTAAAGGATATAAATTTTAAGGTTACTAATACCAATATATTTCAATCATTCATATTATTACTACTATTAGTGTTAGTATTACAATCAGAAATTGTTATTATGTGTAATATGATAGTTATTAATATTATTATTACCAATAAAAGTATTAGTTATCATATAGTGTTAGCATTACAATCATACTCACAAAACTGATTAATAATATCATTATTATGATTAATAATTTATTATTTTAGTTTATTTTGATTATATTTAGGATTATTATTATTATTGTTGTTATAAGAATAAAACAAGTTATTATTAGTGTTATTATCAATTTTAATGAACATAAGTATTATTACTAATATTATAATTTTAATTATAAGAATGATTATCATTATTAGTATTATCATCATTAATATTAATATTAAGATTATTATTAATATTACCACTAATATGATTATAAGTATCATCATGAATATTACTATTAGGTAACTGCTAAAATCATTATCATAACTATCATTAATAGTAAAATTAATACTTTTATAGTTATTATCATTAATATCATTATTAGTATTATCACTAATAAAAATATTAACATTATTGCCTTTACAAGAAAACTTAGGTATTATAATTATTATAATTTTACCATATTTAATATTATTTTAGTATTATTACTACCTTTCAAACAAATGATATATATAAATATATATATATTTAATATACAACATAATAAAATTTATATTTTTATATACAAAATGAAAATATGAAGATATATACATATTATTAATATAAATATGACATAACTAATAAATTCATATATATATACAATTGTTCGATTGCAAATATGTGTATTAATATATATACAAATGATATAGGTTCGTGAATCCGAGGCCAACCCTGCATTGTTCAATATAGTCATATGTATTTTTACTACAAAATACATTAGGTGAGTTTCATTTGCCTTTTTACCCTTTATATTTTTGGGCTGAGAATACATGCGCAATTTTTATAAATGTTTTACGAAATAGACACAAGTAATCGAAACTATAGGGAATAGACACCCTAATTGACGCGAATCCTAAAGATAGATCTATCGGGTCCAACAAGCCCCATCCAAAGTACCGAATGCTTTAGTATTTCGAAATTTATATCATGTCCGAAGGAGGATCCCGGAATGATGGGGATATTCTTATATGCATATTGTGAATGTCGGTTACCAGGTGTTCAATCCATATGAATGATATTTTTGTCTCTATGCATGGGACGTATGTTTATGAGAAATGAAAATATGAAATCTTGTGGTCTATTAAAATTATGAAATGATTATTTATGTTAAACTAATGAACTCACCAAC